>NW_027671366.1:0-442527 GCF_964165515.1 Mesoplodon bidens
AAAGAAATGAAGGAAACGATAGCAAAGATCAATAAAACTAAAAGCTGGTTCTTTGAGAAGATAAACAAAATTGATAAACCATTAGCCAGACTCATCAAGAAAAGAAGGGAGAAGACTCAAATCAATAGAATTAGAAATGAAAAAGGAGAAGTAACAACTGACACTGCAGAAATACAAAAGATCATGAGAGATTACTACAAGCAACTCTATGCCCATAAAATGGACAACCTGGAAGAGATGGACAAATTCTTAGAAATGCACAACCTGCCAAGACTGACTCAGGAAGAAATAGAAAATATGAATAGACCAATCACAAGCACTGAAATTGAAACTGTGATTAAAAATCTTCCATCAAACAAAAGCCCAGGACCAGATGGCTTCACAGGCGAATTCTATCAAACATTTAGAGGAGAGCTAACACCCATCCTTCTCAAACTCTTCCAAACAATATCAGAGGAAGGAACACTCCCAAACTCATTCTACGAGGCCACCATCACCTTGATACCAAAACCAGGCAAGGATGTCACAAAGAAAGAAAACTACAGGCCAATATCACTGATGAACATAGATGCAAAAATCCTCAACAAAATACTAGCAAACAGAATCCAACAGCACATTAAAACAATCATACACCATGATCAAGTGGGGTTTATTCCAGGAATGCAAGGATTCTTCAATATACGCAAATCAATCAATGTGATACACCATATTAACAAATTGAAGGAGAAAAACCATATGATCATCTCAATAGATGCAGAGAAAGCTTTCGACAAAATTCAACACCCATTTATGATAAAAACCCTGCAGAAAGTAGGCATAGAGGGAACTTTCCTCAACATCATAAAGGCCATATATGACAAACCCACAGCCAACATTGTCCTCAATGGTGAAAAACTGAAACCATTTCCACTAAGATCAGGAACAAGACAAGGATGCCCACTCTCACCACTCTTATTCAACATAGTTTTGGAAGTTTTAGCCACAGCAATCAGAGAAGAAAAGGAAATAAAAGGAATCCAAATTGGAAAAGAAGAAGTAAAGCTGTCACTGTTTGCCGATGACATGATACTATACATAGAGAATCCTAAAGATGCTACCGAAAAACTACTAGAACTAATCAATGAATTTGGTAAAGTAGCAGGATACAAAATCAATGTACAGAAATCTCTGGCATTCCTGTACACTAATGATGAAAAATCTGAAAATGAAATCAAGAAAACACTCCCATTTACCATTGCAACAAAAAGAATAAAATATCTAGGAATAAACCTACCTAAGGAGACAAAAGACCTGTATGCAGAAAATTATAAGACACTGATGAAAGAAATTAAAGATGATACAAATAGATGGAGAGATATACCATGCTCCTGGATTGGAAGAATCAATATTGTGAAAATGACTCTACTACCCAAAGCAATCTACAGATTCAATGCAATCCCTATCAAACTACCACTGGCATTTTTCACAGAACTAGAACAAAACATTTCAAAATTTGTTTGGAAAAACAAAAGACCCCGAATAGCCAAAGCAATCTTGAGAACGAAAAACGGAGCTGGAGGAATCAGGCTCCCTGACTTCAAACTATACTACAAAGCTACAGTAATCAAGACAGTGTGGTACTGGCATAAAAACAGAAAGATAGATCAGTGGATCAGGATAGAAAGCCCAGAGATAAACCCACGCACATATGGCCAACTTATCTTTGATAAAGGAGGCAGGAATGTACAGTGGAGAAAGGACAGCCTCTTCAATAAGTGGTGCTGGGAAAACTGGACAGGGACATGTAAAAGTTTGAGATTAGATCATTCCCTAACACCATACACAAAAATAAGCTCAAAATGGATTAAAGACTTAAATGTAAGGCCAGACACTATCAAACTCTTAGAGGAAAACATAGGTAGAACACTCTATGACATAAATCACAGCAAGATCCTTTTGGACCCACCTCCTAGAGAAATGGAAATAAAAACAAAGATAAACAAATGGGACCTAATGAAACTTCAAAGCTTTTGCACAGCAAAGGAAACCATAAACAAGACCAAAAGACAACCCTCAGAATGGGAGAAGATATTTGCAAATGAAGCAACTGACAAAGAATTAATCTCCAAAATTTATAAACAGCTCATGCAGCTCAATAGCAAAAAAACAAACAACCCAATCCAAAAATGGGCAGAAGACTTAAATAGGCATTTCTCCAAAGAAGATATACAGACTGCCAACAAACACATGAAAGAATGCTCAACATCATTAATCATTAGAGAAATGCAAATAAAAACTACAATGAGATATCATCTCACACCAGTCAGAATGGCCATCATCAAGAAATCTAGAAACAATAAATGCTGGAGAGGGTGTGGAAAAAAGGGAACACTCTTGCACTGCTGGTGGGAATGTGAATTGGTACAGCCACTATGGAGAACAGTATGGAGGTTCCTTAAAAAACTAAAAATAGAACTACCATATGACCCAGCAATCCCACTACTAGGCATATACCCTGAGAAAACCATAATTCCAAAAGAGACATGTACCAAAATGTTCATTGCAGCTCTATTCACAATAGCCCGGAGCTGGAAACAACCTAAGTGTCCATCATCGGATGAATGGATAAAGAAGATGTGGCACATATATACAATGGAATATTACTCAGCCATAAAAAGAAACGAAACTGAGCTATTTGTAATGAGATGGATAGACCTAGAGTCTGTCATACAGAGTGAAGTAAGTCAGAAAGAGAAAGACAAATACCGTATGCTAACACATATATACGGAATTTAAAAAAAAAAAAAAAGTCATGAAGGACCTAGGGGCAAAAAGGGAATAAGGACACAGACCTACTTGAGAATGGACTTGAGGATATGGGGAGGGGGAAGGGTAAGCTGTGACAAAGCGAAAGAGAGGCATGGACATATATACACTACCAAACGTATGGTAGATAGATAGTGGGAAGCAGCCACAGAGCACAGGGAGATCAGCTCGGTGCTCTGTGACCGCCTGGAGGGGTGGGATGGGGAGGGGGGGAGGGAGGGAGATGCATGAGGGAAGGGATGTGGGAACAGATGTATATGTATGACTGATTCACTTTGTTATAAAGCAGAAACTAATTTAAAAAATTAAAAAAAAAAGAAAAAAAAAAAAAGACAATTAGGGCTTCCCTGGTGGCACAGTGGTTGAGAGTCCGCCTGCCGATGCAGGGGACACATGTTCGTGCCCCGGTTTGAGAGGATCCCACATGCCGCTGAGCGGCTTGGCCCATGAACCATGGCCGCTGAGCCTGTGCGTTTGGAGCCTGTGCTCCGCGACGGGAGACCTCACAACAATGAGAGGCCCGTGTGCTGCGAACAAAAAAAAAAAAGAAAGAAAAGGAAGAAAAGAAAGAAAATTAATGGATGCTGGCAAAGATGTGAAGAAGTGGAACTTCTGTACCCTGTTTTGTACCCTGTAGTAATGTAAAATGGTGTAGCCATTATGGAAAACAGAATGGAGGTCCCCCCAAAATTATTAAGAGAACTCTCATAAAATCCAGCAATCACTCATTTAGGTTTATATACAAAGAAGATAAAACAAGAATGTCCAAGAGATATCTACAATCTCATGTCCATTGCAGCATTATACACAATATACAACATAGGAAAACTGCCTAGTGTCCATGGGAAGATGAATTAATAAAGAAAATGTGGTGTACACATACAGTGGAATGTCATTCAGTCTTTGCAAAAGAAGGAAATCCTGCCATTTGCAGCAACACGAAAGAACTTGGAGGACATTTGTAAGAGTGACATAAGCCAGTCGCAGAAGGTCAAAAACTGAAGGAAAACTCCGAGAAGCAGAGAGTAGAAGGGTGGTTCCAAGAGCTGGCAGGAGGTTGACATGGGAAGTCTCTGTTCAATGGTTAGAATGTGTTATTTCAAAATGGAAAAGTTCTAGACACATGCTGTACAACAAGGTGCATGTAGTCAACAGGACTGACTGGACATTTCCAAACTTGTTAAGAAGTTGGATTTCATCGTATGTGTACTTTTACAACAATAAAATATACATATGTAAAATAAATACAAAGTGGAAAAAGGGGAAAAAAGAAGAAAAATAAGGAAAGGGAGTCAACAGAGGGAAAGAAGAAAGGAGGAAGGGTCTCGAATGTACACAGCTATCAGGAGATAATGGGAGAGAAGCTCCTCTCCCCAGGCTTTAAAGAAGACATCTCTCCAGAGTTCACTCCAGCAAGAGGGGCTGTCCTTTCTCTTCCCCATTCAAGCAGAAGTGCCAATAGCATCCTAAGTGTGGCCCAGGCTGTGCTCAGGTGTACACTTTTCCTTGATCTCTAAACCAACCACCCCTGACTCCCCAATGGCTCAGGTGCCCTTCCTGTATTTCCTTCCACTTCTCTAAAGCATTTCCTTCTTCAAGTCCAGCCCGAGGCTCCAATCCTGTCCTCACACGTGGGGTCCACTGGGCGGGTCTCTGAGCTCTTAAGAGCCTCCCTGTGAGTAGCAGGCACTGAATCGCACACCAGGGTTCCCCTCAGTACCATCAGGAAACTACGACCTAGGGATTGAGGATTTCTAGAACAACTTTACTCATAGACAGTCTCTTGGGTAAACAAGTGACATTTTACAATCAAGCATTTTCAGTGTTTTCTTTGGTGGGGAAAATATTGACACATATAAGGCAATCCTATTCTATTAAAGTATGTATTTCTCAAAGGACTCACTATCGAAAAAAAAATTTTAAGTATAACTTTCCATGTTTTAATTGACTTTACTCCCAGACTTGTTTGCTTGCCAAAGCCTTCAGAAAATACCAAGAACCTACTTCATCTGGCAGTTTGCACAGCAACATGAGTGGAGATGCTCTTGTCACACTGCTTGGTTTCTCTGTCCCACCTTGCAAAGCACAGCCTCCTCTCCGCCCTCCTGGGAAGGGAGTCAGTGCCCACCCTGAGCTCAATCCCTGGGGTAGATCTCTTGGTTCTTTCTTCACTGTATGCAGTGTTTCTTGCCCAGCACACAGAAACAGGGCCGGCACAAGTGATGGAAGACAGACTTTCTACAGGAGAAGGACATTTCGTTTCATTAGCACAGAATCCGATAGTGAATATTAGCCTCAAAGGAGAAAGGTGGAGTGAATTTCCTCCATCTACTCCTGAAGGCTCCTTCTTTCTCGGACTCCTCCAGAACTGGGTGTGGCATGTGGGTACAACCATGGGCTCCCTGCAAAAAGAAGGAGGCCTGCCTAGCACTAGGTGCTTCAGGTAAGGGGGGAGGACTCATCCCGAGACTCTAATAGGAAACAGTTAGAATGAGGGAAGTGGCAGAGAGATGTATCATAACCATTCAGAATGCTATGAGACCTACTAAGGGATGAGATTCCTTATTAAATGAAGTTGTAATTGACCCAGTAGTAGGCATGCTGAAACCCAGTTTTGTTCACTAAGAATCCAGCCATGGAGCAACTAAGCCCGTGCACCACAACTACTAAGCCTGTGCTCTAGAGCCCACAAGTCAAGGCCAAGATGTGGGGTATTGGAAAATTTGTACACTGCCTGTGGGAATGTAAAATGGTGCAGCTATTATGAAAAAGAGTATGGGGATTCCTTATAAAATTATAAACAGAAATATCATATGATTCAGCAATCACAGTTCTGGGTATATATCCAAAGGAAATTAAATCAGTATCACAATGAGTTGAACTTAGGTTCATTGCAGCATTCTCCACAATAGCCTAGATATGCAACCAACTTCACAAAAGAAGTAAGTGTCCTGTGCCTGCGCTAACCTTAGGTGCTTCAAAACAACTCTGTAAGTCTCTTAGCCCCTTAGAGAGGATGAAAGCAATATTGCAGTTAAAACTAACTTGTCCTGATTCCCTTAGTCTGGAATACTGAAACAAAAGTTCTACAGCAGGGGAAGCCTCATAAACACACAGCACCTGCCAGGGTTTACCCCAGCCTTGGAAGAACTGGGAAGGATAAGACGAAGGCAGGCCTGAGGAAAGGTCAGAGGGTGGGCAGGACGGGAGTGTGGGGGGCAGGGGCAGGGCTGTCCGGATGGAGCAGTGGGTTGTAAGAAGAGCAGTGACCCTGGGTCCTGCTGCCCTGAGTCTTTGACCTGGGCCTGGTCAATCCCAGGAGACCAGGTTAGCAGGGCTGTGAGAGCCAGTGTGTGAAGCGAGCCCAGCAGCCCCTTCACACAGTCCTCTAGAATTCCTGCCGGCCATGAAGGGTCTTTAGGGGCAGCTGGACGTGGAGCCCTCTCAAATGGAAGCATGTCAGCACATCAGCCTTGGGAGGTGCTGAGGCTGAAATGAGGAGACTGAGCACATGCAGTGATCCCAAAGCATGTGTTCTCTGACTCATGCACCTCTGGGAGCGCCCTTTCCATGAGGAATAAACAGTGAGGACAAACCTAAGGTGAAGCTACAAGTCCTGAAAGTGTAGAGGGAGAGAGTTCAAGTCTCATCCACCACCTGACACTCACTATAAGAACTTGTTCTCCAGTGTCAAGTGATTATGAGAGTTTTGTTCCCACTAGGATATGGCCATCATACGTGAATGTAACAAGGAAACCAAAATCCTGGTGCAAAATACCCTCCCGGTATCAAACAGAAATGAACCTTTCATCTTTGGCAGTGAAAAAGCAATGAACGAGTAGTCTTGTGAGAAAGAAAATGTCTGAATGGCAAAGCAAGAAAAGATGACTATAAGCACAGTACAGTCAAAGGACATGGACACCATAACTCTATTATATCAATAAAATTTGGAAAGAACAAATCAGAATTCTACACATATTTCCTTCTTCTTCCTGATTTCATATTCACCTTCCTTAGTTTCTAAAGAACCGGGTGGAACCCAAGTGTTCTAGGAACTGTCTCGCTTTAGATCCTACCTGAGAGTTGTTCGCTACGTGAATCGTCATCAGCATCGCTGTTATGTATGCTCTCCACGATGCATTCTGTACAAACACAACCATGAGCATAAAGTTATTATACAAATTGACCCACCCATTTCTCCTACTCGACTTGCTGGCTCACACAGCATCCCCCTGGTCTTCCCTCCATGTTCTCAGACCTCACCTGTGCTCTGTGCAGACAGAGTCCTTCAATAAGATATTGATCACCGTTGAAAATTTCTAACGAGGGAGAGATGCTTAGAAAATCACTTTTGGACCCCTCACTTCTATAGACCCATTTATAGCTTTCACCGTCAACCTTACCAACCTGAAATTCCAGATGTTACAGACACACTTGAAACATGGCTAGCGTGACCAAGCAATTGTGTGTTTTTTGCATTTTTTAATAGAATGAGTTAATTATTGTTGGAACTAAATTAATCATAAATAGACACATTTGGTTAGTGGCTACCACACTGGAAAGCTCAGCTCTAAGAAATCCAAAGATGAGAAAGAGGCAACCAGCCACCCCTCCCCTGGTTGTTCTTTACTGCACAAAATTTGATGGCCTGATCTGATCATTCGTATGTAGGTATATCTTGGGCTCTTGGACCCACGCCAGGCATTGCGAGAGTCCTTGTGGACACTGAAATAGTACAGTCAACACTCAGATCCAAGAGGAATTCCCAGCAAGGGGCCCACTTGTAGACAGAGGTGAAGGGCATGGCCCAGTACACCTGTATTAGACATAATCAGAGAGTAGGTGCAGAGGGGAGGGAGGGATTTCACTCTCTGCACGAGTCCATCCTTCTCACCCCTGACTCTAGAAGACCTGAGGAAGGCAGTGGAAAAGGCCCCCTAGGAGGTGAAAAATTTGTATACTGAAAACTACAGGACATTGCGGAAAGAAATTAAAGAAGAGACAAGTAATTGGAATGACATACTACGTTCATAGACTGGATTATTAAATACTGTTGGCATTTCTATACTACATAAAGTGATGTACACATATATCGCAACAACGCACAAAATTCCATGTCATTATTATAGAAGCGGAGAGAATCCTAAAATACATATGGAACCCCCCCAAGTAGATAAAACAACCTTGAGAGCAAAGAGCAATGATGGAGATTAACACTTCCTGAACTCAAAACACATAACAATGCCACAGTAGTCAAAACAGTCTGCTACTGGCATCAAGACAGTGAGATAGACCAATGAAATATAATAGAGAGACGCCAAATAAACGCACATATATATGGCCAACTGATCTTGGCCAAGGTTCGAAGATTACCAAGTGAAGAAAGGATAGTCTCTTCAACAATCAACAGAATGAACAGGCAACCTATAGGATGGGAGGGAATATGTGTAAAACTTGCATGTGAATAAGGGACCAATATCCAGAATATAAAAGAAACTACTACAAGGCAATTTCAGAAAAACAGCGGGCAAATAACTGAGTTTCAAAATGGGTAAAAAGCTTCACTAGACATTTCTCCATAAAGACATACAAGTGGTCAATCTACATATGAAAATTTGCTCAACATCGCTAAGCATCAGGGAAATGGAAATCAAGCCACAAGGAGATATCACTCACACCTGTTAGAATGTGTATTATAAAAAGACAATTGAGAAAAAAGGAAGATGGCGGAAGAGTAAGACGCGGAGATCACCTTCCTCCCCACGGATACACCAGAAATACAGCTACACGTGGAACAACTCCTACAGAACACCTACTGAATGCTGGCAGAAGACCCCAGACCTCCCAAAAGGCAAGAAACTCCCCACATACCTGGGTAGGGCAAAGCGGAGAGATTCCCGCACAGAGGATCGGTGCCGAGCGGCACTCACCCGCCCGAGAGGCTTGTCTGCTCGCCCGCCAGGGCGGGCGGCGCTGGAAGCTGAGGCTCGGGCTTCGGTCAGATCGCAGGGAGAGGACTGGGGCTGGCGGCGAGAACTCAGCCTGAAGGGGGCTAATGTGCCACAGCTAGCCGACAGGGAGTCCAGAAAAACTCTGGAGCTGCCGAAGAGGCAAGAGACTTTTTCTTCCCTCTTGGTTTCCTGGTGCGCGAGGAGAGGGGATTAAGAGCGCTGCTTAAAGGGGCTCCACAGACGGGCGCGAGTCACGACTGAAAGCGCGGAGCCCAGTGACGGGCGTGGGACGCTGGGGCTGCTGCTGCCGCCGCCAAGAAGCCTGTGTGCGAGCGCAGGTCACTGTCCACACCGCCCTTCCGGGAGCCTGTGCAGCCCGCCACTGCCGGGGTCCCGGGATCCAGGGGCGGCTTCCCTGGGAGAACGCACGGCGCGCCTCGGGCTGGTGCAACGTCACGCCGAACTCTGCCGCTGCAGGCTCGCCCCGCACTCCGTGCCCCTCCCTCCCGCCCGGCCTGAGTGAGCCAGAGTCCCCGAAGAGGCTGCTCCTTTAACCCTGTCCTGTCTGAGCTAAGAACAGACGCCCTCCGGCGACCTACACGCAGAGGCGGGGCCAAATCCAAAGCTGAGACCCAGGAGCTGTGAGAACAAAGAAGAGAAAGGGAAACCTCTCCCAGCAGCCTCAGAAGCAGCGGATTAAAGCTCCACAATCAACTTGATGTACCCTGCATCTGTGGAATACATGAATAGACAACAAATCATCCCAAATTGAGGAGCCAGGAGTCAGTGCTGTGCCTCTGAGGTGGGAGAGCCAACTTCAGGACACTGGTCCACAAGAGACCTCCCAGCTCCACATAATATCAAACGGCAAAAATCTTCCAGAGATCTCCATCTCAACACCAGCACCCAGCTTCACTCAACGACCAGCAAGCTACAGTGCTGGACACCCTATGCCAAACAACTAGCAAGACAGGAACACAACGCCACCCATTAGCAGAGAGGTGGCCTAAAATCATAAAAAGTCCGCAGACACCCCAAAACACACCACCAGACGTGGACCTGCCCACCAGAAAGACAAGATCCAGCCTCATTCACCAGAACACAGGCACTAGTACCTTCCACCAGGAAGCCTACACAACCCACTAAACCTACCTTAGCCACTGGGGACAGACACCAAAAACAACGGGAACTACGAACCTGCAGCCTGCAAAAAGGAGACCCCAAACACAGTAACATAAGCAAAATGAGAAGACAGAAAAACACACAGCAGGAGAAGGAACAAGATAAAAACCCACCAGACCTAACAAATGAAGAGGTAATAGGCAGTCTACCTGAAAAAGACTTCAGAATAATGATGGTAAAGATGATCCAAGATTTTATTTCCCAGATCCAAAATCTTGGAAATAGAATAGACAAAATGCAAGAAACAGTTAACAAGGACCTAGAAGAACTAAAGATGAATCAAGCATCGATTAAAAACACAATACATGAAATAAAAAATACTCTAGATGGGATCAATAGCAGAATAACTGAGGCAGAAGAACGGATAAGTGAGGTGGAAGATAAAATAGTGGAAATAACTGCTGCAGAGCAAAATAAAGAAAAAAGAATGAAAAGAACAGAGGACAGTCTCAGAGACCTCTGGGACAACATTAAACGCACCAACATTCGAATTATAGGGGTTCCAGAAGAAGAAGAGAAAAAGAAAGGGACTGAGAAAATATTTGAAGAGATTATAGTTGAAAACTTCCCTAATATGGGAAAGGAAATAGTTAATCAAGTCCAGGAAGCACAGAGAGTCCCATACAGAATAAATCCAAGGAGAAATACACCAAGACACATATTAATCAAACTGTCAAAAATTAAACACAAAGAAATCATATTAAAAGCAGCAAGGCAAAAACAACAAATAACACACAAGGGAATCCCCATCAGGATAACAGCTGATCTCTCAGCAGAAACTCTACAAGCCAGAAGGGAGTGGCAGGACATAATTAAAGTGATGAAGGAGAAAAACCTGCAACCAAGATTACTCTACCCAGCAAGGATCTCATTCAGATTTGATGGAGAAATTAAAACGTTTACAGACAAGCAAAAGCTGAGAGAGTTCAGCACCACCAAACCAGCTTTACAACAAATGCTAAAGGAACTTCTCTAGGCAAGAAACACAACAGAAGGAAAAGACCTACAATAACAAACCCAAAACAATTAAGAAAATGGGAACAGGAACATACATATCGATAATTACCTTAAATGTAAATGGACTAAATGCTCCCACCAAAAGACACAGATTGGCTGAATGGATACAAAAACAAGACCCATATATATGCTGTCTACAAGAGACCCACTTCAGACCTAGAGACACATACAGACTGAAAGTAAGGGGATGGAAAAAGATATTCCATGCAAATGGAAATCAAAAGAAAGCTGGAGTAGCAATTCTCATATCAGACAAAATAGACTTTAAAATAAAGACTACTAGAAGAGACAAAGAAGGACACTACATAATGATCAAGGGATCGATCCAAGAAGAAGATATAACAATTGTAAATATTTATGCACCCAACATAGGAGCACCTCAATACATAAGGCAAATACTAACAGCCATAAAAGGAGAAATCGACAGTAACACAATCATAGTAGGGGACTTTAACACCCCACTTTCACCAATGGACAGATCTTCCAAAATGAAAATAAATAAGGAAACACAAGCTTTAAATGATACATTAAACAAGATGGACTTAATTGATATTTATAGGACATTCCATCCAAAAACAACAGAATACACATTTTTCTCAAGTGCTCATGGAACATTCTCCAGGATAGATCATATCTTGGGTCACAAATCAAGCCTTGGTAAATTTAAGAAAATTGAAATTGTATCAAGTGTCTTTTCTGACCACAATGCTATGAGACTAGATATCAATTACAGGAAAAGAGCTGTAAAAAATACAAACACATGGAGGCTAAACAATACACTACTTAATAACGAAGTGATCACTGAAGAAATCAAAGAGGAAATTAAAAAATACCTAGAAACAAATGACAATGGAGACACGACGACCCAAAACCTATGGGATGCAGCAAAAGCAGTTCTAAGAGGGAAGTTTATAGCAATACAATCCCACCTTAAGAAACAGGAAACATCTCGAATAAACAACCTAACCTTGCACCTAAAGCAATTAGAGAAAGAAGAACAAAAACACCCCAAAGTTAGCAGAAGGAAAGAAATCATAAAAATCAGATCAGAAATAAATGAAAAAGAAATGAAGGAAACGATAGCAAAGATCAATAAAACTAAAAGCTGGTTCTTTGAGAAGATAAACAAAATTGATAAACCATTAGCCAGACTCATCAAGAAAAGAAGGGAGAAGACTCAAATCAATAGAATTAGAAATGAAAAAGGAGAAGTAACAACTGACACTGCAGAAATACAAAAGATCATGAGAGATTACTACAAGCAACTCTATGCCCATAAAATGGACAACCTGGAAGAGATGGACAAATTCTTAGAAATGCACAACCTGCCAAGACTGACTCAGGAAGAAATAGAAAATATGAATAGACCAATCACAAGCACTGAAATTGAAACTGTGATTAAAAATCTTCCATCAAACAAAAGCCCAGGACCAGATGGCTTCACAGGCGAATTCTATCAAACATTTAGAGGAGAGCTAACACCCATCCTTCTCAAACTCTTCCAAACAATATCAGAGGAAGGAACACTCCCAAACTCATTCTACGAGGCCACCATCACCTTGATACCAAAACCAGGCAAGGATGTCACAAAGAAAGAAAACTACAGGCCAATATCACTGATGAACATAGATGCAAAAATCCTCAACAAAATACTAGCAAACAGAATCCAACAGCACATTAAAACAATCATACACCATGATCAAGTGGGGTTTATTCCAGGAATGCAAGGATTCTTCAATATACGCAAATCAATCAATGTGATACACCATATTAACAAATTGAAGGAGAAAAACCATATGATCATCTCAATAGATGCAGAGAAAGCTTTCGACAAAATTCAACACCCATTTATGATAAAAACCCTGCAGAAAGTAGGCATAGAGGGAACTTTCCTCAACATCATAAAGGCCATATATGACAAACCCACAGCCAACATTGTCCTCAATGGTGAAAAACTGAAACCATTTCCACTAAGATCAGGAACAAGACAAGGATGCCCACTCTCACCACTCTTATTCAACATAGTTTTGGAAGTTTTAGCCACAGCAATCAGAGAAGAAAAGGAAATAAAAGGAATCCAAATTGGAAAAGAAGAAGTAAAGCTGTCACTGTTTGCCGATGACATGATACTATACATAGAGAATCCTAAAGATGCTACCGAAAAACTACTAGAACTAATCAATGAATTTGGTAAAGTAGCAGGATACAAAATCAATGTACAGAAATCTCTGGCATTCCTGTACACTAATGATGAAAAATCTGAAAATGAAATCAAGAAAACACTCCCATTTACCATTGCAACAAAAAGAATAAAATATCTAGGAATAAACCTACCTAAGGAGACAAAAGACCTGTATGCAGAAAATTATAAGACACTGATGAAAGAAATTAAAGATGATACAAATAGATGGAGAGATATACCATGCTCCTGGATTGGAAGAATCAATATTGTGAAAATGACTCTACTACCCAAAGCAATCTACAGATTCAATGCAATCCCTATCAAACTACCACTGGCATTTTTCACAGAACTAGAACAAAACATTTCAAAATTTGTTTGGAAAAACAAAAGACCCCGAATAGCCAAAGCAATCTTGAGAACGAAAAACGGAGCTGGAGGAATCAGGCTCCCTGACTTCAAACTATACTACAAAGCTACAGTAATCAAGACAGTGTGGTACTGGCATAAAAACAGAAAGATAGATCAGTGGATCAGGATAGAAAGCCCAGAGATAAACCCACGCACATATGGCCAACTTATCTTTGATAAAGGAGGCAGGAATGTACAGTGGAGAAAGGACAGCCTCTTCAATAAGTGGTGCTGGGAAAACTGGACAGGGACATGTAAAAGTTTGAGATTAGATCATTCCCTAACACCATACACAAAAATAAGCTCAAAATGGATTAAAGACTTAAATGTAAGGCCAGACACTATCAAACTCTTAGAGGAAAACATAGGTAGAACACTCTATGACATAAATCACAGCAAGATCCTTTTGGACCCACCTCCTAGAGAAATGGAAATAAAAACAAAGATAAACAAATGGGACCTAATGAAACTTCAAAGCTTTTGCACAGCAAAGGAAACCATAAACAAGACCAAAAGACAACCCTCAGAATGGGAGAAGATATTTGCAAATGAAGCAACTGACAAAGAATTAATCTCCAAAATTTATAAACAGCTCATGCAGCTCAATAGCAAAAAAACAAACAACCCAATCCAAAAATGGGCAGAAGACTTAAATAGGCATTTCTCCAAAGAAGATATACAGACTGCCAACAAACACATGAAAGAATGCTCAACATCATTAATCATTAGAGAAATGCAAATAAAAACTACAATGAGATATCATCTCACACCAGTCAGAATGGCCATCATCAAGAAATCTAGAAACAATAAATGCTGGAGAGGGTGTGGAAAAAAGGGAACACTCTTGCACTGCTGGTGGGAATGTGAATTGGTACAGCCACTATGGAGAACAGTATGGAGGTTCCTTAAAAAACTAAAAATAGAACTACCATATGACCCAGCAATCCCACTACTAGGCATATACCCTGAGAAAACCATAATTCCAAAAGAGACATGTACCAAAATGTTCATTGCAGCTCTATTCACAATAGCCCGGAGCTGGAAACAACCTAAGTGTCCATCATCGGATGAATGGATAAAGAAGATGTGGCACATATATACAATGGAATATTACTCAGCCATAAAAAGAAACGAAACTGAGCTATTTGTAATGAGATGGATAGACCTAGAGTCTGTCATACAGAGTGAAGTAAGTCAGAAAGAGAAAGACAAATACCGTATGCTAACACATATATACGGAATTTAAAAAAAAAAAAAAAGTCATGAAGGACCTAGGGGCAAAAAGGGAATAAGGACACAGACCTACTTGAGAATGGACTTGAGGATATGGGGAGGGGGAAGGGTAAGCTGTGACAAAGCGAAAGAGAGGCATGGACATATATACACTACCAAACGTATGGTAGATAGATAGTGGGAAGCAGCCACAGAGCACAGGGAGATCAGCTCGGTGCTCTGTGACCGCCTGGAGGGGTGGGATGGGGAGGGGGGGAGGGAGGGAGATGCATGAGGGAAGGGATGTGGGAACAGATGTATATGTATGACTGATTCACTTTGTTATAAAGCAGAAACTAATTTAAAAAATTAAAAAAAAAAAAGAAAAAAAAAAAAAAGACAATTAGGGCTTCCCTGGTGGCACAGTGGTTGAGAGTCCGCCTGCCGATGCAGGGGACACATGTTCGTGCCCCGGTTTGAGAGGATCCCACATGCCGCTGAGCGGCTTGGCCCATGAACCATGGCCGCTGAGCCTGTGCGTTTGGAGCCTGTGCTCCGCGACGGGAGACCTCACAACAATGAGAGGCCCGTGTGCTGCGAACAAAAAAAAAAAAGAAAGAAAAGGAAGAAAAGAAAGAAAATTAATGGATGCTGGCAAAGATGTGAAGAAGTGGAACTTCTGTACCCTGTTTTGTACCCTGTAGTAATGTAAAATGGTGTAGCCATTATGGAAAACAGAATGGAGGTCCCCCCAAAATTATTAAGAGAACTCTCATAAAATCCAGCAATCACTCATTTAGGTTTATATACAAAGAAGATAAAACAAGAATGTCCAAGAGATATCTACAATCTCATGTCCATTGCAGCATTATACACAATATACAACATAGGAAAACTGCCTAGTGTCCATGGGAAGATGAATTAATAAAGAAAATGTGGTGTACACATACAGTGGAATGTCATTCAGTCTTTGCAAAAGAAGGAAATCCTGCCATTTGCAGCAACACGAAAGAACTTGGAGGACATTTGTAAGAGTGACATAAGCCAGTCGCAGAAGGTCAAAAACTGAAGGAAAACTCCGAGAAGCAGAGAGTAGAAGGGTGGTTCCAAGAGCTGGCAGGAGGTTGACATGGGAAGTCTCTGTTCAATGGTTAGAATGTGTTATTTCAAAATGGAAAAGTTCTAGACACATGCTGTACAACAAGGTGCATGTAGTCAACAGGACTGACTGGACATTTCCAAACTTGTTAAGAAGTTGGATTTCATCGTATGTGTACTTTTACAACAATAAAATATACATATGTAAAATAAATACAAAGTGGAAAAAGGGGAAAAAAGAAGAAAAATAAGGAAAGGGAGTCAACAGAGGGAAAGAAGAAAGGAGGAAGGGTCTCGAATGTACACAGCTATCAGGAGATAATGGGAGAGAAGCTCCTCTCCCCAGGCTTTAAAGAAGACATCTCTCCAGAGTTCACTCCAGCAAGAGGGGCTGTCCTTTCTCTTCCCCATTCAAGCAGAAGTGCCAATAGCATCCTAAGTGTGGCCCAGGCTGTGCTCAGGTGTACACTTCTCCTTGATCTCTAAACCAACCACCCCTGACTCCCCATGGCTCAGGTGCCCTTCCTGTATTTCCTTCCACTTCTCTAAAGCATTTCCTTCCTCAAGTCCAGCCCGAGGCTCCAATCCTGTCCTCACACGTGGGGTCCACTGGGCGGGTCTCTGAGCTCTTAAGAGCCTCCCTGTGAGTAGCAGGCACTGAATCGCACACCAGGGTTCCCCTCAGTACCATCAGGAAACTACGACCTAGGGATTGAGGATTTCTAGAACAACTTTACTCATAGACAGTCTCTTGGGTAAACAAGTGACATTTTACAATCAAGCATTTTCAGTGTTTTCTTTGGTGGGGAAAATATTGACACATATAAGGCAATCCTATTCTATTAAAGTATGTATTTCTCAAAGGACTCACTATCGAAAAAAAAATTTTAAGTATAACTTTCCATGTTTTAATTGACTTTACTCCCAGACTTGTTTGCTTGCCAAAGCCTTCAGAAAATACCAAGAACCTACTTCATCTGGCAGTTTGCACAGCAACATGAGTGGAGATGCTCTTGTCACACTGCTTGGTTTCTCTGTCCCACCTTGCAAAGCACAGCCTCCTCTCCGCCCTCCTGGGAAGGGAGTCAGTGCCCACCCTGAGCTCAATCCCTGGGGTAGATCTCTTGGTTCTTTCTTCACTGTATGCAGTGTTTCTTGCCCAGCGCACAGAAACAGGGCCGGCACAAGTGATGGAAGACAGACTTTCTACAGGAGAAGGACATTTCGTTTCATTAGCACAGAATCCGATAGTGAATATTAGCCTCAAAGGAGAAAGGTGGAGTGAATTTCCTCCATCTACTCCTGAAGGCTCCTTCTTTCTCGGACTCCTCCAGAACTGGGTGTGGCATGTGGGTACAACCATGGGCTCCCTGCAAAAAGAAGGAGGCCTGCCTAGCACTAGGTGCTTCAGGTAAGGGGGGAGGACTCATCCCGAGACTCTAATAGGAAACAGTTAGAATGAGGGAAGTGGCAGAGAGATGTATCATAACCATTCAGAATGCTATGAGACCTACTAAGGGATGAGATTCCTTATTAAATGAAGTTGTAATTGACCCAGTAGTAGGCATGCTGAAACCCAGTTTTGTTCACTAAGAATCCAGCCATGGAGCAACTAAGCCCGTGCACCACAACTACTAAGCCTGTGCTCTAGAGCCCACAAGTCAAGGCCAAGATGTGGGGTATTGGAAAATTTGTACACTGCCTGTGGGAATGTAAAATGGTGCAGCTATTATGAAAAAGAGTATGGGGATTCCTTATAAAATTATAAACAGAAATATCATATGATTCAGCAATCACAGTTCTGGGTATATATCCAAAGGAAATTAAATCAGTATCACAATGAGTTGAACTTAGGTTCATTGCAGCATTCTCCACAATAGCCTAGATATGCAACCAACTTCACAAAAGAAGTAAGTGTCCTGTGCCTGCGCTAACCTTAGGTGCTTCAAAACAACTCTGTAAGTCTCTTAGCCCCTTAGAGAGGATGAAAGCAATATTGCAGTTAAAACTAACTTGTCCTGATTCCCTTAGTCTGGAATACTGAAACAAAAGTTCTACAGCAGGGGAAGCCTCATAAACACACAGCACCTGCCAGGGTTTACCCCAGCCTTGGAAGAACTGGGAAGGATAAGACGAAGGCAGGCCTGAGGAAAGGTCAGAGGGTGGGCAGGACGGGAGTGTGGGGGGCAGGGGCAGGGCTGTCCGGATGGAGCAGTGGGTTGTAAGAAGAGCAGTGACCCTGGGTCCTGCTGCCCTGAGTCTTTGACCTGGGCCTGGTCAATCCCAGGAGACCAGGTTAGCAGGGCTGTGAGAGCCAGTGTGTGAAGCGAGCCCAGCAGCCCCTTCACACAGTCCTCTAGAATTCCTGCCGGCCATGAAGGGTCTTTAGGGGCAGCTGGACGTGGAGCCCTCTCAAATGGAAGCATGTCAGCACATCAGCCTTGGGAGGTGCTGAGGCTGAAATGAGGAGACTGAGCACATGCAGTGATCCCAAAGCATGTGTTCTCTGACTCATGCACCTCTGGGAGCGCCCTTTCCATGAGGAATAAACAGTGAGGACAAACCTAAGGTGAAGCTACAAGTCCTGAAAGTGTAGAGGGAGAGAGTTCAAGTCTCATCCACCACCTGACACTCACTATAAGAACTTGTTCTCCAGTGTCAAGTGATTATGAGAGTTTTGTTCCCACTAGGATATGGCCATCATACGTGAATGTAACAAGGAAACCAAAATCCTGGTGCAAAATACCCTCCCGGTATCAAACAGAAATGAACCTTTCATCTTTGGCAGTGAAAAAGCAATGAACGAGTAGTCTTGTGAGAAAGAAAATGTCTGAATGGCAAAGCAAGAAAAGATGACTATAAGCACAGTACAGTCAAAGGACATGGACACCATAACTCTATTATATCAATAAAATTTGGAAAGAACAAATCAGAATTCTACACATATTTCCTTCTTCTTCCTGACTTCATATTCACCTTCCTTAGTTTCTAAAGAACCGGGTGGAACCCAAGTGTTCTAGGAACTGTCTCGCTTTAGATCCTACCTGAGAGTTGTTCGCTACGTGAATCGTCATCAGCATCGCTGTTATGTATGCTCTCCACGATGCATTCTGTACAAACACAACCATGAGCATAAAGTTATTATACAAATTGACACACCCATTTCTCCTACTCGACTTGCTGGCTCACACAGCATCCCCCTGGTCTTCCCTCCATGTTCTCAGACCTCACCTGTGCTCTGTGCAGACAGAGTCCTTCAATAAGATATTGATCACCGTTGAAAATTTCTAACGAGGGAGAGATGCTTAGAAAATCACTTTTGGACCCCTCACTTCTATAGACCCATTTATAGCTTTCACCGTCAACCTTACCAACCTGAAATTCCAGATGTTACAGACACACTTGAAACATGGCTAGCGTGACCAAGCAATTGTGTGTTTTTTGCATTTTTTAATAGAATGAGTTAATTATTGTTGGAACTAAATTAATCATAAATAGACACATTTGGTTAGTGGCTACCACACTGGAAAGCTCAGCTCTAAGAAATCCAAAGATGAGAAAGAGGCAACCAGCCACCCCTCCCCTGGTTGTTCTTTACTGCACAAAATTTGATGGCCTGATCTGATCATTCGTATGTAGGTATATCTTGGGCTCTTGGACCCACGCCAGGCATTGCGAGAGTCCTTGTGGACACTGAAATAGTACAGTCAACACTCAGATCCAAGAGGAATTCCCAGCAAGGGGCCCACTTGTAGACAGAGGTGAAGGGCATGGCCCAGTACACCTGTATTAGACATAATCAGAGAGTAGGTGCAGAGGGGAGGGAGGGATTTCACTCTCTGCACGAGTCCATCCTTCTCACCCCTGACTCTAGAAGACCTGAGGAAGGCAGTGGAAAAGGCCCCCTAGGAGGTGAAAAATTTGTATACTGAAAACTACAGGACATTGCGGAAAGAAATTAAAGAAGAGACAAGTAATTGGAATGACATACTACGTTCATAGACTGGATTATTAAATACTGTTGGCATTTCTATACTACATAAAGTGATGTACACATATATCGCAACAACGCACAAAATTCCATGTCATTATTATAGAAGCGGAGAGAATCCTAAAATACATATGGAACCCCCCCAAGTAGATAAAACAACCTTGAGAGCAAAGAGCAATGATGGAGATTAACACTTCCTGAACTCAAAACACATAACAATGCCACAGTAGTCAAAACAGTCTGCTACTGGCATCAAGACAGTGAGATAGACCAATGAAATATAATAGAGAGACGCCAAATAAACGCACATATATATGGCCAACTGATCTTGGCCAAGGTTCGAAGATTACCAAGTGAAGAAAGGATAGTCTCTTCAACAAACAACAGAATGAAAAGGCAACCTATAGGATGGGAGGGAATATGTGTAAAACTTGCATGTGAATAAGGGACCAATATCCAGAATATAAAAGAAACTACTACAAGGCAATTTCAGAAAAACAGCGGGCAAATAACTGAGTTTCAAAATGGGTAAAAAGCTTCACTAGACATTTCTCCATAAAGACATACAAGTGGTCAATCTACATATGAAAATTTGCTCAACATCGCTAAGCATCAGGGAAATGGAAATCAAGCCACAAGGAGATATCACTCACACCTGTTAGAATGTGTATTATAAAAAGACAATTGAGAAAAAAGGAAGATGGCGGAAGAGTAAGACGCGGAGATCACCTTCCTCCCCACGGATACACCAGAAATACAGCTACACGTGGAACAACTCCTACAGAACACCTACTGAATGCTGACAGAAGACCTCAGACCCCCAAAAGGCAAGAAACTCCCCACATACCTGGGTAGGGCAAAGCGGAGAGATTCCCGCACAGAGGATCGGTGCCGAGCGGCACTCACCCGCCCGAGAGGCTTGTCTGCTCGCCCGCCAGGGCGGGCGGCGCTGGAAGCTGAGGCTCGGGCTTCGGTCAGATCGCAGGGAGAGGACTGGGGCTGGCGGCGAGAACTCAGCCTGAAGGGGGCTAATGTGCCACAGCTAGCCGACAGGGAGTCCAGAAAAACTCTGGAGCTGCCGAAGAGGCAAGAGACTTTTTCTTCCCTCTTGGTTTCCTGGTGCGCGAGGAGAGGGGATTAAGAGCGCTGCTTAAAGGGGCTCCACAGACGGGCGCGAGTCACGACTGAAAGCGCGGAGCCCAGTGACGGGCGTGGGACGCTGGGGCTGCTGCTGCCGCCGCCAAGAAGCCTGTGTGCGAGCGCAGGTCACTGTCCACACCGCCCTTCCGGGAGCCTGTGCAGCCCGCCACTGCCGGGGTCCCGGGATCCAGGGGCGGCTTCCCTGGGAGAACGCACGGCGCGCCTCGGGCTGGTGCAACGTCACGCCGAACTCTGCCGCTGCAGGCTCGCCCCGCACTCCGTGCCCCTCCCTCCCGCCCGGCCTGAGTGAGCCAGAGTCCCCGAAGAGGCTGCTCCTTTAACCCTGTCCTGTCTGAGCTAAGAACAGACGCCCTCCGGCGACCTACACGCAGAGGCGGGGCCAAATCCAAAGCTGAGACCCAGGAGCTGTGAGAACAAAGAAGAGAAAGGGAAACCTCTCCCAGCAGCCTCAGAAGCAGCGGATTAAAGCTCCACAATCAACTTGATGTACCCTGCATCTGTGGAATACATGAATAGACAACAAATCATCCCAAATTGAGGAGCCAGGAGTCAGTGCTGTGCCTCTGAGGTGGGAGAGCCAACTTCAGGACACTGGTCCACAAGAGACCTCCCAGCTCCACATAATATCAAACGGCAAAAATCTTCCAGAGATCTCCATCTCAACACCAGCACCCAGCTTCACTCAACGACCAGCAAGCTACAGTGCTGGACACCCTATGCCAAACAACTAGCAAGACAGGAACACAACGCCACCCATTAGCAGAGAGGTGGCCTAAAATCATAAAAAGTCCGCAGACACCCCAAAACACACCACCAGACGTGGACCTGCCCACCAGAAAGACAAGATCCAGCCTCATTCACCAGAACACAGGCACTAGTACCTTCCACCAGGAAGCCTACACAACCCACTAAACCTACCTTAGCCACTGGGGACAGACACCAAAAACAACGGGAACTACGAACCTGCAGCCTGCAAAAAGGAGACCCCAAACACAGTAACATAAGCAAAATGAGAAGACAGAAAAACACACAGCAGGAGAAGGAACAAGATAAAAACCCACCAGACCTAACAAATGAAGAGGTAATAGGCAGTCTACCTGAAAAAGACTTCAGAATAATGATGGTAAAGATGATCCAAGATTTTATTTCCCAGATCCAAAATCTTGGAAATAGAATAGACAAAATGCAAGAAACAGTTAACAAGGACCTAGAAGAACTAAAGATGAATCAAGCATCGATTAAAAACACAATACATGAAATAAAAAATACTCTAGATGGGATCAATAGCAGAATAACTGAGGCAGAAGAACGGATAAGTGAGGTGGAAGATAAAATAGTGGAAATAACTGCTGCAGAGCAAAATAAAGAAAAAAGAATGAAAAGAACAGAGGACAGTCTCAGAGACCTCTGGGACAACATTAAACGCACCAACATTCGAATTATAGGGGTTCCAGAAGAAGAAGAGAAAAAGAAAGGGACTGAGAAAATATTTGAAGAGATTATAGTTGAAAACTTCCCTAATATGGGAAAGGAAATAGTTAATCAAGTCCAGGAAGCACAGAGAGTCCCATACAGAATAAATCCAAGGAGAAATACACCAAGACACATATTAATCAAACTGTCAAAAATTAAACACAAAGAAATCATATTAAAAGCAGCAAGGCAAAAACAACAAATAACACACAAGGGAATCCCCATCAGGATAACAGCTGATCTCTCAGCAGAAACTCTACAAGCCAGAAGGGAGTGGCAGGACATAATTAAAGTGATGAAGGAGAAAAACCTGCAACCAAGATTACTCTACCCAGCAAGGATCTCATTCAGATTTGATGGAGAAATTAAAACGTTTACAGACAAGCAAAAGCTGAGAGAGTTCAGCACCACCAAACCAGCTTTACAACAAATGCTAAAGGAACTTCTCTAGGCAAGAAACACAACAGAAGGAAAAGACCTACAATAACAAACCCAAAACAATTAAGAAAATGGGAACAGGAACATACATATCGATAATTACCTTAAATGTAAATGGACTAAATGCTCCCACCAAAAGACACAGATTGGCTGAATGGATACAAAAACAAGACCCATATATATGCTGTCTACAAGAGACCCACTTCAGACCTAGAGACACATACAGACTGAAAGTAAGGGGATGGAAAAAGATATTCCATGCAAATGGAAATCAAAAGAAAGCTGGAGTAGCAATTCTCATATCAGACAAAATAGACTTTAAAATAAAGACTACTAGAAGAGACAAAGAAGGACACTACATAATGATCAAGGGATCGATCCAAGAAGAAGATATAACAATTGTAAATATTTATGCACCCAACATAGGAGCACCTCAATACATAAGGCAAATACTAACAGCCATAAAAGGAGAAATCGACAGTAACACAATCATAGTAGGGGACTTTAACACCCCACTTTCACCAATGGACAGATCTTCCAAAATGAAAATAAATAAGGAAACACAAGCTTTAAATGATACATTAAACAAGATGGACTTAATTGATATTTATAGGACATTCCATCCAAAAACAACAGAATACACATTTTTCTCAAGTGCTCATGGAACATTCTCCAGGATAGATCATATCTTGGGTCACAAATCAAGCCTTGGTAAATTTAAGAAAATTGAAATTGTATCAAGTGTCTTTTCTGACCACAATGCTATGAGACTAGATATCAATTACAGGAAAAGAGCTGTAAAAAATACAAACACATGGAGGCTAAACAATACACTACTTAATAACGAAGTGATCACTGAAGAAATCAAAGAGGAAATTAAAAAATACCTAGAAACAAATGACAATGGAGACACGACGACCCAAAACCTATGGGATGCAGCAAAAGCAGTTCTAAGAGGGAAGTTTATAGCAATACAATCCCACCTTAAGAAACAGGAAACATCTCGAATAAACAACCTAACCTTGCACCTAAAGCAATTAGAGAAAGAAGAACAAAAACACCCCAAAGTTAGCAGAAGGAAAGAAATCATAAAAATCAGATCAGAAATAAATGAAAAAGAAATGAAGGAAACGATAGCAAAGATCAATAAAACTAAAAGCTGGTTCTTTGAGAAGATAAACAAAATTGATAAACCATTAGCCAGACTCATCAAGAAAAGAAGGGAGAAGACTCAAATCAATAGAATTAGAAATGAAAAAGGAGAAGTAACAACTGACACTGCAGAAATACAAAAGATCATGAGAGATTACTACAAGCAACTCTATGCCCATAAAATGGACAACCTGGAAGAGATGGACAAATTCTTAGAAATGCACAACCTGCCAAGACTGACTCAGGAAGAAATAGAAAATATGAATAGACCAATCACAAGCACTGAAATTGAAACTGTGATTAAAAATCTTCCATCAAACAAAAGCCCAGGACCAGATGGCTTCACAGGCGAATTCTATCAAACATTTAGAGGAGAGCTAACACCCATCCTTCTCAAACTCTTCCAAACAATATCAGAGGAAGGAACACTCCCAAACTCATTCTACGAGGCCACCATCACCTTGATACCAAAACCAGGCAAGGATGTCACAAAGAAAGAAAACTACAGGCCAATATCACTGATGAACATAGATGCAAAAATCCTCAACAAAATACTAGCAAACAGAATCCAACAGCACATTAAAACAATCATACACCATGATCAAGTGGGGTTTATTCCAGGAATGCAAGGATTCTTCAATATACGCAAATCAATCAATGTGATACACCATATTAACAAATTGAAGGAGAAAAACCATATGATCATCTCAATAGATGCAGAGAAAGCTTTCGACAAAATTCAACACCCATTTATGATAAAAACCCTGCAGAAAGTAGGCATAGAGGGAACTTTCCTCAACATCATAAAGGCCATATATGACAAACCCACAGCCAACATTGTCCTCAATGGTGAAAAACTGAAACCATTTCCACTAAGATCAGGAACAAGACAAGGATGCCCACTCTCACCACTCTTATTCAACATAGTTTTGGAAGTTTTAGCCACAGCAATCAGAGAAGAAAAGGAAATAAAAGGAATCCAAATTGGAAAAGAAGAAGTAAAGCTGTCACTGTTTGCCGATGACATGATACTATACATAGAGAATCCTAAAGATGCTACCGAAAAACTACTAGAACTAATCAATGAATTTGGTAAAGTAGCAGGATACAAAATCAATGTACAGAAATCTCTGGCATTCCTGTACACTAATGATGAAAAATCTGAAAATGAAATCAAGAAAACACTCCCATTTACCATTGCAACAAAAAGAATAAAATATCTAGGAATAAACCTACCTAAGGAGACAAAAGACCTGTATGCAGAAAATTATAAGACACTGATGAAAGAAATTAAAGATGATACAAATAGATGGAGAGATATACCATGCTCCTGGATTGGAAGAATCAATATTGTGAAAATGACTCTACTACCCAAAGCAATCTACAGATTCAATGCAATCCCTATCAAACTACCACTGGCATTTTTCACAGAACTAGAACAAAACATTTCAAAATTTGTTTGGAAAAACAAAAGACCCCGAATAGCCAAAGCAATCTTGAGAACGAAAAACGGAGCTGGAGGAATCAGGCTCCCTGACTTCAAACTATACTACAAAGCTACAGTAATCAAGACAGTGTGGTACTGGCATAAAAACAGAAAGATAGATCAGTGGATCAGGATAGAAAGCCCAGAGATAAACCCACGCACATATGGCCAACTTATCTTTGATAAAGGAGGCAGGAATGTACAGTGGAGAAAGGACAGCCTCTTCAATAAGTGGTGCTGGGAAAACTGGACAGGGACATGTAAAAGTTTGAGATTAGATCATTCCCTAACACCATACACAAAAATAAGCTCAAAATGGATTAAAGACTTAAATGTAAGGCCAGACACTATCAAACTCTTAGAGGAAAACATAGGTAGAACACTCTATGACATAAATCACAGCAAGATCCTTTTGGACCCACCTCCTAGAGAAATGGAAATAAAAACAAAGATAAACAAATGGGACCTAATGAAACTTCAAAGCTTTTGCACAGCAAAGGAAACCATAAACAAGACCAAAAGACAACCCTCAGAATGGGAGAAGATATTTGCAAATGAAGCAACTGACAAAGAATTAATCTCCAAAATTTATAAACAGCTCATGCAGCTCAATAGCAAAAAAACAAACAACCCAATCCAAAAATGGGCAGAAGACTTAAATAGGCATTTCTCCAAAGAAGATATACAGACTGCCAACAAACACATGAAAGAATGCTCAACATCATTAATCATTAGAGAAATGCAAATAAAAACTACAATGAGATATCATCTCACACCAGTCAGAATGGCCATCATCAAGAAATCTAGAAACAATAAATGCTGGAGAGGGTGTGGAAAAAAGGGAACACTCTTGCACTGCTGGTGGGAATGTGAATTGGTACAGCCACTATGGAGAACAGTATGGAGGTTCCTTAAAAAACTAAAAATAGAACTACCATATGACCCAGCAATCCCACTACTAGGCATATACCCTGAGAAAACCATAATTCCAAAAGAGACATGTACCAAAATGTTCATTGCAGCTCTATTCACAATAGCCCGGAGCTGGAAACAACCTAAGTGTCCATCATCGGATGAATGGATAAAGAAGATGTGGCACATATATACAATGGAATATTACTCAGCCATAAAAAGAAACGAAACTGAGCTATTTGTAATGAGATGGATAGACCTAGAGTCTGTCATACAGAGTGAAGTAAGTCAGAAAGAGAAAGACAAATACCGTATGCTAACACATATATACGGAATTTAAAAAAAAAAAAAAGTCATGAAGGACCTAGGGGCAAAAAGGGAATAAGGACACAGACCTACTTGAGAATGGACTTGAGGATATGGGGAGGGGGAAGGGTAAGCTGTGACAAAGCGAAAGAGAGGCATGGACATATATACACTACCAAACGTATGGTAGATAGATAGTGGGAAGCAGCCACAGAGCACAGGGAGATCAGCTCGGTGCTCTGTGACCGCCTGGAGGGGTGGGATGGGGAGGGGGGGAGGGAGGGAGATGCATGAGGGAAGGGATGTGGGAACAGATGTATATGTATGACTGATTCACTTTGTTATAAAGCAGAAACTAATTTAAAAAATTAAAAAAAAAAGAAAAAAAAAAAAAGACAATTAGGGCTTCCCTGGTGGCACAGTGGTTGAGAGTCCGCCTGCCGATGCAGGGGACACATGTTCGTGCCCCGGTTTGAGAGGATCCCACATGCCGCTGAGCGGCTTGGCCCATGAACCATGGCCGCTGAGCCTGTGCGTTTGGAGCCTGTGCTCCGCGACGGGAGACCTCACAACAATGAGAGGCCCGTGTGCTGCGAACAAAAAAAAAAAAGAAAGAAAAGGAAGAAAAGAAAGAAAATTAATGGATGCTGGCAAAGATGTGAAGAAGTGGAACTTCTGTACCCTGTTTTGTACCCTGTAGTAATGTAAAATGGTGTAGCCATTATGGAAAACAGAATGGAGGTCCCCCCAAAATTATTAAGAGAACTCTCATAAAATCCAGCAATCACTCATTTAGGTTTATATACAAAGAAGATAAAACAAGAATGTCCAAGAGATATCTACAATCTCATGTCCATTGCAGCATTATACACAATATACAACATAGGAAAACTGCCTAGTGTCCATGGGAAGATGAATTAATAAAGAAAATGTGGTGTACACATACAGTGGAATGTCATTCAGTCTTTGCAAAAGAAGGAAATCCTGCCATTTGCAGCAACACGAAAGAACTTGGAGGACATTTGTAAGAGTGACATAAGCCAGTCGCAGAAGGTCAAAAACTGAAGGAAAACTCCGAGAAGCAGAGAGTAGAAGGGTGGTTCCAAGAGCTGGCAGGAGGTTGACATGGGAAGTCTCTGTTCAATGGTTAGAATGTGTTATTTCAAAATGGAAAAGTTCTAGACACATGCTGTACAACAAGGTGCATGTAGTCAACAGGACTGACTGGACATTTCCAAACTTGTTAAGAAGTTGGATTTCATCGTATGTGTACTTTTACAACAATAAAATATACATATGTAAAATAAATACAAAGTGGAAAAAGGGGAAAAAAGAAGAAAAATAAGGAAAGGGAGTCAACAGAGGGAAAGAAGAAAGGAGGAAGGGTCTCGAATGTACACAGCTATCAGGAGATAATGGGAGAGAAGCTCCTCTCCCCAGGCTTTAAAGAAGACATCTCTCCAGAGTTCACTCCAGCAAGAGGGGCTGTCCTTTCTCTTCCCCATTCAAGCAGAAGTGCCAATAGCATCCTAAGTGTGGCCCAGGCTGTGCTCAGGTGTACACTTTTCCTTGATCTCTAAACCAACCACCCCTGACTCCCCATGGCTCAGGTGCCCTTCCTGTATCTCCTTCCACTTCTCTAAAGCATTTCCTTCTTCAAGTCCAGCCCGAGGCTCCAATCCTGTCCTCACACGTGGGGTCCACTGGGCGGGTCTCTGAGCTCTTAAGAGCCTCCCTGTGAGTAGCAGGCACTGAACCGCACACCAGGGTTCCCCTCAGTACCATCAGGAAACTACGACCTAGGGATTGAGGATTTCTAGAACAACTTTACTCATAGACAGTCTCTTGGGTAAACAAGTGACATTTTACAATCAAGCATTTTCAGTGTTTTCTTTGGTGGGGAAAATATTGACACATATAAGGCAATCCTATTCTATTAAAGTATGTATTTCTCAAAGGACTCACTATCGAAAAAAAAATTTTAAGTATAACTTTCCATGTTTTAATTGACTTTACTCCCAGACTTGTTTGCTTGCCAAAGCCTTCAGAAAATACCAAGAACCTACTTCATCTGGCAGTTTGCACAGCAACATGAGTGGAGATGCTCTTGTCACACTGCTTGGTTTCTCTGTCCCACCTTGCAAAGCACAGCCTCCTCTCCGCCCTCCTGGGAAGGGAGTCAGTGCCCACCCTGAGCTCAATCCCTGGGGTAGATCTCTTGGTTCTTTCTTCACTGTATGCAGTGTTTCTTGCCCAGCACACAGAAACAGGGCCGGCACAAGTGATGGAAGACAGACTTTCTACAGGAGAAGGACATTTCGTTTCATTAGCACAGAATCCGATAGTGAATATTAGCCTCAAAGGAGAAAGGTGGAGTGAATTTCCTCCATCTACTCCTGAAGGCTCCTTCTTTCTCGGACTCCTCCAGAACTGGGTGTGGCATGTGGGTACAACCATGGGCTCCCTGCAAAAAGAAGGAGGCCTGCCTAGCACTAGGTGCTTCAGGTAAGGGGGGAGGACTCATCCCGAGACTCTAATAGGAAACAGTTAGAATGAGGGAAGTGGCAGAGAGATGTATCATAACCATTCAGAATGCTATGAGACCTACTAAGGGATGAGATTCCTTATTAAATGAAGTTGTAATTGACCCAGTAGTAGGCATGCTGAAACCCAGTTTTGTTCACTAAGAATCCAGCCATGGAGCAACTAAGCCCGTGCACCACAACTACTAAGCCTGTGCTCTAGAGCCCACAAGTCAAGGCCAAGATGTGGGGTATTGGAAAATTTGTACACTGCCTGTGGGAATGTAAAATGGTGCAGCTATTATGAAAAAGAGTATGGGGATTCCTTATAAAATTATAAACAGAAATATCATATGATTCAGCAATCACAGTTCTGGGTATATATCCAAAGGAAATTAAATCAGTATCACAATGAGTTGAACTTAGGTTCATTGCAGCATTCTCCACAATAGCCTAGATATGCAACCAACTTCACAAAAGAAGTAAGTGTCCTGTGCCTGCGCTAACCTTAGGTGCTTCAAAACAACTCTGTAAGTCTCTTAGCCCCTTAGAGAGGATGAAAGCAATATTGCAGTTAAAACTAACTTGTCCTGATTCCCTTAGTCTGGAATACTGAAACAAAAGTTCTACAGCAGGGGAAGCCTCATAAACACACAGCACCTGCCAGGGTTTACCCCAGCCTTGGAAGAACTGGGAAGGATAAGACGAAGGCAGGCCTGAGGAAAGGTCAGAGGGTGGGCAGGACGGGAGTGTGGGGGGCAGGGGCAGGGCTGTCCGGATGGAGCAGTGGGTTGTAAGAAGAGCAGTGACCCTGGGTCCTGCTGCCCTGAGTCTTTGACCTGGGCCTGGTCAATCCCAGGAGACCAGGTTAGCAGGGCTGTGAGAGCCAGTGTGTGAAGCGAGCCCAGCAGCCCCTTCACACAGTCCTCTAGAATTCCTGCCGGCCATGAAGGGTCTTTAGGGGCAGCTGGACGTGGAGCCCTCTCAAATGGAAGCATGTCAGCACATCAGCCTTGGGAGGTGCTGAGGCTGAAATGAGGAGACTGAGCACATGCAGTGATCCCAAAGCATGTGTTCTCTGACTCATGCACCTCTGGGAGCGCCCTTTCCATGAGGAATAAACAGTGAGGACAAACCTAAGGTGAAGCTACAAGTCCTGAAAGTGTAGAGGGAGAGAGTTCAAGTCTCATCCACCACCTGACACTCACTATAAGAACTTGTTCTCCAGTGTCAAGTGATTATGAGAGTTTTGTTCCCACTAGGATATGGCCATCATACGTGAATGTAACAAGGAAACCAAAATCCTGGTGCAAAATACCCTCCCGGTATCAAACAGAAATGAACCTTTCATCTTTGGCAGTGAAAAAGCAATGAACGAGTAGTCTTGTGAGAAAGAAAATGTCTGAATGGCAAAGCAAGAAAAGATGACTATAAGCACAGTACAGTCAAAGGACATGGACACCATAACTCTATTATATCAATAAAATTTGGAAAGAACAAATCAGAATTCTACACATATTTCCTTCTTCTTCCTGATTTCATATTCACCTTCCTTAGTTTCTAAAGAACCGGGTGGAACCCAAGTGTTCTAGGAACTGTCTCGCTTTAGATCCTACCTGAGAGTTGTTCGCTACGTGAATCGTCATCAGCATCGCTGTTATGTATGCTCTCCACGATGCATTCTGTACAAACACAACCATGAGCATAAAGTTATTATACAAATTGACCCACCCATTTCTCCTACTCGACTTGCTGGCTCACACAGCATCCCCCTGGTCTTCCCTCCATGTTCTCAGACCTCACCTGTGCTCTGTGCAGACAGAGTCCTTCAATAAGATATTGATCACCGTTGAAAATTTCTAACGAGGGAGAGATGCTTAGAAAATCACTTTTGGACCCCTCACTTCTATAGACCCATTTATAGCTTTCACCGTCAACCTTACCAACCTGAAATTCCAGATGTTACAGACACACTTGAAACATGGCTAGCGTGACCAAGCAATTGTGTGTTTTTTGCATTTTTTAATAGAATGAGTTAATTATTGTTGGAACTAAATTAATCATAAATAGACACATTTGGTTAGTGGCTACCACACTGGAAAGCTCAGCTCTAAGAAATCCAAAGATGAGAAAGAGGCAACCAGCCACCCCTCCCCTGGTTGTTCTTTACTGCACAAAATTTGATGGCCTGATCTGATCATTCGTATGTAGGTATATCTTGGGCTCTTGGACCCACGCCAGGCATTGCGAGAGTCCTTGTGGACACTGAAATAGTACAGTCAACACTCAGATCCAAGAGGAATTCCCAGCAAGGGGCCCACTTGTAGACAGAGGTGAAGGGCATGGCCCAGTACACCTGTATTAGACATAATCAGAGAGTAGGTGCAGAGGGGAGGGAGGGATTTCACTCTCTGCACGAGTCCATCCTTCTCACCCCTGACTCTAGAAGACCTGAGGAAGGCAGTGGAAAAGGCCCCCTAGGAGGTGAAAAATTTGTATACTGAAAACTACAGGACATTGCGGAAAGAAATTAAAGAAGAGACAAGTAATTGGAATGACATACTACGTTCATAGACTGGATTATTAAATACTGTTGGCATTTCTATACTACATAAAGTGATGTACACATATATCGCAACAACGCACAAAATTCCATGTCATTATTATAGAAGCGGAGAGAATCCTAAAATACATATGGAACCCCCCCAAGTAGATAAAACAACCTTGAGAGCAAAGAGCAATGATGGAGATTAACACTTCCTGAACTCAAAACACATAACAATGCCACAGTAGTCAAAACAGTCTGCTACTGGCATCAAGACAGTGAGATAGACCAATGAAATATAATAGAGAGACGCCAAATAAACGCACATATATATGGCCAACTGATCTTGGCCAAGGTTCGAAGATTACCAAGTGAAGAAAGGATAGTCTCTTCAACAATCAACAGAATGAACAGGCAACCTATAGGATGGGAGGGAATATGTGTAAAACTTGCATGTGAATAAGGGACCAATATCCAGAATATAAAAGAAACTACTACAAGGCAATTTCAGAAAAACAGCGGGCAAATAACTGAGTTTCAAAATGGGTAAAAAGCTTCACTAGACATTTCTCCATAAAGACATACAAGTGGTCAATCTACATATGAAAATTTGCTCAACATCGCTAAGCATCAGGGAAATGGAAATCAAGCCACAAGGAGATATCACTCACACCTGTTAGAATGTGTATTATAAAAAGACAATTGAGAAAAAAGGAAGATGGCGGAAGAGTAAGACGCGGAGATCACCTTCCTCCCCACGGATACACCAGAAATACAGCTACACGTGGAACAACTCCTACAGAACACCTACTGAATGCTGGCAGAAGACCCCAGACCTCCCAAAAGGCAAGAAACTCCCCACATACCTGGGTAGGGCAAAGCGGAGAGATTCCCGCACAGAGGATCGGTGCCGAGCGGCACTCACCCGCCCGAGAGGCTTGTCTGCTCGCCCGCCAGGGCGGGCGGCGCTGGAAGCTGAGGCTCGGGCTTCGGTCAGATCGCAGGGAGAGGACTGGGGCTGGCGGCGAGAACTCAGCCTGAAGGGGGCTAATGTGCCACAGCTAGCCGACAGGGAGTCCAGAAAAACTCTGGAGCTGCCGAAGAGGCAAGAGACTTTTTCTTCCCTCTTGGTTTCCTGGTGCGCGAGGAGAGGGGATTAAGAGCGCTGCTTAAAGGGGCTCCACAGACGGGCGCGAGTCACGACTGAAAGCGCGGAGCCCAGTGACGGGCGTGGGACGCTGGGGCTGCTGCTGCCGCCGCCAAGAAGCCTGTGTGCGAGCGCAGGTCACTGTCCACACCGCCCTTCCGGGAGCCTGTGCAGCCCGCCACTGCCGGGGTCCCGGGATCCAGGGGCGGCTTCCCTGGGAGAACGCACGGCGCGCCTCGGGCTGGTGCAACGTCACGCCGAACTCTGCCGCTGCAGGCTCGCCCCGCACTCCGTGCCCCTCCCTCCCGCCCGGCCTGAGTGAGCCAGAGTCCCCGAAGAGGCTGCTCCTTTAACCCTGTCCTGTCTGAGCTAAGAACAGACGCCCTCCGGCGACCTACACGCAGAGGCGGGGCCAAATCCAAAGCTGAGACCCAGGAGCTGTGAGAACAAAGAAGAGAAAGGGAAACCTCTCCCAGCAGCCTCAGAAGCAGCGGATTAAAGCTCCACAATCAACTTGATGTACCCTGCATCTGTGGAATACATGAATAGACAACAAATCATCCCAAATTGAGGAGCCAGGAGTCAGTGCTGTGCCTCTGAGGTGGGAGAGCCAACTTCAGGACACTGGTCCACAAGAGACCTCCCAGCTCCACATAATATCAAACGGCAAAAATCTTCCAGAGATCTCCATCTCAACACCAGCACCCAGCTTCACTCAACGACCAGCAAGCTACAGTGCTGGACACCCTATGCCAAACAACTAGCAAGACAGGAACACAACGCCACCCATTAGCAGAGAGGTGGCCTAAAATCATAAAAAGTCCGCAGACACCCCAAAACACACCACCAGACGTGGACCTGCCCACCAGAAAGACAAGATCCAGCCTCATTCACCAGAACACAGGCACTAGTACCTTCCACCAGGAAGCCTACACAACCCACTAAACCTACCTTAGCCACTGGGGACAGACACCAAAAACAACGGGAACTACGAACCTGCAGCCTGCAAAAAGGAGACCCCAAACACAGTAACATAAGCAAAATGAGAAGACAGAAAAACACACAGCAGGAGAAGGAACAAGATAAAAACCCACCAGACCTAACAAATGAAGAGGTAATAGGCAGTCTACCTGAAAAAGACTTCAGAATAATGATGGTAAAGATGATCCAAGATTTTATTTCCCAGATCCAAAATCTTGGAAATAGAATAGACAAAATGCAAGAAACAGTTAACAAGGACCTAGAAGAACTAAAGATGAATCAAGCATCGATTAAAAACACAATACATGAAATAAAAAATACTCTAGATGGGATCAATAGCAGAATAACTGAGGCAGAAGAACGGATAAGTGAGGTGGAAGATAAAATAGTGGAAATAACTGCTGCAGAGCAAAATAAAGAAAAAAGAATGAAAAGAACAGAGGACAGTCTCAGAGACCTCTGGGACAACATTAAACGCACCAACATTCGAATTATAGGGGTTCCAGAAGAAGAAGAGTAAAAGAAAGGGACTGAGAAAATATTTGAAGAGATTATAGTTGAAAACTTCCCTAATATGGGAAAGGAAATAGTTAATCAAGTCCAGGAAGCACAGAGAGTCCCATACAGAATAAATCCAAGGAGAAATACACCAAGACACATATTAATCAAACTGTCAAAAATTAAACACAAAGAAATCATATTAAAAGCAGCAAGGCAAAAACAACAAATAACACACAAGGGAATCCCCATCAGGATAACAGCTGATCTCTCAGCAGAAACTCTACAAGCCAGAAGGGAGTGGCAGGACATAATTAAAGTGATGAAGGAGAAAAACCTGCAACCAAGATTACTCTACCCAGCAAGGATCTCATTCAGATTTGATGGAGAAATTAAAACGTTTACAGACAAGCAAAAGCTGAGAGAGTTCAGCACCACCAAACCAGCTTTACAACAAATGCTAAAGGAACTTCTCTAGGCAAGAAACACAACAGAAGGAAAAGACCTACAATAACAAACCCAAAACAATTAAGAAAATGGGAACAGGAACATACATATCGATAATTACCTTAAATGTAAATGGACTAAATGCTCCCACCAAAAGACACAGATTGGCTGAATGGATACAAAAACAAGACCCATATATATGCTGTCTACAAGAGACCCACTTCAGACCTAGAGACACATACAGACTGAAAGTAAGGGGATGGAAAAAGATATTCCATGCAAATGGAAATCAAAAGAAAGCTGGAGTAGCAATTCTCATATCAGACAAAATAGACTTTAAAATAAAGACTACTAGAAGAGACAAAGAAGGACACTACATAATGATCAAGGGATCGATCCAAGAAGAAGATATAACAATTGTAAATATTTATGCACCCAACATAGGAGCACCTCAATACATAAGGCAAATACTAACAGCCATAAAAGGAGAAATCGACAGTAACACAATCATAGTAGGGGACTTTAACACCCCACTTTCACCAATGGACAGATCTTCCAAAATGAAAATAAATAAGGAAACACAAGCTTTAAATGATACATTAAACAAGATGGACTTAATTGATATTTATAGGACATTCCATCCAAAAACAACAGAATACACATTTTTCTCAAGTGCTCATGGAACATTCTCCAGGATAGATCATATCTTGGGTCACAAATCAAGCCTTGGTAAATTTAAGAAAATTGAAATTGTATCAAGTGTCTTTTCTGACCACAATGCTATGAGACTAGATATCAATTACAGGAAAAGAGCTGTAAAAAATACAAACACATGGAGGCTAAACAATACACTACTTAATAACGAAGTGATCACTGAAGAAATCAAAGAGGAAATTAAAAAATACCTAGAAACAAATGACAATGGAGACACGACGACCCAAAACCTATGGGATGCAGCAAAAGCAGTTCTAAGAGGGAAGTTTATAGCAATACAATCCCACCTTAAGAAACAGGAAACATCTCGAATAAACAACCTAACCTTGCACCTAAAGCAATTAGAGAAAGAAGAACAAAAACACCCCAAAGTTAGCAGAAGGAAAGAAATCATAAAAATCAGATCAGAAATAAATGAAAAAGAAATGAAGGAAACGATAGCAAAGATCAATAAAACTAAAAGCTGGTTCTTTGAGAAGATAAACAAAATTGATAAACCATTAGCCAGACTCATCAAGAAAAGAAGGGAGAAGACTCAAATCAATAGAATTAGAAATGAAAAAGGAGAAGTAACAACTGACACTGCAGAAATACAAAAGATCATGAGAGATTACTACAAGCAACTCTATGCCCATAAAATGGACAACCTGGAAGAGATGGACAAATTCTTAGAAATGCACAACCTGCCAAGACTGACTCAGGAAGAAATAGAAAATATGAATAGACCAATCACAAGCACTGAAATTGAAACTGTGATTAAAAATCTTCCATCAAACAAAAGCCCAGGACCAGATGGCTTCACGGGCGAATTCTATCAAACATTTAGAGGAGAGCTAACACCCATCCTTCTCAAACTCTTCCAAACAATATCAGAGGAAGGAACACTCCCAAACTCATTCTACGAGGCCACCATCACCTTGATACCAAAACCAGGCAAGGATGTCACAAAGAAAGAAAACTACAGGCCAATATCACTGATGAACATAGATGCAAAAATCCTCAACAAAATACTAGCAAACAGAATCCAACAGCACATTAAAACAATCATACACCATGATCAAGTGGGGTTTATTCCAGGAATGCAAGGATTCTTCAATATACGCAAATCAATCAATGTGATACACCATATTAACAAATTGAAGGAGAAAAACCATATGATCATCTCAATAGATGCAGAGAAAGCTTTCGACAAAATTCAACACCCATTTATGATAAAAACCCTGCAGAAAGTAGGCATAGAGGGAACTTTCCTCAACATCATAAAGGCCATATATGACAAACCCACAGCCAACATTGTCCTCAATGGTGAAAAACTGAAACCATTTCCACTAAGATCAGGAACAAGACAAGGATGCCCACTCTCACCACTCTTATTCAACATAGTTTTGGAAGTTTTAGCCACAGCAATCAGAGAAGAAAAGGAAATAAAAGGAATCCAAATTGGAAAAGAAGAAGTAAAGCTGTCACTGTTTGCCGATGACATGATACTATACATAGAGAATCCTAAAGATGCTACCGAAAAACTACTAGAACTAATCAATGAATTTGGTAAAGTAGCAGGATACAAAATCAATGTACAGAAATCTCTGGCATTCCTGTACACTAATGATGAAAAATCTGAAAATGAAATCAAGAAAACACTCCCATTTACCATTGCAACAAAAAGAATAAAATATCTAGGAATAAACCTACCTAAGGAGACAAAAGACCTGTATGCAGAAAATTATAAGACACTGATGAAAGAAATTAAAGATGATACAAATAGATGGAGAGATATACCATGCTCCTGGATTGGAAGAATCAATATTGTGAAAATGACTCTACTACCCAAAGCAATCTACAGATTCAATGCAATCCCTATCAAACTACCACTGGCATTTTTCACAGAACTAGAACAAAACATTTCAAAATTTGTTTGGAAAAACAAAAGACCCCGAATAGCCAAAGCAATCTTGAGAACGAAAAACGGAGCTGGAGGAATCAGGCTCCCTGACTTCAAACTATACTACAAAGCTACAGTAATCAAGACAGTGTGGTACTGGCATAAAAACAGAAAGATAGATCAGTGGATCAGGATAGAAAGCCCAGAGATAAACCCACGCACATATGGCCAACTTATCTTTGATAAAGGAGGCAGGAATGTACAGTGGAGAAAGGACAGCCTCTTCAATAAGTGGTGCTGGGAAAACTGGACAGGGACATGTAAAAGTTTGAGATTAGATCATTCCCTAACACCATACACAAAAATAAGCTCAAAATGGATTAAAGACTTAAATGTAAGGCCAGACACTATCAAACTCTTAGAGGAAAACATAGGTAGAACACTCTATGACATAAATCACAGCAAGATCCTTTTGGACCCACCTCCTAGAGAAATGGAAATAAAAACAAAGATAAACAAATGGGACCTAATGAAACTTCAAAGCTTTTGCACAGCAAAGGAAACCATAAACAAGACCAAAAGACAACCCTCAGAATGGGAGAAGATATTTGCAAATGAAGCAACTGACAAAGAATTAATCTCCAAAATTTATAAACAGCTCATGCAGCTCAATAGCAAAAAAACAAACAACCCAATCCAAAAATGGGCAGAAGACTTAAATAGGCATTTCTCCAAAGAAGATATACAGACTGCCAACAAACACATGAAAGAATGCTCAACATCATTAATCATTAGAGAAATGCAAATAAAAACTACAATGAGATATCATCTCACACCAGTCAGAATGGCCATCATCAAGAAATCTAGAAACAATAAATGCTGGAGAGGGTGTGGAAAAAAGGGAACACTCTTGCACTGCTGGTGGGAATGTGAATTGGTACAGCCACTATGGAGAACAGTATGGAGGTTCCTTAAAAAACTAAAAATAGAACTACCATATGACCCAGCAATCCCACTACTAGGCATATACCCTGAGAAAACCATAATTCCAAAAGAGACATGTACCAAAATGTTCATTGCAGCTCTATTCACAATAGCCCGGAGCTGGAAACAACCTAAGTGTCCATCATCGGATGAATGGATAAAGAAGATGTGGCACATATATACAATGGAATATTACTCAGCCATAAAAAGAAACGAAACTGAGCTATTTGTAATGAGATGGATAGACCTAGAGTCTGTCATACAGAGTGAAGTAAGTCAGAAAGAGAAAGACAAATACCGTATGCTAACACATATATACGGAATTTAAAAAAAAAAAAAAAAGTCATGAAGGACCTAGGGGCAAAAAGGGAATAAGGACACAGACCTACTTGAGAATGGACTTGAGGATATGGGGAGGGGGAAGGGTAAGCTGTGACAAAGCGAAAGAGAGGCATGGACATATATACACTACCAAACGTATGGTAGATAGATAGTGGGAAGCAGCCACAGAGCACAGGGAGATCAGCTCGGTGCTCTGTGACCGCCTGGAGGGGTGGGATGGGGAGGGGGGGAGGGAGGGAGATGCATGAGGGAAGGGATGTGGGAACAGATGTATATGTATGACTGATTCACTTTGTTATAAAGCAGAAACTAATTTAAAAAATTAAAAAAAAAAGAAAAAAAAAAAAAAGACAATTAGGGCTTCCCTGGTGGCACAGTGGTTGAGAGTCCGCCTGCCGATGCAGGGGACACATGTTCGTGCCCCGGTTTGAGAGGATCCCACATGCCGCTGAGCGGTTTGGCCCATGAACCATGGCCGCTGAGCCTGTGCGTTTGGAGCCTGTGCTCGGCGACGGGAGACCTCACAACAATGAGAGGCCCGTGTGCTGCGAACAAAAAAAAAAAAGAAAGAAAAGGAAGAAAAGAAAGAAAATTAATGGATGCTGGCAAAGATGTGAAGAAGTGGAACTTCTGTACCCTGTTTTGTACCCTGTAGTAATGTAAAATGGTGTAGCCATTATGGAAAACAGAATGGAGGTCCCCCCAAAATTATTAAGAGAACTCTCATAAAATCCAGCAATCACTCATTTAGGTTTATATACAAAGAAGATAAAACAAGAATGTCCAAGAGATATCTACAATCTCATGTCCATTGCAGCATTATACACAATATACAACATAGGAAAACTGCCTAGTGTCCATGGGAAGATGAATTAATAAAGAAAATGTGGTGTACACATACAGTGGAATGTCATTCAGTCTTTGCAAAAGAAGGAAATCCTGCCATTTGCAGCAACATGAAAGAACTTGGAGGACATTTGTAAGAGTGACATAAGCCAGTCGCAGAAGGTCAAAAACTGAAGGAAAACTCCGAGAAGCAGAGAGTAGAAGGGTGGTTCCAAGAGCTGGCAGGAGGTTGACATGGGAAGTCTCTGTTCAATGGTTAGAATGTGTTATTTCAAAATGGAAAAGTTCTAGACACATGCTGTACAACAAGGAGCATGTAGTCAACAGGACTGACTGGACATTTCCAAACTTGTTAAGAAGTTGGATTTCATCGTATGTGTACTTTTACAACAATAAAATATACATATGTAAAATAAATACAAAGTGGAAAAAGGGGAAAAAAGAAGAAAAATAAGGAAAGGGAGTCAACAGAGGGAAAGAAGAAAGGAGGAAGGGTCTCGAATGTACACAGCTATCAGGAGATAATGGGAGAGAAGCTCCTCTCCCCAGGCTTTAAAGAAGACATCTCTCCAGAGTTCACTCCAGCAAGAGGGGCTGTCCTTTCTCTTCCCCATTCAAGCAGAAGTGCCAATAGCATCCTAAGTGTGGCCCAGGCTGTGCTCAGGTGTACACTTTTCCTTGATCTCTAAACCAACCACCCCTGACTCCCCATGGCTCAGGTGCCCTTCCTGTATCTCCTTCCACTTCTCTAAAGCATTTCCTTCTTCAAGTCCAGCCCGAGGCTCCAATCCTGTCCTCACACGTGGGGTCCACTGGGCGGGTCTCTGAGCTCTTAAGAGCCTCCCTGTGAGTAGCAGGCACTGAATCGCACACCAGGGTTCCCCTCAGTACCATCAGGAAACTACGACCTAGGGATTGAGGATTTCTAGAACAACTTTACTCATAGACAGTCTCTTGGGTAAACAAGTGACATTTTACAATCAAGCATTTTCAGTGTTTTCTTTGGTGGGGAAAATATTGACACATATAAGGCAATCCTATTCTATTAAAGTATGTATTTCTCAAAGGACTCACTATCGAAAAAAAAATTTTAAGTATAACTTTCCATGTTTTAATTGACTTTACTCCCAGACTTGTTTGCTTGCCAAAGCCTTCAGAAAATACCAAGAACCTACTTCATCTGGCAGTTTGCACAGCAACATGAGTGGAGATGCTCTTGTCACACTGCTTGGTTTCTCTGTCCCACCTTGCAAAGCACAGCCTCCTCTCCGCCCTCCTGGGAAGGGAGTCAGTGCCCACCCTGAGCTCAATCCCTGGGGTAGATCTCTTGGTTCTTTCTTCACTGTATGCAGTGTTTCTTGCCCAGCACACAGAAACAGGGCCGGCACAAGTGATGGAAGACAGACTTTCTACAGGAGAAGGACATTTCGTTTCATTAGCACAGAATCCGATAGTGAATATTAGCCTCAAAGGAGAAAGGTGGAGTGAATTTCCTCCATCTACTCCTGAAGGCTCCTTCTTTCTCGGACTCCTCCAGAACTGGGTGTGGCATGTGGGTACAACCATGGGCTCCCTGCAAAAAGAAGGAGGCCTGCCTAGCACTAGGTGCTTCAGGTAAGGGGGGAGGACTCATCCCGAGACTCTAATAGGAAACAGTTAGAATGAGGGAAGTGGCAGAGAGATGTATCATAACCATTCAGAATGCTATGAGACCTACTAAGGGATGAGATTCCTTATTAAATGAAGTTGTAATTGACCCAGTAGTAGGCATGCTGAAACCCAGTTTTGTTCACTAAGAATCCAGCCATGGAGCAACTAAGCCCGTGCACCACAACTACTAAGCCTGTGCTCTAGAGCCCACAAGTCAAGGCCAAGATGTGGGGTATTGGAAAATTTGTACACTGCCTGTGGGAATGTAAAATGGTGCAGCTATTATGAAAAAGAGTATGGGGATTCCTTATAAAATTATAAACAGAAATATCATATGATTCAGCAATCACAGTTCTGGGTATATATCCAAAGGAAATTAAATCAGTATCACAATGAGTTGAACTTAGGTTCATTGCAGCATTCTCCACAATAGCCTAGATATGCAACCAACTTCACAAAAGAAGTAAGTGTCCTGTGCCTGCGCTAACCTTAGGTGCTTCAAAACAACTCTGTAAGTCTCTTAGCCCCTTAGAGAGGATGAAAGCAATATTGCAGTTAAAACTAACTTGTCCTGATTCCCTTAGTCTGGAATACTGAAACAAAAGTTCTACAGCAGGGGAAGCCTCATAAACACACAGCACCTGCCAGGGTTTACCCCAGCCTTGGAAGAACTGGGAAGGATAAGACGAAGGCAGGCCTGAGGAAAGGTCAGAGGGTGGGCAGGACGGGAGTGTGGGGGGCAGGGGCAGGGCTGTCCGGATGGAGCAGTGGGTTGTAAGAAGAGCAGTGACCCTGGGTCCTGCTGCCCTGAGTCTTTGACCTGGGCCTGGTCAATCCCAGGAGACCAGGTTAGCAGGGCTGTGAGAGCCAGTGTGTGAAGCGAGCCCAGCAGCCCCTTCACACAGTCCTCTAGAATTCCTGCCGGCCATGAAGGGTCTTTAGGGGCAGCTGGACGTGGAGCCCTCTCAAATGGAAGCATGTCAGCACATCAGCCTTGGGAGGTGCTGAGGCTGAAATGAGGAGACTGAGCACATGCAGTGATCCCAAAGCATGTGTTCTCTGACTCATGCACCTCTGGGAGCGCCCTTTCCATGAGGAATAAACAGTGAGGACAAACCTAAGGTGAAGCTACAAGTCCTGAAAGTGTAGAGGGAGAGAGTTCAAGTCTCATCCACCACCTGACACTCACTATAAGAACTTGTTCTCCAGTGTCAAGTGATTATGAGAGTTTTGTTCCCACTAGGATATGGCCATCATACGTGAATGTAACAAGGAAACCAAAATCCTGGTGCAAAATACCCTCCCGGTATCAAACAGAAATGAACCTTTCATCTTTGGCAGTGAAAAAGCAATGAACGAGTAGTCTTGTGAGAAAGAAAATGTCTGAATGGCAAAGCAAGAAAAGATGACTATAAGCACAGTACAGTCAAAGGACATGGACACCATAACTCTATTATATCAATAAAATTTGGAAAGAACAAATCAGAATTCTACACATATTTCCTTCTTCTTCCTGATTTCATATTCACCTTCCTTAGTTTCTAAAGAACCGGGTGGAACCCAAGTGTTCTAGGAACTGTCTCGCTTTAGATCCTACCTGAGAGTTGTTCGCTACGTGAATCGTCATCAGCATCGCTGTTATGTATGCTCTCCACGATGCATTCTGTACAAACACAACCATGAGCATAAAGTTATTATACAAATTGACCCACCCATTTCTCCTACTCGACTTGCTGGCTCACACAGCATCCCCCTGGTCTTCCCTCCATGTTCTCAGACCTCACCTGTGCTCTGTGCAGACAGAGTCCTTCAATAAGATATTGATCACCGTTGAAAATTTCTAACGAGGGAGAGATGCTTAGAAAATCACTTTTGGACCCCTCACTTCTATAGACCCATTTATAGCTTTCACCGTCAACCTTACCAACCTGAAATTCCAGATGTTACAGACACACTTGAAACATGGCTAGCGTGACCAAGCAATTGTGTGTTTTTTGCATTTTTTAATAGAATGAGTTAATTATTGTTGGAACTAAATTAATCATAAATAGACACATTTGGTTAGTGGCTACCACACTGGAAAGCTCAGCTCTAAGAAATCCAAAGATGAGAAAGAGGCAACCAGCCACCCCTCCCCTGGTTGTTCTTTACTGCACAAAATTTGATGGCCTGATCTGATCATTCGTATGTAGGTATATCTTGGGCTCTTGGACCCACGCCAGGCATTGCGAGAGTCCTTGTGGACACTGAAATAGTACAGTCAACACTCAGATCCAAGAGGAATTCCCAGCAAGGGGCCCACTTGTAGACAGAGGTGAAGGGCATGGCCCAGTACACCTGTATTAGACATAATCAGAGAGTAGGTGCAGAGGGGAGGGAGGGATTTCACTCTCTGCACGAGTCCATCCTTCTCACCCCTGACTCTAGAAGACCTGAGGAAGGCAGTGGAAAAGGCCCCCTAGGAGGTGAAAAATTTGTATACTGAAAACTACAGGACATTGCGGAAAGAAATTAAAGAAGAGACAAGTAATTGGAATGACATACTACGTTCATAGACTGGATTATTAAATACTGTTGGCATTTCTATACTACATAAAGTGATGTACACATATATCGCAACAACGCACAAAATTCCATGTCATTATTATAGAAGCGGAGAGAATCCTAAAATACATATGGAACCCCCCCAAGTAGATAAAACAACCTTGAGAGCAAAGAGCAATGATGGAGATTAACACTTCCTGAACTCAAAACACATAACAATGCCACAGTAGTCAAAACAGTCTGCTACTGGCATCAAGACAGTGAGATAGACCAATGAAATATAATAGAGAGACGCCAAATAAACGCACATATATATGGCCAACTGATCTTGGCCAAGGTTCGAAGATTACCAAGTGAAGAAAGGATAGTCTCTTCAACAAACAACAGAATGAAAAGGCAACCTATAGGATGGGAGGGAATATGTGTAAAACTTGCATGTGAATAAGGGACCAATATCCAGAATATAAAAGAAACTACTACAAGGCAATTTCAGAAAAACAGCGGGCAAATAACTGAGTTTCAAAATGGGTAAAAAGCTTCACTAGACATTTCTCCATAAAGACATACAAGTGGTCAATCTACATATGAAAATTTGCTCAACATCGCTAAGCATCAGGGAAATGGAAATCAAGCCACAAGGAGATATCACTCACACCTGTTAGAATGTGTATTATAAAAAGACAATTGAGAAAAAAGGAAGATGGCGGAAGAGTAAGACGCGGAGATCACCTTCCTCCCCACGGATACACCAGAAATACAGCTACACGTGGAACAACTCCTACAGAACACCTACTGAATGCTGGCAGAAGACCCCAGACCTCCCAAAAGGCAAGAAACTCCCCACATACCTGGGTAGGGCAAAGCGGAGAGATTCCCGCACAGAGGATCGGTGCCGAGCGGCACTCACCCGCCCGAGAGGCTTGTCTGCTCGCCCGCCAGGGCGGGCGGCGCTGGAAGCTGAGGCTCGGGCTTCGGTCAGATCGCAGGGAGAGGACTGGGGCTGGCGGCGAGAACTCAGCCTGAAGGGGGCTAATGTGCCACAGCTAGCCGACAGGGAGTCCAGAAAAACTCTGGAGCTGCCGAAGAGGCAAGAGACTTTTTCTTCCCTCTTGGTTTCCTGGTGCGCGAGGAGAGGGGATTAAGAGCGCTGCTTAAAGGGGCTCCACAGACGGGCGCGAGTCACGACTGAAAGCGCGGAGCCCAGTGACGGGCGTGGGACGCTGGGGCTGCTGCTGCCGCCGCCAAGAAGCCTGTGTGCGAGCGCAGGTCACTGTCCACACCGCCCTTCCGGGAGCCTGTGCAGCCCGCCACTGCCGGGGTCCCGGGATCCAGGGGCGGCTTCCCTGGGAGAACGCACGGCGCGCCTCGGGCTGGTGCAACGTCACGCCGAACTCTGCCGCTGCAGGCTCGCCCCGCACTCCGTGCCCCTCCCTCCCGCCCGGCCTGAGTGAGCCAGAGTCCCCGAAGAGGCTGCTCCTTTAACCCTGTCCTGTCTGAGCTAAGAACAGACGCCCTCCGGCGACCTACACGCAGAGGCGGGGCCAAATCCAAAGCTGAGACCCAGGAGCTGTGAGAACAAAGAAGAGAAAGGGAAACCTCTCCCAGCAGCCTCAGAAGCAGCGGATTAAAGCTCCACAATCAACTTGATGTACCCTGCATCTGTGGAATACATGAATAGACAACAAATCATCCCAAATTGAGGAGCCAGGAGTCAGTGCTGTGCCTCTGAGGTGGGAGAGCCAACTTCAGGACACTGGTCCACAAGAGACCTCCCAGCTCCACATAATATCAAACGGCAAAAATCTTCCAGAGATCTCCATCTCAACACCAGCACCCAGCTTCACTCAACGACCAGCAAGCTACAGTGCTGGACACCCTATGCCAAACAACTAGCAAGACAGGAACACAACGCCACCCATTAGCAGAGAGGTGGCCTAAAATCATAAAAAGTCCGCAGACACCCCAAAACACACCACCAGACGTGGACCTGCCCACCAGAAAGACAAGATCCAGCCTCATTCACCAGAACACAGGCACTAGTACCTTCCACCAGGAAGCCTACACAACCCACTAAACCAACCTTAGCCACTGGGGACAGACACCAAAAACAACGGGAACTACGAACCTGCAGCCTGCAAAAAGGAGACCCCAAACACAGTAACATAAGCAAAATGAGAAGACAGAAAAACACACAGCAGGAGAAGGAACAAGATAAAAACCCACCAGACCTAACAAATGAAGAGGTAATAGGCAGTCTACCTGAAAAAGACTTCAGAATAATGATGGTAAAGATGATCCAAGATTTTATTTCCCAGATCCAAAATCTTGGAAATAGAATAGACAAAATGCAAGAAACAGTTAACAAGGACCTAGAAGAACTAAAGATGAATCAAGCATCGATTAAAAACACAATACATGAAATAAAAAATACTCTAGATGGGATCAATAGCAGAATAACTGAGGCAGAAGAACGGATAAGTGAGGTGGAAGATAAAATAGTGGAAATAACTGCTGCAGAGCAAAATAAAGAAAAAAGAATGAAAAGAACAGAGGACAGTCTCAGAGACCTCTGGGACAACATTAAACGCACCAACATTCGAATTATAGGGGTTCCAGAAGAAGAAGAGAAAAAGAAAGGGACTGAGAAAATATTTGAAGAGATTATAGTTGAAAACTTCCCTAATATGGGAAAGGAAATAGTTAATCAAGTCCAGGAAGCACAGAGAGTCCCATACAGAATAAATCCAAGGAGAAATACACCAAGACACATATTAATCAAACTGTCAAAAATTAAACACAAAGAAATCATATTAAAAGCAGCAAGGCAAAAACAACAAATAACACACAAGGGAATCCCCATCAGGATAACAGCTGATCTCTCAGCAGAAACTCTACAAGCCAGAAGGGAGTGGCAGGACATAATTAAAGTGATGAAGGAGAAAAACCTGCAACCAAGATTACTCTACCCAGCAAGGATCTCATTCAGATTTGATGGAGAAATTAAAACGTTTACAGACAAGCAAAAGCTGAGAGAGTTCAGCACCACCAAACCAGCTTTACAACAAATGCTAAAGGAACTTCTCTAGGCAAGAAACACAACAGAAGGAAAAGACCTACAATAACAAACCCAAAACAATTAAGAAAATGGGAACAGGAACATACATATCGATAATTACCTTAAATGTAAATGGACTAAATGCTCCCACCAAAAGACACAGATTGGCTGAATGGATACAAAAACAAGACCCATATATATGCTGTCTACAAGAGACCCACTTCAGACCTAGAGACACATACAGACTGAAAGTAAGGGGATGGAAAAAGATATTCCATGCAAATGGAAATCAAAAGAAAGCTGGAGTAGCAATTCTCATATCAGACAAAATAGACTTTAAAATAAAGACTACTAGAAGAGACAAAGAAGGACACTACATAATGATCAAGGGATCGATCCAAGAAGAAGATATAACAATTGTAAATATTTATGCACCCAACATAGGAGCACCTCAATACATAAGGCAAATACTAACAGCCATAAAAGGAGAAATCGACAGTAACACAATCATAGTAGGGGACTTTAACACCCCACTTTCACCAATGGACAGATCTTCCAAAATGAAAATAAATAAGGAAACACAAGCTTTAAATGATACATTAAACAAGATGGACTTAATTGATATTTATAGGACATTCCATCCAAAAACAACAGAATACACATTTTTCTCAAGTGCTCATGGAACATTCTCCAGGATAGATCATATCTTGGGTCACAAATCAAGCCTTGGTAAATTTAAGAAAATTGAAATTGTATCAAGTGTCTTTTCTGACCACAATGCTATGAGACTAGATATCAATTACAGGAAAAGAGCTGTAAAAAATACAAACACATGGAGGCTAAACAATACACTACTTAATAACGAAGTGATCACTGAAGAAATCAAAGAGGAAATTAAAAAATACCTAGAAACAAATGACAATGGAGACACGACGACCCAAAACCTATGGGATGCAGCAAAAGCAGTTCTAAGAGGGAAGTTTATAGCAATACAATCCCACCTTAAGAAACAGGAAACATCTCGAATAAACAACCTAACCTTGCACCTAAAGCAATTAGAGAAAGAAGAACAAAAACACCCCAAAGTTAGCAGAAGGAAAGAAATCATAAAAATCAGATCAGAAATAAATGAAAAAGAAATGAAGGAAACGATAGCAAAGATCAATAAAACTAAAAGCTGGTTCTTTGAGAAGATAAACAAAATTGATAAACCATTAGCCAGACTCATCAAGAAAAGAAGGGAGAAGACTCAAATCAATAGAATTAGAAATGAAAAAGGAGAAGTAACAACTGACACTGCAGAAATACAAAAGATCATGAGAGATTACTACAAGCAACTCTATGCCCATAAAATGGACAACCTGGAAGAGATGGACAAATTCTTAGAAATGCACAACCTGCCAAGACTGACTCAGGAAGAAATAGAAAATATGAATAGACCAATCACAAGCACTGAAATTGAAACTGTGATTAAAAATCTTCCATCAAACAAAAGCCCAGGACCAGATGGCTTCACGGGCGAATTCTATCAAACATTTAGAGGAGAGCTAACACCCATCCTTCTCAAACTCTTCCAAACAATATCAGAGGAAGGAACACTCCCAAACTCATTCTACGAGGCCACCATCACCTTGATACCAAAACCAGGCAAGGATGTCACAAAGAAAGAAAACTACAGGCCAATATCACTGATGAACATAGATGCAAAAATCCTCAACAAAATACTAGCAAACAGAATCCAACAGCACATTAAAACAATCATACACCATGATCAAGTGGGGTTTATTCCAGGAATGCAAGGATTCTTCAATATACGCAAATCAATCAATGTGATACACCATATTAACAAATTGAAGGAGAAAAACCATATGATCATCTCAATAGATGCAGAGAAAGCTTTCGACAAAATTCAACACCCATTTATGATAAAAACCCTGCAGAAAGTAGGCATAGAGGGAACTTTCCTCAACATCATAAAGGCCATATATGACAAACCCACAGCCAACATTGTCCTCAATGGTGAAAAACTGAAACCATTTCCACTAAGATCAGGAACAAGACAAGGATGCCCACTCTCACCACTCTTATTCAACATAGTTTTGGAAGTTTTAGCCACAGCAATCAGAGAAGAAAAGGAAATAAAAGGAATCCAAATTGGAAAAGAAGAAGTAAAGCTGTCACTGTTTGCCGATGACATGATACTATACATAGAGAATCCTAAAGATGCTACCGAAAAACTACTAGAACTAATCAATGAATTTGGTAAAGTAGCAGGATACAAAATCAATGTACAGAAATCTCTGGCATTCCTGTACACTAATGATGAAAAATCTGAAAATGAAATCAAGAAAACACTCCCATTTACCATTGCAACAAAAAGAATAAAATATCTAGGAATAAACCTACCTAAGGAGACAAAAGACCTGTATGCAGAAAATTATAAGACACTGATGAAAGAAATTAAAGATGATACAAATAGATGGAGAGATATACCATGCTCCTGGATTGGAAGAATCAATATTGTGAAAATGACTCTACTACCCAAAGCAATCTACAGATTCAATGCAATCCCTATCAAACTACCACTGGCATTTTTCACAGAACTAGAACAAAACATTTCAAAATTTGTTTGGAAAAACAAAAGACCCCGAATAGCCAAAGCAATCTTGAGAACGAAAAACGGAGCTGGAGGAATCAGGCTCCCTGACTTCAAACTATACTACAAAGCTACAGTAATCAAGACAGTGTGGTACTGGCATAAAAACAGAAAGATAGATCAGTGGATCAGGATAGAAAGCCCAGAGATAAACCCACGCACATATGGCCAACTTATCTTTGATAAAGGAGGCAGGAATGTACAGTGGAGAAAGGACAGCCTCTTCAATAAGTGGTGCTGGGAAAACTGGACAGGGACATGTAAAAGTTTGAGATTAGATCATTCCCTAACACCATACACAAAAATAAGCTCAAAATGGATTAAAGACTTAAATGTAAGGCCAGACACTATCAAACTCTTAGAGGAAAACATAGGTAGAACACTCTATGACATAAATCACAGCAAGATCCTTTTGGACCCACCTCCTAGAGAAATGGAAATAAAAACAAAGATAAACAAATGGGACCTAATGAAACTTCAAAGCTTTTGCACAGCAAAGGAAACCATAAACAAGACCAAAAGACAACCCTCAGAATGGGAGAAGATATTTGCAAATGAAGCAACTGACAAAGAATTAATCTCCAAAATTTATAAACAGCTCATGCAGCTCAATAGCAAAAAAACAAACAACCCAATCCAAAAATGGGCAGAAGACTTAAATAGGCATTTCTCCAAAGAAGATATACAGACTGCCAACAAACACATGAAAGAATGCTCAACATCATTAATCATTAGAGAAATGCAAATAAAAACTACAATGAGATATCATCTCACACCAGTCAGAATGGCCATCATCAAGAAATCTAGAAACAATAAATGCTGGAGAGGGTGTGGAAAAAAGGGAACACTCTTGCACTGCTGGTGGGAATGTGAATTGGTACAGCCACTATGGAGAACAGTATGGAGGTTCCTTAAAAAACTAAAAATAGAACTACCATATGACCCAGCAATCCCACTACTAGGCATATACCCTGAGAAAACCATAATTCCAAAAGAGACATGTACCAAAATGTTCATTGCAGCTCTATTCACAATAGCCCGGAGCTGGAAACAACCTAAGTGTCCATCATCGGATGAATGGATAAAGAAGATGTGGCACATATATACAATGGAATATTACTCAGCCATAAAAAGAAACGAAACTGAGCTATTTGTAATGAGATGGATAGACCTAGAGTCTGTCATACAGAGTGAAGTAAGTCAGAAAGAGAAAGACAAATACCGTATGCTAACACATATATACGGAATTTAAAAAAAAAAAAAAAAAGTCATGAAGGACCTAGGGGCAAAAAGGGAATAAGGACACAGACCTACTTGAGAATGGACTTGAGGATATGGGGAGGGGGAAGGGTAAGCTGTGACAAAGCGAAAGAGAGGCATGGACATATATACACTACCAAACGTATGGTAGATAGATAGTGGGAAGCAGCCACAGAGCACAGGGAGATCAGCTCGGTGCTCTGTGACCGCCTGGAGGGGTGGGATGGGGAGGGGGGGAGGGAGGGAGATGCATGAGGGAAGGGATGTGGGAACAGATGTATATGTATGACTGATTCACTTTGTTATAAAGCAGAAACTAATTTAAAAAATTAAAAAAAAAAGAAAAAAAAAAAAAAGACAATTAGGGCTTCCCTGGTGGCACAGTGGTTGAGAGTCCGCCTGCCGATGCAGGGGACACATGTTCGTGCCCCGGTTTGAGAGGATCCCACATGCCGCTGAGCGGTTTGGCCCATGAACCATGGCCGCTGAGCCTGTGCGTTTGGAGCCTGTGCTCCGCGACGGGAGACCTCACAACAATGAGAGGCCCGTGTGCTGCGAACAAAAAAAAAAAAGAAAGAAAAGGAAGAAAAGAAAGAAAATTAATGGATGCTGGCAAAGATGTGAAGAAGTGGAACTTCTGTACCCTGTTTTGTACCCTGTAGTAATGTAAAATGGTGTAGCCATTATGGAAAACAGAATGGAGGTCCCCCCAAAATTATTAAGAGAACTCTCATAAAATCCAGCAATCACTCATTTAGGTTTATATACAAAGAAGATAAAACAAGAATGTCCAAGAGATATCTACAATCTCATGTCCATTGCAGCATTATACACAATATACAACATAGGAAAACTGCCTAGTGTCCATGGGAAGATGAATTAATAAAGAAAATGTGGTGTACACATACAGTGGAATGTCATTCAGTCTTTGCAAAAGAAGGAAATCCTGCCATTTGCAGCAACACGAAAGAACTTGGAGGACATTTGTAAGAGTGACATAAGCCAGTCGCAGAAGGTCAAAAACTGAAGGAAAACTCCGAGAAGCAGAGAGTAGAAGGGTGGTTCCAAGAGCTGGCAGGAGGTTGACATGGGAAGTCTCTGTTCAATGGTTAGAATGTGTTATTTCAAAATGGAAAAGTTCTAGACACATGCTGTACAACAAGGTGCATGTAGTCAACAGGACTGACTGGACATTTCCAAACTTGTTAAGAAGTTGGATTTCATCGTATGTGTACTTTTACAACAATAAAATATACATATGTAAAATAAATACAAAGTGGAAAAAGGGGAAAAAAGAAGAAAAATAAGGAAAGGGAGTCAACAGAGGGAAAGAAGAAAGGAGGAAGGGTCTCGAATGTACACAGCTATCAGGAGATAATGGGAGAGAAGCTCCTCTCCCCAGGCTTTAAAGAAGACATCTCTCCAGAGTTCACTCCAGCAAGAGGGGCTGTCCTTTCTCTTCCCCATTCAAGCAGAAGTGCCAATAGCATCCTAAGTGTGGCCCAGGCTGTGCTCAGGTGTACACTTTTCCTTGATCTCTAAACCAACCACCCCTGACTCCCCATGGCTCAGGTGCCCTTCCTGTATTTCCTTCCACTTCTCTAAAGCATTTCCTTCTTCAAGTCCAGCCCGAGGCTCCAATCCTGTCCTCACACGTGGGGTCCACTGGGCGGGTCTCTGAGCTCTTAAGAGCCTCCCTGTGAGTAGCAGGCACTGAATCGCACACCAGGGTTCCCCTCAGTACCATCAGGAAACTACGACCTAGGGATTGAGGATTTCTAGAACAACTTTACTCATAGACAGTCTCTTGGGTAAACAAGTGACATTTTACAATCAAGCATTTTCAGTGTTTTCTTTGGTGGGGAAAATATTGACACATATAAGGCAATCCTATTCTATTAAAGTATGTATTTCTCAAAGGACTCACTATCGAAAAAAAAATTTTAAGTATAACTTTCCATGTTTTAATTGACTTTACTCCCAGACTTGTTTGCTTGCCAAAGCCTTCAGAAAATACCAAGAACCTACTTCATCTGGCAGTTTGCACAGCAACATGAGTGGAGATGCTCTTGTCACACTGCTTGGTTTCTCTGTCCCACCTTGCAAAGCACAGCCTCCTCTCCGCCCTCCTGGGAAGGGAGTCAGTGCCCACCCTGAGCTCAATCCCTGGGGTAGATCTCTTGGTTCTTTCTTCACTGTATGCAGTGTTTCTTGCCCAGCACACAGAAACAGGGCCGGCACAAGTGATGGAAGACAGACTTTCTACAGGAGAAGGACATTTCGTTTCATTAGCACAGAATCCGATAGTGAATATTAGCCTCAAAGGAGAAAGGTGGAGTGAATTTCCTCCATCTACTCCTGAAGGCTCCTTCTTTCTCGGACTCCTCCAGAACTGGGTGTGGCATGTGGGTACAACCATGGGCTCCCTGCAAAAAGAAGGAGGCCTGCCTAGCACTAGGTGCTTCAGGTAAGGGGGGAGGACTCATCCCGAGACTCTAATAGGAAACAGTTAGAATGAGGGAAGTGGCAGAGAGATGTATCATAACCTTTCAGAATGCTATGAGACCTACTAAGGGATGAGATTCCTTATTAAATGAAGTTGTAATTGACCCAGTAGTAGGCATGCTGAAACCCAGTTTTGTTCACTAAGAATCCAGCCATGGAGCAACTAAGCCCGTGCACCACAACTACTAAGCCTGTGCTTTAGAGCCCACAAGTCAAGGCCAAGATGTGGGGTATTGGAAAATTTGTACACTGCCTGTGGGAATGTAAAATGGTGCAGCTATTATGAAAAAGAGTATGGGGATTCCTTATAAAATTATAAACAGAAATATCATATGATTCAGCAATCACAGTTCTGGGTATATATCCAAAGGAAATTAAATCAGTATCACAATGAGTTGAACTTAGGTTCATTGCAGCATTCTCCACAATAGCCTAGATATGCAACCAACTTCACAAAAGAAGTAAGTGTCCTGTGCCTGCGCTAACCTTAGGTGCTTCAAAACAACTCTGTAAGTCTCTTAGCCCCTTAGAGAGGATGAAAGCAATATTGCAGTTAAAACTAACTTGTCCTGATTCCCTTAGTCTGGAATACTGAAACAAAAGTTCTACAGCAGGGGAAGCCTCATAAACACACAGCACCTGCCAGGGTTTACCCCAGCCTTGGAAGAACTGGGAAGGATAAGACGAAGGCAGGCCTGAGGAAAGGTCAGAGGGTGGGCAGGACGGGAGTGTGGGGGGCAGGGGCAGGGCTGTCCGGATGGAGCAGTGGGTTGTAAGAAGAGCAGTGACCCTGGGTCCTGCTGCCCTGAGTCTTTGACCTGGGCCTGGTCAATCCCAGGAGACCAGGTTAGCAGGGCTGTGAGAGCCAGTGTGTGAAGCGAGCCCAGCAGCCCCTTCACACAGTCCTCTAGAATTCCTGCCGGCCATGAAGGGTCTTTAGGGGCAGCTGGACGTGGAGCCCTCTCAAATGGAAGCATGTCAGCACATCAGCCTTGGGAGGTGCTGAGGCTGAAATGAGGAGACTGAGCACATGCAGTGATCCCAAAGCATGTGTTCTCTGACTCATGCACCTCTGGGAGCGCCCTTTCCATGAGGAATAAACAGTGAGGACAAACCTAAGGTGAAGCTACAAGTCCTGAAAGTGTAGAGGGAGAGAGTTCAAGTCTCATCCACCACCTGACACTCACTATAAGAACTTGTTCTCCAGTGTCAAGTGATTATGAGAGTTTTGTTCCCACTAGGATATGGCCATCATACGTGAATGTAACAAGGAAACCAAAATCCTGGTGCAAAATACCCTCCCGGTATCAAACAGAAATGAACCTTTCATCTTTGGCAGTGAAAAAGCAATGAACGAGTAGTCTTGTGAGAAAGAAAATTTCTGAATGGCAAAGCAAGAAAAGATGACTATAAGCACAGTACAGTCAAAGGACATGGACACCATAACTCTATTATATCAATAAAATTTGGAAAGAACAAATCAGAATTCTACACATATTTCCTTCTTCTTCCTGATTTCATATTCACCTTCCTTAGTTTCTAAAGAACCGGGTGGAACCCAAGTGTTCTAGGAACTGTCTCGCTTTAGATCCTACCTGAGAGTTGTTCGCTACGTGAATCGTCATCAGCATCGCTGTTATGTATGCTCTCCACGATGCATTCTGTACAAACACAACCATGAGCATAAAGTTATTATACAAGTTGACCCACCCATTTCTCCTACTCGACTTGCTGGCTCACACAGCATCCCCCTGGTCTTCCCTCCAGGTTCTCAGACCTCCCCTGTGCTCTGTGCAGACAGAGTCCTTCAATAAGATATTGATCACCGTTGAAAATTTCTAACGAGCGAGAGATGATTAGAAAATCACTTTTGGACCCCTCACTTCTATAGACCCATTTATAGCTTTCACCGTCAACCTTACCAACCTGAAATCCAGATGTTACAGACACACTTGAAACATGGCTAGCGTGACCAAGCAATTGTGTGTTTTTTGCATTTTTTAATAGAATGAGTTAATTATTGTTGGAACTAAATTAATCATAAATAGACACATTTGGTTAGTGGCTACCACACTGGAAAGCTCAGCTCTAAGAAATCCAAAGATGAGAAAGAGGCAACCAGCCACCCCTCCCCTGGTTGTTCTTTACTGCACAAAATTTGATGGCCTGATCTGATCATTCGTATGTAGGTATATCTTGGGCTTTTGGACCCACGCCAGGCATTGCGAGAGTCCTTGTGGACACTGAAATAGTACAGTCAACACTCAGATCCAAGAGGAATTCCCAGCAAGGGGCCCACTTGTAGACAGAGGTGAAGGGCATGGCCCAGTACACCTGTATTAGACATAATCAGAGAGTAGGTGCAGAGGGGAGGGAGGGATTTCACTCTCTGCACGAGTCCATCCTTCTCACCCCTGACTCTAGAAGACCTGAGGAAGGCAGTGGAAAAGGCCCCCTAGGAGGTGAAAAATTTGTATACTGAAAACTACAGGACATTGCGGAAAGAAATTAAAGAAGAGACAAGTAATTGGAATGACATACTACGTTCATAGACTGGATTATTAAATACTGTTGGCATTTCTATACTACATAAAGTGATGTACACATATATCGCAACAACGCACAAAATTCCATGTCATTATTATAGAAGCGGAGAGAATCCTAAAATACATATGGAACCCCCCCAAGTAGATAAAACAACCTTGAGAGCAAAGAGCAATGATGGAGATTAACACTTCCTGAACTCAAAACACATAACAATGCCACAGTAGTCAAAACAGTCTGCTACTGGCATCAAGACAGTGAGATAGACCAATGAAATATAATAGAGAGACGCCAAATAAACGCACATATATATGGCCAACTGATCTTGGCCAAGGTTCGAAGATTACCAAGTGAAGAAAGGATAGTCTCTTCAACAAACAACAGAATGAAAAGGCAACCTATAGGATGGGAGGGAATATGTGTAAAACTTGCATGTGAATAAGGGACCAATATCCAGAATATAAAAGAAACTACTACAAGGCAATTTCAGAAAAACAGCGGGCAAATAACTGAGTTTCAAAATGGGTAAAAAGCTTCACTAGACATTTCTCCATAAAGACATACAAGTGGTCAATCTACATATGAAAATTTGCTCAACATCGCTAAGCATCAGGGAAATGGAAATCAAGCCACAAGGAGATATCACTCACACCTGTTAGAATGTGTATTATAAAAAGACAATTGAGAAAAAAGGAAGATGGCGGAAGAGTAAGACGCGGAGATCACCTTCCTCCCCACGGATACACCAGAAATACAGCTACACGTGGAACAACTCCTACAGAACACCTACTGAATGCTGGCAGAAGACCCCAGACCTCCCAAAAGGCAAGAAACTCCCCACATACCTGGGTAGGGCAAAGCGGAGAGATTCCCGCACAGAGGATCGGTGCCGAGCGGCACTCACCCGCCCGAGAGGCTTGTCTGCTCGCCCGCCAGGGCGGGCGGCGCTGGAAGCTGAGGCTCGGGCTTCGGTCAGATCGCAGGGAGAGGACTGGGGCTGGCGGCGAGAACTCAGCCTGAAGGGGGCTAATGTGCCACAGCTAGCCGACAGGGAGTCCAGAAAAACTCTGGAGCTGCCGAAGAGGCAAGAGACTTTTTCTTCCCTCTTGGTTTCCTGGTGCGCGAGGAGAGGGGATTAAGAGCGCTGCTTAAAGGGGCTCCACAGACGGGCGCGAGTCACGACTGAAAGCGCGGAGCCCAGTGACGGGCGTGGGACGCTGGGGCTGCTGCTGCCGCCGCCAAGAAGCCTGTGTGCGAGCGCAGGTCACTGTCCACACCGCCCTTCCGGGAGCCTGTGCAGCCCGCCACTGCCGGGGTCCCGGGATCCAGGGGCGGCTTCCCTGGGAGAACGCACGGCGCGCCTCGGGCTGGTGCAACGTCACGCCGAACTCTGCCGCTGCAGGCTCGCCCCGCACTCCGTGCCCCTCCCTCCCGCCCGGCCTGAGTGAGCCAGAGTCCCCGAAGAGGCTGCTCCTTTAACCCTGTCCTGTCTGAGCTAAGAACAGACGCCCTCCGGCGACCTACACGCAGAGGCGGGGCCAAATCCAAAGCTGAGACCCAGGAGCTGTGAGAACAAAGAAGAGAAAGGGAAACCTCTCCCAGCAGCCTCAGAAGCAGCGGATTAAAGCTCCACAATCAACTTGATGTACCCTGCATCTGTGGAATACATGAATAGACAACAAATCATCCCAAATTGAGGAGCCAGGAGTCAGTGCTGTGCCTCTGAGGTGGGAGAGCCAACTTCAGGACACTGGTCCACAAGAGACCTCCCAGCTCCACATAATATCAAACGGCAAAAATCTTCCAGAGATCTCCATCTCAACACCAGCACCCAGCTTCACTCAACGACCAGCAAGCTACAGTGCTGGACACCCTATGCCAAACAACTAGCAAGACAGGAACACAACGCCACCCATTAGCAGAGAGGTGGCCTAAAATCATAAAAAGTCCGCAGACACCCCAAAACACACCACCAGACGTGGACCTGCCCACCAGAAAGACAAGATCCAGCCTCATTCACCAGAACACAGGCACTAGTACCTTCCACCAGGAAGCCTACACAACCCACTAAACCTACCTTAGCCACTGGGGACAGACACCAAAAACAACGGGAACTACGAACCTGCAGCCTGCAAAAAGGAGACCCCAAACACAGTAACATAAGCAAAATGAGAAGACAGAAAAACACACAGCAGGAGAAGGAACAAGATAAAAACCCACCAGACCTAACAAATGAAGAGGTAATAGGCAGTCTACCTGAAAAAGACTTCAGAATAATGATGGTAAAGATGATCCAAGATTTTATTTCCCAGATCCAAAATCTTGGAAATAGAATAGACAAAATGCAAGAAACAGTTAACAAGGACCTAGAAGAACTAAAGATGAATCAAGCATCGATTAAAAACACAATACATGAAATAAAAAATACTCTAGATGGGATCAATAGCAGAATAACTGAGGCAGAAGAACGGATAAGTGAGGTGGAAGATAAAATAGTGGAAATAACTGCTGCAGAGCAAAATAAAGAAAAAAGAATGAAAAGAACAGAGGACAGTCTCAGAGACCTCTGGGACAACATTAAACGCACCAACATTCGAATTATAGGGGTTCCAGAAGAAGAAGAGTAAAAGAAAGGGACTGAGAAAATATTTGAAGAGATTATAGTTGAAAACTTCCCTAATATGGGAAAGGAAATAGTTAATCAAGTCCAGGAAGCACAGAGAGTCCCATACAGAATAAATCCAAGGAGAAATACACCAAGACACATATTAATCAAACTGTCAAAAATTAAACACAAAGAAATCATATTAAAAGCAGCAAGGCAAAAACAACAAATAACACACAAGGGAATCCCCATCAGGATAACAGCTGATCTCTCAGCAGAAACTCTACAAGCCAGAAGGGAGTGGCAGGACATAATTAAAGTGATGAAGGAGAAAAACCTGCAACCAAGATTACTCTACCCAGCAAGGATCTCATTCAGATTTGATGGAGAAATTAAAACGTTTACAGACAAGCAAAAGCTGAGAGAGTTCAGCACCACCAAACCAGCTTTACAACAAATGCTAAAGGAACTTCTCTAGGCAAGAAACACAACAGAAGGAAAAGACCTACAATAACAAACCCAAAACAATTAAGAAAATGGGAACAGGAACATACATATCGATAATTACCTTAAATGTAAATGGACTAAATGCTCCCACCAAAAGACACAGATTGGCTGAATGGATACAAAAACAAGACCCATATATATGCTGTCTACAAGAGACCCACTTCAGACCTAGAGACACATACAGACTGAAAGTAAGGGGATGGAAAAAGATATTCCATGCAAATGGAAATCAAAAGAAAGCTGGAGTAGCAATTCTCATATCAGACAAAATAGACTTTAAAATAAAGACTACTAGAAGAGACAAAGAAGGACACTACATAATGATCAAGGGATCGATCCAAGAAGAAGATATAACAATTGTAAATATTTATGCACCCAACATAGGAGCACCTCAATACATAAGGCAAATACTAACAGCCATAAAAGGAGAAATCGACAGTAACACAATCATAGTAGGGGACTTTAACACCCCACTTTCACCAATGGACAGATCTTCCAAAATGAAAATAAATAAGGAAACACAAGCTTTAAATGATACATTAAACAAGATGGACTTAATTGATATTTATAGGACATTCCATCCAAAAACAACAGAATACACATTTTTCTCAAGTGCTCATGGAACATTCTCCAGGATAGATCATATCTTGGGTCACAAATCAAGCCTTGGTAAATTTAAGAAAATTGAAATTGTATCAAGTGTCTTTTCTGACCACAATGCTATGAGACTAGATATCAATTACAGGAAAAGAGCTGTAAAAAATACAAACACATGGAGGCTAAACAATACACTACTTAATAACGAAGTGATCACTGAAGAAATCAAAGAGGAAATTAAAAAATACCTAGAAACAAATGACAATGGAGACACGACGACCCAAAACCTATGGGATGCAGCAAAAGCAGTTCTAAGAGGGAAGTTTATAGCAATACAATCCCACCTTAAGAAACAGGAAACATCTCGAATAAACAACCTAACCTTGCACCTAAAGCAATTAGAGAAAGAAGAACAAAAACACCCCAAAGTTAGCAGAAGGAAAGAAATCATAAAAATCAGATCAGAAATAAATGAAAAAGAAATGAAGGAAACGATAGCAAAGATCAATAAAACTAAAAGCTGGTTCTTTGAGAAGATAAACAAAATTGATAAACCATTAGCCAGACTCATCAAGAAAAGAAGGGAGAAGACTCAAATCAATAGAATTAGAAATGAAAAAGGAGAAGTAACAACTGACACTGCAGAAATACAAAAGATCATGAGAGATTACTACAAGCAACTCTATGCCCATAAAATGGACAACCTGGAAGAGATGGACAAATTCTTAGAAATGCACAACCTGCCAAGACTGACTCAGGAAGAAATAGAAAATATGAATAGACCAATCACAAGCACTGAAATTGAAACTGTGATTAAAAATCTTCCATCAAACAAAAGCCCAGGACCAGATGGCTTCACGGGCGAATTCTATCAAACATTTAGAGGAGAGCTAACACCCATCCTTCTCAAACTCTTCCAAACAATATCAGAGGAAGGAACACTCCCAAACTCATTCTACGAGGCCACCATCACCTTGATACCAAAACCAGGCAAGGATGTCACAAAGAAAGAAAACTACAGGCCAATATCACTGATGAACATAGATGCAAAAATCCTCAACAAAATACTAGCAAACAGAATCCAACAGCACATTAAAACAATCATACACCATGATCAAGTGGGGTTTATTCCAGGAATGCAAGGATTCTTCAATATACGCAAATCAATCAATGTGATACACCATATTAACAAATTGAAGGAGAAAAACCATATGATCATCTCAATAGATGCAGAGAAAGCTTTCGACAAAATTCAACACCCATTTATGATAAAAACCCTGCAGAAAGTAGGCATAGAGGGAACTTTCCTCAACATCATAAAGGCCATATATGACAAACCCACAGCCAACATTGTCCTCAATGGTGAAAAACTGAAACCATTTCCACTAAGATCAGGAACAAGACAAGGATGCCCACTCTCACCACTCTTATTCAACATAGTTTTGGAAGTTTTAGCCACAGCAATCAGAGAAGAAAAGGAAATAAAAGGAATCCAAATTGGAAAAGAAGAAGTAAAGCTGTCACTGTTTGCCGATGACATGATACTATACATAGAGAATCCTAAAGATGCTACCGAAAAACTACTAGAACTAATCAATGAATTTGGTAAAGTAGCAGGATACAAAATCAATGTACAGAAATCTCTGGCATTCCTGTACACTAATGATGAAAAATCTGAAAATGAAATCAAGAAAACACTCCCATTTACCATTGCAACAAAAAGAATAAAATATCTAGGAATAAACCTACCTAAGGAGACAAAAGACCTGTATGCAGAAAATTATAAGACACTGATGAAAGAAATTAAAGATGATACAAATAGATGGAGAGATATACCATGCTCCTGGATTGGAAGAATCAATATTGTGAAAATGACTCTACTACCCAAAGCAATCTACAGATTCAATGCAATCCCTATCAAACTACCACTGGCATTTTTCACAGAACTAGAACAAAACATTTCAAAATTTGTTTGGAAAAACAAAAGACCCCGAATAGCCAAAGCAATCTTGAGAACGAAAAACGGAGCTGGAGGAATCAGGCTCCCTGACTTCAAACTATACTACAAAGCTACAGTAATCAAGACAGTGTGGTACTGGCATAAAAACAGAAAGATAGATCAGTGGATCAGGATAGAAAGCCCAGAGATAAACCCACGCACATATGGCCAACTTATCTTTGATAAAGGAGGCAGGAATGTACAGTGGAGAAAGGACAGCCTCTTCAATAAGTGGTGCTGGGAAAACTGGACAGGGACATGTAAAAGTTTGAGATTAGATCATTCCCTAACACCATACACAAAAATAAGCTCAAAATGGATTAAAGACTTAAATGTAAGGCCAGACACTATCAAACTCTTAGAGGAAAACATAGGTAGAACACTCTATGACATAAATCACAGCAAGATCCTTTTGGACCCACCTCCTAGAGAAATGGAAATAAAAACAAAGATAAACAAATGGGACCTAATGAAACTTCAAAGCTTTTGCACAGCAAAGGAAACCATAAACAAGACCAAAAGACAACCCTCAGAATGGGAGAAGATATTTGCAAATGAAGCAACTGACAAAGAATTAATCTCCAAAATTTATAAACAGCTCATGCAGCTCAATAGCAAAAAAACAAACAACCCAATCCAAAAATGGGCAGAAGACTTAAATAGGCATTTCTCCAAAGAAGATATACAGACTGCCAACAAACACATGAAAGAATGCTCAACATCATTAATCATTAGAGAAATGCAAATAAAAACTACAATGAGATATCATCTCACACCAGTCAGAATGGCCATCATCAAGAAATCTAGAAACAATAAATGCTGGAGAGGGTGTGGAAAAAAGGGAACACTCTTGCACTGCTGGTGGGAATGTGAATTGGTACAGCCACTATGGAGAACAGTATGGAGGTTCCTTAAAAAACTAAAAATAGAACTACCATATGACCCAGCAATCCCACTACTAGGCATATACCCTGAGAAAACCATAATTCCAAAAGAGACATGTACCAAAATGTTCATTGCAGCTCTATTCACAATAGCCCGGAGCTGGAAACAACCTAAGTGTCCATCATCGGATGAATGGATAAAGAAGATGTGGCACATATATACAATGGAATATTACTCAGCCATAAAAAGAAACGAAACTGAGCTATTTGTAATGAGATGGATAGACCTAGAGTCTGTCATACAGAGTGAAGTAAGTCAGAAAGAGAAAGACAAATACCGTATGCTAACACATATATACGGAATTTAAAAAAAAAAAAAAAGTCATGAAGGACCTAGGGGCAAAAAGGGAATAAGGACACAGACCTACTTGAGAATGGACTTGAGGATATGGGGAGGGGGAAGGGTAAGCTGTGACAAAGCGAAAGAGAGGCATGGACATATATACACTACCAAACGTATGGTAGATAGATAGTGGGAAGCAGCCACAGAGCACAGGGAGATCAGCTCGGTGCTCTGTGACCGCCTGGAGGGGTGGGATGGGGAGGGGGGGAGGGAGGGAGATGCATGAGGGAAGGGATGTGGGAACAGATGTATATGTATGACTGATTCACTTTGTTACAAAGCAGAAACTAATTTAAAAAATTAAAAAAAAAAAAGAAAAAAAAAAAAAAGACAATTAGGGCTTCCCTGGTGGCACAGTGGTTGAGAGTCTGCCTGCCGATGCAGGGGACACATGTTCGTGCCCCGGTTTGAGAGGATCCCACATGCCGCTGAGCGGCTTGGCCCATGAACCATGGCCGCTGAGCCTGTGCGTTTGGAGCCTGTGCTCCGCGACGGGAGACCTCACAACAATGAGAGGCCCGTGTGCTGCGAACAAAAAAAAAAAAGAAAGAAAAGGAAGAAAAGAAAGAAAATTAATGGATGCTGGCAAAGATGTGAAGAAGTGGAACTTCTGTACCCTGTTTTGTACCCTGTAGTAATGTAAAATGGTGTAGCCATTATGGAAAACAGAATGGAGGTCCCCCCAAAATTATTAAGAGAACTCTCATAAAATCCAGCAATCACTCATTTAGGTTTATATACAAAGAAGATAAAACAAGAATGTCCAAGAGATATCTACAATCTCATGTCCATTGCAGCATTATACACAATATACAACATAGGAAAACTGCCTAGTGTCCATGGGAAGATGAATTAATAAAGAAAATGTGGTGTACACATACAGTGGAATGTCATTCAGTCTTTGCAAAAGAAGGAAATCCTGCCATTTGCAGCAACACGAAAGAACTTGGAGGACATTTGTAAGAGTGACATAAGCCAGTCGCAGAAGGTCAAAAACTGAAGGAAAACTCCGAGAAGCAGAGAGTAGAAGGGTGGTTCCAAGAGCTGGCAGGAGGTTGACATGGGAAGTCTCTGTTCAATGGTTAGAATGTGTTATTTCAAAATGGAAAAGTTCTAGACACATGCTGTACAACAAGGTGCATGTAGTCAACAGGACTGACTGGACATTTCCAAACTTGTTAAGAAGTTGGATTTCATCGTATGTGTACTTTTACAACAATAAAATATACATATGTAAAATAAATACAAAGTGGAAAAAGGGGAAAAAAGAAGAAAAATAAGGAAAGGGAGTCAACAGAGGGAAAGAAGAAAGGAGGAAGGGTCTCGAATGTACACAGCTATCAGGAGATAATGGGAGAGAAGCTCCTCTCCCCAGGCTTTAAAGAAGACATCTCTCCAGAGTTCACTCCAGCAAGAGGGGCTGTCCTTTCTCTTCCCCATTCAAGCAGAAGTGCCAATAGCATCCTAAGTGTGGCCCAGGCTGTGCTCAGGTGTACACTTTTCCTTGATCTCTAAACCAACCACCCCTGACTCCCCATGGCTCAGGTGCCCTTCCTGTATTTCCTTCCACTTCTCTAAAGCATTTCCTTCTTCAAGTCCAGCCCGAGGCTCCAATCCTGTCCTCACACGTGGGGTCCACTGGGCGGGTCTCTGAGCTCTTAAGAGCCTCCCTGTGAGTAGCAGGCACTGAATCGCACACCAGGGTTCCCCTCAGTACCATCAGGAAACTACGACCTAGGGATTGAGGATTTCTAGAACAACTTTACTCATAGACAGTCTCTTGGGTAAACAAGTGACATTTTACAATCAAGCATTTTCAGTGTTTTCTTTGGTGGGGAAAATATTGACACATATAAGGCAATCCTATTCTATTAAAGTATGTATTTCTCAAAGGACTCACTATCGAAAAAAAAATTTTAAGTATAACTTTCCATGTTTTAATTGACTTTACTCCCAGACTTGTTTGCTTGCCAAAGCCTTCAGAAAATACCAAGAACCTACTTCATCTGGCAGTTTGCACAGCAACATGAGTGGAGATGCTCTTGTCACACTGCTTGGTTTCTCTGTCCCACCTTGCAAAGCACAGCCTCCTCTCCGCCCTCCTGGGAAGGGAGTCAGTGCCCACCCTGAGCTCAATCCCTGGGGTAGATCTCTTGGTTCTTTCTTCACTGTATGCAGTGTTTCTTGCCCAGCACACAGAAACAGGGCCGGCACAAGTGATGGAAGACAGACTTTCTACAGGAGAAGGACATTTCGTTTCATTAGCACAGAATCCGATAGTGAATATTAGCCTCAAAGGAGAAAGGTGGAGTGAATTTCCTCCATCTACTCCTGAAGGCTCCTTCTTTCTCGGACTCCTCCAGAACTGGGTGTGGCATGTGGGTACAACCATGGGCTCCCTGCAAAAAGAAGGAGGCCTGCCTAGCACTAGGTGCTTCAGGTAAGGGGGGAGGACTCATCCCGAGACTCTAATAGGAAACAGTTAGAATGAGGGAAGTGGCAGAGAGATGTATCATAACCATTCAGAATGCTATGAGACCTACTAAGGGATGAGATTCCTTATTAAATGAAGTTGTAATTGACCCAGTAGTAGGCATGCTGAAACCCAGTTTTGTTCACTAAGAATCCAGCCATGGAGCAACTAAGCCCGTGCACCACAACTACTAAGCCTGTGCTCTAGAGCCCACAAGTCAAGGCCAAGATGTGGGGTATTGGAAAATTTGTACACTGCCTGTGGGAATGTAAAATGGTGCAGCTATTATGAAAAAGAGTATGGGGATTCCTTATAAAATTATAAACAGAAATATCATATGATTCAGCAATCACAGTTCTGGGTATATATCCAAAGGAAATTAAATCAGTATCACAATGAGTTGAACTTAGGTTCATTGCAGCATTCTCCACAATAGCCTAGATATGCAACCAACTTCACAAAAGAAGTAAGTGTCCTGTGCCTGCGCTAACCTTAGGTGCTTCAAAACAACTCTGTAAGTCTCTTAGCCCCTTAGAGAGGATGAAAGCAATATTGCAGTTAAAACTAACTTGTCCTGATTCCCTTAGTCTGGAATACTGAAACAAAAGTTCTACAGCAGGGGAAGCCTCATAAACACACAGCACCTGCCAGGGTTTACCCCAGCCTTGGAAGAACTGGGAAGGATAAGACGAAGGCAGGCCTGAGGAAAGGTCAGAGGGTGGGCAGGACGGGAGTGTGGGGGGCAGGGGCAGGGCTGTCCGGATGGAGCAGTGGGTTGTAAGAAGAGCAGTGACCCTGGGTCCTGCTGCCCTGAGTCTTTGACCTGGGCCTGGTCAATCCCAGGAGACCAGGTTAGCAGGGCTGTGAGAGCCAGTGTGTGAAGCGAGCCCAGCAGCCCCTTCACACAGTCCTCTAGAATTCCTGCCGGCCATGAAGGGTCTTTAGGGGCAGCTGGACGTGGAGCCCTCTCAAATGGAAGCATGTCAGCACATCAGCCTTGGGAGGTGCTGAGGCTGAAATGAGGAGACTGAGCACATGCAGTGATCCCAAAGCATGTGTTCTCTGACTCATGCACCTCTGGGAGCGCCCTTTCCATGAGGAATAAACAGTGAGGACAAACCTAAGGTGAAGCTACAAGTCCTGAAAGTGTAGAGGGAGAGAGTTCAAGTCTCATCCACCACCTGACACTCACTATAAGAACTTGTTCTCCAGTGTCAAGTGATTATGAGAGTTTTGTTCCCACTAGGATATGGCCATCATACGTGAATGTAACAAGGAAACCAAAATCCTGGTGCAAAATACCCTCCCGGTATCAAACAGAAATGAACCTTTCATCTTTGGCAGTGAAAAAGCAATGAACGAGTAGTCTTGTGAGAAAGAAAATGTCTGAATGGCAAAGCAAGAAAAGATGACTATAAGCACAGTACAGTCAAAGGACATGGACACCATAACTCTATTATATCAATAAAATTTGGAAAGAACAAATCAGAATTCTACACATATTTCCTTCTTCTTCCTGATTTCATATTCACCTTCCTTAGTTTCTAAAGAACCGGGTGGAACCCAAGTGTTCTAGGAACTGTCTCGCTTTAGATCCTACCTGAGAGTTGTTCGCTACGTGAATCGTCATCAGCATCGCTGTTATGTATGCTCTCCACGATGCATTCTGTACAAACACAACCATGAGCATAAAGTTATTATACAAATTGACCCACCCATTTCTCCTACTCGACTTGCTGGCTCACACAGCATCCCCCTGGTCTTCCCTCCATGTTCTCAGACCTCACCTGTGCTCTGTGCAGACAGAGTCCTTCAATAAGATATTGATCACCGTTGAAAATTTCTAACGAGGGAGAGATGCTTAGAAAATCACTTTTGGACCCCTCACTTCTATAGACCCATTTATAGCTTTCACCGTCAACCTTACCAACCTGAAATTCCAGATGTTACAGACACACTTGAAACATGGCTAGCGTGACCAAGCAATTGTGTGTTTTTTGCATTTTTTAATAGAATGAGTTAATTATTGTTGGAACTAAATTAATCATAAATAGACACATTTGGTTAGTGGCTACCACACTGGAAAGCTCAGCTCTAAGAAATCCAAAGATGAGAAAGAGGCAACCAGCCACCCCTCCCCTGGTTGTTCTTTACTGCACAAAATTTGATGGCCTGATCTGATCATTCGTATGTAGGTATATCTTGGGCTCTTGGACCCACGCCAGGCATTGCGAGAGTCCTTGTGGACACTGAAATAGTACAGTCAACACTCAGATCCAAGAGGAATTCCCAGCAAGGGGCCCACTTGTAGACAGAGGTGAAGGGCATGGCCCAGTACACCTGTATTAGACATAATCAGAGAGTAGGTGCAGAGGGGAGGGAGGGATTTCACTCTCTGCACGAGTCCATCCTTCTCACCCCTGACTCTAGAAGACCTGAGGAAGGCAGTGGAAAAGGCCCCCTAGGAGGTGAAAAATTTGTATACTGAAAACTACAGGACATTGCGGAAAGAAATTAAAGAAGAGACAAGTAATTGGAATGACATACTACGTTCATAGACTGGATTATTAAATACTGTTGGCATTTCTATACTACATAAAGTGATGTACACATATATCGCAACAACGCACAAAATTCCATGTCATTATTATAGAAGCGGAGAGAATCCTAAAATACATATGGAACCCCCCCAAGTAGATAAAACAACCTTGAGAGCAAAGAGCAATGATGGAGATTAACACTTCCTGAACTCAAAACACATAACAATGCCACAGTAGTCAAAACAGTCTGCTACTGGCATCAAGACAGTGAGATAGACCAATGAAATATAATAGAGAGACGCCAAATAAACGCACATATATATGGCCAACTGATCTTGGCCAAGGTTCGAAGATTACCAAGTGAAGAAAGGATAGTCTCTTCAACAAACAACAGAATGAAAAGGCAACCTATAGGATGGGAGGGAATATGTGTAAAACTTGCATGTGAATAAGGGACCAATATCCAGAATATAAAAGAAACTACTACAAGGCAATTTCAGAAAAACAGCGGGCAAATAACTGAGTTTCAAAATGGGTAAAAAGCTTCACTAGACATTTCTCCATAAAGACATACAAGTGGTCAATCTACATATGAAAATTTGCTCAACATCGCTAAGCATCAGGGAAATGGAAATCAAGCCACAAGGAGATATCACTCACACCTGTTAGAATGTGTATTATAAAAAGACAATTGAGAAAAAAGGAAGATGGCGGAAGAGTAAGACACGGAGATCACCTTCCTCCCCACGGATACACCAGAAATACAGCTACACGTGGAACAACTCCTACAGAACACCTACTGAATGCTGGCAGAAGACCCCAGACCTCCCAAAAGGCAAGAAACTCCCCACATACCTGGGTAGGGCAAAGCGGAGAGATTCCCGCACAGAGGATCGGTGCCGAGCGGCACTCACCCGCCCGAGAGGCTTGTCTGCTCGCCCGCCAGGGCGGGCGGCGCTGGAAGCTGAGGCTCGGGCTTCGGTCAGATCGCAGGGAGAGGACTGGGGCTGGCGGCGAGAACTCAGCCTGAAGGGGGCTAATGTGCCACAGCTAGCCGACAGGGAGTCCAGAAAAACTCTGGAGCTGCCGAAGAGGCAAGAGACTTTTTCTTCCCTCTTGGTTTCCTGGTGCGCGAGGAGAGGGGATTAAGAGCGCTGCTTAAAGGGGCTCCACAGACGGGCGCGAGTCACGACTGAAAGCGCGGAGCCCAGTGACGGGCGTGGGACGCTGGGGCTGCTGCTGCCGCCGCCAAGAAGCCTGTGTGCGAGCGCAGGTCACTGTCCACACCGCCCTTCCGGGAGCCTGTGCAGCCCGCCACTGCCGGGGTCCCGGGATCCAGGGGCGGCTTCCCTGGGAGAACGCACGGCGCGCCTCGGGCTGGTGCAACGTCACGCCGAACTCTGCCGCTGCAGGCTCGCCCCGCACTCCGTGCCCCTCCCTCCCGCCCGGCCTGAGTGAGCCAGAGTCCCCGAAGAGGCTGCTCCTTTAACCCTGTCCTGTCTGAGCTAAGAACAGACGCCCTCCGGCGACCTACACGCAGAGGCGGGGCCAAATCCAAAGCTGAGACCCAGGAGCTGTGAGAACAAAGAAGAGAAAGGGAAACCTCTCCCAGCAGCCTCAGAAGCAGCGGATTAAAGCTCCACAATCAACTTGATGTACCCTGCATCTGTGGAATACATGAATAGACAACAAATCATCCCAAATTGAGGAGCCAGGAGTCAGTGCTGTGCCTCTGAGGTGGGAGAGCCAACTTCAGGACACTGGTCCACAAGAGACCTCCCAGCTCCACATAATATCAAACGGCAAAAATCTTCCAGAGATCTCCATCTCAACACCAGCACCCAGCTTCACTCAACGACCAGCAAGCTACAGTGCTGGACACCCTATGCCAAACAACTAGCAAGACAGGAACACAACGCCACCCATTAGCAGAGAGGTGGCCTAAAATCATAAAAAGTCCGCAGACACCCCAAAACACACCACCAGACGTGGACCTGCCCACCAGAAAGACAAGATCCAGCCTCATTCACCAGAACACAGGCACTAGTACCTTCCACCAGGAAGCCTACACAACCCACTAAACCAACCTTAGCCACTGGGGACAGACACCAAAAACAACGGGAACTACGAACCTGCAGCCTGCAAAAAGGAGACCCCAAACACAGTAACATAAGCAAAATGAGAAGACAGAAAAACACACAGCAGGAGAAGGAACAAGATAAAAACCCACCAGACCTAACAAATGAAGAGGTAATAGGCAGTCTACCTGAAAAAGACTTCAGAATAATGATGGTAAAGATGATCCAAGATTTTATTTCCCAGATCCAAAATCTTGGAAATAGAATAGACAAAATGCAAGAAACAGTTAACAAGGACCTAGAAGAACTAAAGATGAATCAAGCATCGATTAAAAACACAATACATGAAATAAAAAATACTCTAGATGGGATCAATAGCAGAATAACTGAGGCAGAAGAACGGATAAGTGAGGTGGAAGATAAAATAGTGGAAATAACTGCTGCAGAGCAAAATAAAGAAAAAAGAATGAAAAGAACAGAGGACAGTCTCAGAGACCTCTGGGACAACATTAAACGCACCAACATTCGAATTATAGGGGTTCCAGAAGAAGAAGAGAAAAAGAAAGGGACTGAGAAAATATTTGAAGAGATTATAGTTGAAAACTTCCCTAATATGGGAAAGGAAATAGTTAATCAAGTCCAGGAAGCACAGAGAGTCCCATACAGAATAAATCCAAGGAGAAATACACCAAGACACATATTAATCAAACTGTCAAAAATTAAACACAAAGAAATCATATTAAAAGCAGCAAGGCAAAAACAACAAATAACACACAAGGGAATCCCCATCAGGATAACAGCTGATCTCTCAGCAGAAACTCTACAAGCCAGAAGGGAGTGGCAGGACATAATTAAAGTGATGAAGGAGAAAAACCTGCAACCAAGATTACTCTACCCAGCAAGGATCTCATTCAGATTTGATGGAGAAATTAAAACGTTTACAGACAAGCAAAAGCTGAGAGAGTTCAGCACCACCAAACCAGCTTTACAACAAATGCTAAAGGAACTTCTCTAGGCAAGAAACACAACAGAAGGAAAAGACCTACAATAACAAACCCAAAACAATTAAGAAAATGGGAACAGGAACATACATATCGATAATTACCTTAAATGTAAATGGACTAAATGCTCCCACCAAAAGACACAGATTGGCTGAATGGATACAAAAACAAGACCCATATATATGCTGTCTACAAGAGACCCACTTCAGACCTAGAGACACATACAGACTGAAAGTAAGGGGATGGAAAAAGATATTCCATGCAAATGGAAATCAAAAGAAAGCTGGAGTAGCAATTCTCATATCAGACAAAATAGACTTTAAAATAAAGACTACTAGAAGAGACAAAGAAGGACACTACATAATGATCAAGGGATCGATCCAAGAAGAAGATATAACAATTGTAAATATTTATGCACCCAACATAGGAGCACCTCAATACATAAGGCAAATACTAACAGCCATAAAAGGAGAAATCGACAGTAACACAATCATAGTAGGGGACTTTAACACCCCACTTTCACCAATGGACAGATCTTCCAAAATGAAAATAAATAAGGAAACACAAGCTTTAAATGATACATTAAACAAGATGGACTTAATTGATATTTATAGGACATTCCATCCAAAAACAACAGAATACACATTTTTCTCAAGTGCTCATGGAACATTCTCCAGGATAGATCATATCTTGGGTCACAAATCAAGCCTTGGTAAATTTAAGAAAATTGAAATTGTATCAAGTGTCTTTTCTGACCACAATGCTATGAGACTAGATATCAATTACAGGAAAAGAGCTGTAAAAAATACAAACACATGGAGGCTAAACAATACACTACTTAATAACGAAGTGATCACTGAAGAAATCAAAGAGGAAATTAAAAAATACCTAGAAACAAATGACAATGGAGACACGACGACCCAAAACCTATGGGATGCAGCAAAAGCAGTTCTAAGAGGGAAGTTTATAGCAATACAATCCCACCTTAAGAAACAGGAAACATCTCGAATAAACAACCTAACCTTGCACCTAAAGCAATTAGAGAAAGAAGAACAAAAACACCCCAAAGTTAGCAGAAGGAAAGAAATCATAAAAATCAGATCAGAAATAAATGAAAAAGAAATGAAGGAAACGATAGCAAAGATCAATAAAACTAAAAGCTGGTTCTTTGAGAAGATAAACAAAATTGATAAACCATTAGCCAGACTCATCAAGAAAAGAAGGGAGAAGACTCAAATCAATAGAATTAGAAATGAAAAAGGAGAAGTAACAACTGACACTGCAGAAATACAAAAGATCATGAGAGATTACTACAAGCAACTCTATGCCCATAAAATGGACAACCTGGAAGAGATGGACAAATTCTTAGAAATGCACAACCTGCCAAGACTGACTCAGGAAGAAATAGAAAATATGAATAGACCAATCACAAGCACTGAAATTGAAACTGTGATTAAAAATCTTCCATCAAACAAAAGCCCAGGACCAGATGGCTTCACGGGCGAATTCTATCAAACATTTAGAGGAGAGCTAACACCCATCCTTCTCAAACTCTTCCAAACAATATCAGAGGAAGGAACACTCCCAAACTCATTCTACGAGGCCACCATCACCTTGATACCAAAACCAGGCAAGGATGTCACAAAGAAAGAAAACTACAGGCCAATATCACTGATGAACATAGATGCAAAAATCCTCAACAAAATACTAGCAAACAGAATCCAACAGCACATTAAAACAATCATACACCATGATCAAGTGGGGTTTATTCCAGGAATGCAAGGATTCTTCAATATACGCAAATCAATCAATGTGATACACCATATTAACAAATTGAAGGAGAAAAACCATATGATCATCTCAATAGATGCAGAGAAAGCTTTCGACAAAATTCAACACCCATTTATGATAAAAACCCTGCAGAAAGTAGGCATAGAGGGAACTTTCCTCAACATCATAAAGGCCATATATGACAAACCCACAGCCAACATTGTCCTCAATGGTGAAAAACTGAAACCATTTCCACTAAGATCAGGAACAAGACAAGGATGCCCACTCTCACCACTCTTATTCAACATAGTTTTGGAAGTTTTAGCCACAGCAATCAGAGAAGAAAAGGAAATAAAAGGAATCCAAATTGGAAAAGAAGAAGTAAAGCTGTCACTGTTTGCCGATGACATGATACTATACATAGAGAATCCTAAAGATGCTACCGAAAAACTACTAGAACTAATCAATGAATTTGGTAAAGTAGCAGGATACAAAATCAATGTACAGAAATCTCTGGCATTCCTGTACACTAATGATGAAAAATCTGAAAATGAAATCAAGAAAACACTCCCATTTACCATTGCAACAAAAAGAATAAAATATCTAGGAATAAACCTACCTAAGGAGACAAAAGACCTGTATGCAGAAAATTATAAGACACTGATGAAAGAAATTAAAGATGATACAAATAGATGGAGAGATATACCATGCTCCTGGATTGGAAGAATCAATATTGTGAAAATGACTCTACTACCCAAAGCAATCTACAGATTCAATGCAATCCCTATCAAACTACCACTGGCATTTTTCACAGAACTAGAACAAAACATTTCAAAATTTGTTTGGAAAAACAAAAGACCCCGAATAGCCAAAGCAATCTTGAGAACGAAAAACGGAGCTGGAGGAATCAGGCTCCCTGACTTCAAACTATACTACAAAGCTACAGTAATCAAGACAGTGTGGTACTGGCATAAAAACAGAAAGATAGATCAGTGGATCAGGATAGAAAGCCCAGAGATAAACCCACGCACATATGGCCAACTTATCTTTGATAAAGGAGGCAGGAATGTACAGTGGAGAAAGGACAGCCTCTTCAATAAGTGGTGCTGGGAAAACTGGACAGGGACATGTAAAAGTTTGAGATTAGATCATTCCCTAACACCATACACAAAAATAAGCTCAAAATGGATTAAAGACTTAAATGTAAGGCCAGACACTATCAAACTCTTAGAGGAAAACATAGGTAGAACACTCTATGACATAAATCACAGCAAGATCCTTTTGGACCCACCTCCTAGAGAAATGGAAATAAAAACAAAGATAAACAAATGGGACCTAATGAAACTTCAAAGCTTTTGCACAGCAAAGGAAACCATAAACAAGACCAAAAGACAACCCTCAGAATGGGAGAAGATATTTGCAAATGAAGCAACTGACAAAGAATTAATCTCCAAAATTTATAAACAGCTCATGCAGCTCAATAGCAAAAAAACAAACAACCCAATCCAAAAATGGGCAGAAGACTTAAATAGGCATTTCTCCAAAGAAGATATACAGACTGCCAACAAACACATGAAAGAATGCTCAACATCATTAATCATTAGAGAAATGCAAATAAAAACTACAATGAGATATCATCTCACACCAGTCAGAATGGCCATCATCAAGAAATCTAGAAACAATAAATGCTGGAGAGGGTGTGGAAAAAAGGGAACACTCTTGCACTGCTGGTGGGAATGTGAATTGGTACAGCCACTATGGAGAACAGTATGGAGGTTCCTTAAAAAACTAAAAATAGAACTACCATATGACCCAGCAATCCCACTACTAGGCATATACCCTGAGAAAACCATAATTCCAAAAGAGACATGTACCAAAATGTTCATTGCAGCTCTATTCACAATAGCCCGGAGCTGGAAACAACCTAAGTGTCCATCATCGGATGAATGGATAAAGAAGATGTGGCACATATATACAATGGAATATTACTCAGCCATAAAAAGAAACGAAACTGAGCTATTTGTAATGAGATGGATAGACCTAGAGTCTGTCATACAGAGTGAAGTAAGTCAGAAAGAGAAAGACAAATACCGTATGCTAACACATATATACGGAATTTAAAAAAAAAAAAAAAAAGTCATGAAGGACCTAGGGGCAAAAAGGGAATAAGGACACAGACCTACTTGAGAATGGACTTGAGGATATGGGGAGGGGGAAGGGTAAGCTGTGACAAAGCGAAAGAGAGGCATGGACATATATACACTACCAAACGTATGGTAGATAGATAGTGGGAAGCAGCCACAGAGCACAGGGAGATCAGCTCGGTGCTCTGTGACCGCCTGGAGGGGTGGGATGGGGAGGGGGGGAGGGAGGGAGATGCATGAGGGAAGGGATGTGGGAACAGATGTATATGTATGACTGATTCACTTTGTTATAAAGCAGAAACTAATTTAAAAAATTAAAAAAAAAAGAAAAAAAAAAAAAAGACAATTAGGGCTTCCCTGGTGGCACAGTGGTTGAGAGTCCGCCTGCCGATGCAGGGGACACATGTTCGTGCCCCGGTTTGAGAGGATCCCACATGCCGCTGAGCGGTTTGGCCCATGAACCATGGCCGCTGAGCCTGTGCGTTTGGAGCCTGTGCTCCGCGACGGGAGACCTCACAACAATGAGAGGCCCGTGTGCTGCGAACAAAAAAAAAAAAGAAAGAAAAGGAAGAAAAGAAAGAAAATTAATGGATGCTGGCAAAGATGTGAAGAAGTGGAACTTCTGTACCCTGTTTTGTACCCTGTAGTAATGTAAAATGGTGTAGCCATTATGGAAAACAGAATGGAGGTCCCCCCAAAATTATTAAGAGAACTCTCATAAAATCCAGCAATCACTCATTTAGGTTTATATACAAAGAAGATAAAACAAGAATGTCCAAGAGATATCTACAATCTCATGTCCATTGCAGCATTATACACAATATACAACATAGGAAAACTGCCTAGTGTCCATGGGAAGATGAATTAATAAAGAAAATGTGGTGTACACATACAGTGGAATGTCATTCAGTCTTTGCAAAAGAAGGAAATCCTGCCATTTGCAGCAACACGAAAGAACTTGGAGGACATTTGTAAGAGTGACATAAGCCAGTCGCAGAAGGTCAAAAACTGAAGGAAAACTCCGAGAAGCAGAGAGTAGAAGGGTGGTTCCAAGAGCTGGCAGGAGGTTGACATGGGAAGTCTCTGTTCAATGGTTAGAATGTGTTATTTCAAAATGGAAAAGTTCTAGACACATGCTGTACAACAAGGTGCATGTAGTCAACAGGACTGACTGGACATTTCCAAACTTGTTAAGAAGTTGGATTTCATCGTATGTGTACTTTTACAACAATAAAATATACATATGTAAAATAAATACAAAGTGGAAAAAGGGGAAAAAAGAAGAAAAATAAGGAAAGGGAGTCAACAGAGGGAAAGAAGAAAGGAGGAAGGGTCTCGAATGTACACAGCTATCAGGAGATAATGGGAGAGAAGCTCCTCTCCCCAGGCTTTAAAGAAGACATCTCTCCAGAGTTCACTCCAGCAAGAGGGGCTGTCCTTTCTCTTCCCCATTCAAGCAGAAGTGCCAATAGCATCCTAAGTGTGGCCCAGGCTGTGCTCAGGTGTACACTTTTCCTTGATCTCTAAACCAACCACCCCTGACTCCCCATGGCTCAGGTGCCCTTCCTGTATTTCCTTCCACTTCTCTAAAGCATTTCCTTCTTCAAGTCCAGCCCGAGGCTCCAATCCTGTCCTCACACGTGGGGTCCACTGGGCGGGTCTCTGAGCTCTTAAGAGCCTCCCTGTGAGTAGCAGGCACTGAATCGCACACCAGGGTTCCCCTCAGTACCATCAGGAAACTACGACCTAGGGATTGAGGATTTCTAGAACAACTTTACTCATAGACAGTCTCTTGGGTAAACAAGTGACATTTTACAATCAAGCATTTTCAGTGTTTTCTTTGGTGGGGAAAATATTGACACATATAAGGCAATCCTATTCTATTAAAGTATGTATTTCTCAAAGGACTCACTATCGAAAAAAAAATTTTAAGTATAACTTTCCATGTTTTAATTGACTTTACTCCCAGACTTGTTTGCTTGCCAAAGCCTTCAGAAAATACCAAGAACCTACTTCATCTGGCAGTTTGCACAGCAACATGAGTGGAGATGCTCTTGTCACACTGCTTGGTTTCTCTGTCCCACCTTGCAAAGCACAGCCTCCTCTCCGCCCTCCTGGGAAGGGAGTCAGTGCCCACCCTGAGCTCAATCCCTGGGGTAGATCTCTTGGTTCTTTCTTCACTGTATGCAGTGTTTCTTGCCCAGCACACAGAAACAGGGCCGGCACAAGTGATGGAAGACAGACTTTCTACAGGAGAAGGACATTTCGTTTCATTAGCACAGAATCCGATAGTGAATATTAGCCTCAAAGGAGAAAGGTGGAGTGAATTTCCTCCATCTACTCCTGAAGGCTCCTTCTTTCTCGGACTCCTCCAGAACTGGGTGTGGCATGTGGGTACAACCATGGGCTCCCTGCAAAAAGAAGGAGGCCTGCCTAGCACTAGGTGCTTCAGGTAAGGGGGGAGGACTCATCCCGAGACTCTAATAGGAAACAGTTAGAATGAGGGAAGTGGCAGAGAGATGTATCATAACCTTTCAGAATGCTATGAGACCTACTAAGGGATGAGATTCCTTATTAAATGAAGTTGTAATTGACCCAGTAGTAGGCATGCTGAAACCCAGTTTTGTTCACTAAGAATCCAGCCATGGAGCAACTAAGCCCGTGCACCACAACTACTAAGCCTGTGCTTTAGAGCCCACAAGTCAAGGCCAAGATGTGGGGTATTGGAAAATTTGTACACTGCCTGTGGGAATGTAAAATGGTGCAGCTATTATGAAAAAGAGTATGGGGATTCCTTATAAAATTATAAACAGAAATATCATATGATTCAGCAATCACAGTTCTGGGTATATATCCAAAGGAAATTAAATCAGTATCACAATGAGTTGAACTTAGGTTCATTGCAGCATTCTCCACAATAGCCTAGATATGCAACCAACTTCACAAAAGAAGTAAGTGTCCTGTGCCTGCGCTAACCTTAGGTGCTTCAAAACAACTCTGTAAGTCTCTTAGCCCCTTAGAGAGGATGAAAGCAATATTGCAGTTAAAACTAACTTGTCCTGATTCCCTTAGTCTGGAATACTGAAACAAAAGTTCTACAGCAGGGGAAGCCTCATAAACACACAGCACCTGCCAGGGTTTACCCCAGCCTTGGAAGAACTGGGAAGGATAAGACGAAGGCAGGCCTGAGGAAAGGTCAGAGGGTGGGCAGGACGGGAGTGTGGGGGGCAGGGGCAGGGCTGTCCGGATGGAGCAGTGGGTTGTAAGAAGAGCAGTGACCCTGGGTCCTGCTGCCCTGAGTCTTTGACCTGGGCCTGGTCAATCCCAGGAGACCAGGTTAGCAGGGCTGTGAGAGCCAGTGTGTGAAGCGAGCCCAGCAGCCCCTTCACACAGTCCTCTAGAATTCCTGCCGGCCATGAAGGGTCTTTAGGGGCAGCTGGACGTGGAGCCCTCTCAAATGGAAGCATGTCAGCACATCAGCCTTGGGAGGTGCTGAGGCTGAAATGAGGAGACTGAGCACATGCAGTGATCCCAAAGCATGTGTTCTCTGACTCATGCACCTCTGGGAGCGCCCTTTCCATGAGGAATAAACAGTGAGGACAAACCTAAGGTGAAGCTACAAGTCCTGAAAGTGTAGAGGGAGAGAGTTCAAGTCTCATCCACCACCTGACACTCACTATAAGAACTTGTTCTCCAGTGTCAAGTGATTATGAGAGTTTTGTTCCCACTAGGATATGGCCATCATACGTGAATGTAACAAGGAAACCAAAATCCTGGTGCAAAATACCCTCCCGGTATCAAACAGAAATGAACCTTTCATCTTTGGCAGTGAAAAAGCAATGAACGAGTAGTCTTGTGAGAAAGAAAATTTCTGAATGGCAAAGCAAGAAAAGATGACTATAAGCACAGTACAGTCAAAGGACATGGACACCATAACTCTATTATATCAATAAAATTTGGAAAGAACAAATCAGAATTCTACACATATTTCCTTCTTCTTCCTGATTTCATATTCACCTTCCTTAGTTTCTAAAGAACCGGGTGGAACCCAAGTGTTCTAGGAACTGTCTCGCTTTAGATCCTACCTGAGAGTTGTTCGCTACGTGAATCGTCATCAGCATCGCTGTTATGTATGCTCTCCACGATGCATTCTGTACAAACACAACCATGAGCATAAAGTTATTATACAAGTTGACCCACCCATTTCTCCTACTCGACTTGCTGGCTCACACAGCATCCCCCTGGTCTTCCCTCCAGGTTCTCAGACCTCCCCTGTGCTCTGTGCAGACAGAGTCCTTCAATAAGATATTGATCACCGTTGAAAATTTCTAACGAGCGAGAGATGATTAGAAAATCACTTTTGGACCCCTCACTTCTATAGACCCATTTATAGCTTTCACCGTCAACCTTACCAACCTGAAATCCAGATGTTACAGACACACTTGAAACATGGCTAGCGTGACCAAGCAATTGTGTGTTTTTTGCATTTTTTAATAGAATGAGTTAATTATTGTTGGAACTAAATTAATCATAAATAGACACATTTGGTTAGTGGCTACCACACTGGAAAGCTCAGCTCTAAGAAATCCAAAGATGAGAAAGAGGCAACCAGCCACCCCTCCCCTGGTTGTTCTTTACTGCACAAAATTTGATGGCCTGATCTGATCATTCGTATGTAGGTATATCTTGGGCTTTTGGACCCACGCCAGGCATTGCGAGAGTCCTTGTGGACACTGAAATAGTACAGTCAACACTCAGATCCAAGAGGAATTCCCAGCAAGGGGCCCACTTGTAGACAGAGGTGAAGGGCATGGCCCAGTACACCTGTATTAGACATAATCAGAGAGTAGGTGCAGAGGGGAGGGAGGGATTTCACTCTCTGCACGAGTCCATCCTTCTCACCCCTGACTCTAGAAGACCTGAGGAAGGCAGTGGAAAAGGCCCCCTAGGAGGTGAAAAATTTGTATACTGAAAACTACAGGACATTGCGGAAAGAAATTAAAGAAGAGACAAGTAATTGGAATGACATACTACGTTCATAGACTGGATTATTAAATACTGTTGGCATTTCTATACTACATAAAGTGATGTACACATATATCGCAACAACGCACAAAATTCCATGTCATTATTATAGAAGCGGAGAGAATCCTAAAATACATATGGAACCCCCCCAAGTAGATAAAACAACCTTGAGAGCAAAGAGCAATGATGGAGATTAACACTTCCTGAACTCAAAACACATAACAATGCCACAGTAGTCAAAACAGTCTGCTACTGGCATCAAGACAGTGAGATAGACCAATGAAATATAATAGAGAGACGCCAAATAAACGCACATATATATGGCCAACTGATCTTGGCCAAGGTTCGAAGATTACCAAGTGAAGAAAGGATAGTCTCTTCAACAAACAACAGAATGAAAAGGCAACCTATAGGATGGGAGGGAATATGTGTAAAACTTGCATGTGAATAAGGGACCAATATCCAGAATATAAAAGAAACTACTACAAGGCAATTTCAGAAAAACAGCGGGCAAATAACTGAGTTTCAAAATGGGTAAAAAGCTTCACTAGACATTTCTCCATAAAGACATACAAGTGGTCAATCTACATATGAAAATTTGCTCAACATCGCTAAGCATCAGGGAAATGGAAATCAAGCCACAAGGAGATATCACTCACACCTGTTAGAATGTGTATTATAAAAAGACAATTGAGAAAAAAGGAAGATGGCGGAAGAGTAAGACGCGGAGATCACCTTCCTCCCCACGGATACACCAGAAATACAGCTACACGTGGAACAACTCCTACAGAACACCTACTGAATGCTGGCAGAAGACCCCAGACCTCCCAAAAGGCAAGAAACTCCCCACATACCTGGGTAGGGCAAAGCGGAGAGATTCCCGCACAGAGGATCGGTGCCGAGCGGCACTCACCCGCCCGAGAGGCTTGTCTGCTCGCCCGCCAGGGCGGGCGGCGCTGGAAGCTGAGGCTCGGGCTTCGGTCAGATCGCAGGGAGAGGACTGGGGCTGGCGGCGAGAACTCAGCCTGAAGGGGGCTAATGTGCCACAGCTAGCCGACAGGGAGTCCAGAAAAACTCTGGAGCTGCCGAAGAGGCAAGAGACTTTTTCTTCCCTCTTGGTTTCCTGGTGCGCGAGGAGAGGGGATTAAGAGCGCTGCTTAAAGGGGCTCCACAGACGGGCGCGAGTCACGACTGAAAGCGCGGAGCCCAGTGACGGGCGTGGGACGCTGGGGCTGCTGCTGCCGCCGCCAAGAAGCCTGTGTGCGAGCGCAGGTCACTGTCCACACCGCCCTTCCGGGAGCCTGTGCAGCCCGCCACTGCCGGGGTCCCGGGATCCAGGGGCGGCTTCCCTGGGAGAACGCACGGCGCGCCTCGGGCTGGTGCAACGTCACGCCGAACTCTGCCGCTGCAGGCTCGCCCCGCACTCCGTGCCCCTCCCTCCCGCCCGGCCTGAGTGAGCCAGAGTCCCCGAAGAGGCTGCTCCTTTAACCCTGTCCTGTCTGAGCTAAGAACAGACGCCCTCCGGCGACCTACACGCAGAGGCGGGGCCAAATCCAAAGCTGAGACCCAGGAGCTGTGAGAACAAAGAAGAGAAAGGGAAACCTCTCCCAGCAGCCTCAGAAGCAGCGGATTAAAGCTCCACAATCAACTTGATGTACCCTGCATCTGTGGAATACATGAATAGACAACAAATCATCCCAAATTGAGGAGCCAGGAGTCAGTGCTGTGCCTCTGAGGTGGGAGAGCCAACTTCAGGACACTGGTCCACAAGAGACCTCCCAGCTCCACATAATATCAAACGGCAAAAATCTTCCAGAGATCTCCATCTCAACACCAGCACCCAGCTTCACTCAACGACCAGCAAGCTACAGTGCTGGACACCCTATGCCAAACAACTAGCAAGACAGGAACACAACGCCACCCATTAGCAGAGAGGTGGCCTAAAATCATAAAAAGTCCGCAGACACCCCAAAACACACCACCAGACGTGGACCTGCCCACCAGAAAGACAAGATCCAGCCTCATTCACCAGAACACAGGCACTAGTACCTTCCACCAGGAAGCCTACACAACCCACTAAACCTACCTTAGCCACTGGGGACAGACACCAAAAACAACGGGAACTACGAACCTGCAGCCTGCAAAAAGGAGACCCCAAACACAGTAACATAAGCAAAATGAGAAGACAGAAAAACACACAGCAGGAGAAGGAACAAGATAAAAACCCACCAGACCTAACAAATGAAGAGGTAATAGGCAGTCTACCTGAAAAAGACTTCAGAATAATGATGGTAAAGATGATCCAAGATTTTATTTCCCAGATCCAAAATCTTGGAAATAGAATAGACAAAATGCAAGAAACAGTTAACAAGGACCTAGAAGAACTAAAGATGAATCAAGCATCGATTAAAAACACAATACATGAAATAAAAAATACTCTAGATGGGATCAATAGCAGAATAACTGAGGCAGAAGAACGGATAAGTGAGGTGGAAGATAAAATAGTGGAAATAACTGCTGCAGAGCAAAATAAAGAAAAAAGAATGAAAAGAACAGAGGACAGTCTCAGAGACCTCTGGGACAACATTAAACGCACCAACATTCGAATTATAGGGGTTCCAGAAGAAGAAGAGTAAAAGAAAGGGACTGAGAAAATATTTGAAGAGATTATAGTTGAAAACTTCCCTAATATGGGAAAGGAAATAGTTAATCAAGTCCAGGAAGCACAGAGAGTCCCATACAGAATAAATCCAAGGAGAAATACACCAAGACACATATTAATCAAACTGTCAAAAATTAAACACAAAGAAATCATATTAAAAGCAGCAAGGCAAAAACAACAAATAACACACAAGGGAATCCCCATCAGGATAACAGCTGATCTCTCAGCAGAAACTCTACAAGCCAGAAGGGAGTGGCAGGACATAATTAAAGTGATGAAGGAGAAAAACCTGCAACCAAGATTACTCTACCCAGCAAGGATCTCATTCAGATTTGATGGAGAAATTAAAACGTTTACAGACAAGCAAAAGCTGAGAGAGTTCAGCACCACCAAACCAGCTTTACAACAAATGCTAAAGGAACTTCTCTAGGCAAGAAACACAACAGAAGGAAAAGACCTACAATAACAAACCCAAAACAATTAAGAAAATGGGAACAGGAACATACATATCGATAATTACCTTAAATGTAAATGGACTAAATGCTCCCACCAAAAGACACAGATTGGCTGAATGGATACAAAAACAAGACCCATATATATGCTGTCTACAAGAGACCCACTTCAGACCTAGAGACACATACAGACTGAAAGTAAGGGGATGGAAAAAGATATTCCATGCAAATGGAAATCAAAAGAAAGCTGGAGTAGCAATTCTCATATCAGACAAAATAGACTTTAAAATAAAGACTACTAGAAGAGACAAAGAAGGACACTACATAATGATCAAGGGATCGATCCAAGAAGAAGATATAACAATTGTAAATATTTATGCACCCAACATAGGAGCACCTCAATACATAAGGCAAATACTAACAGCCATAAAAGGAGAAATCGACAGTAACACAATCATAGTAGGGGACTTTAACACCCCACTTTCACCAATGGACAGATCTTCCAAAATGAAAATAAATAAGGAAACACAAGCTTTAAATGATACATTAAACAAGATGGACTTAATTGATATTTATAGGACATTCCATCCAAAAACAACAGAATACACATTTTTCTCAAGTGCTCATGGAACATTCTCCAGGATAGATCATATCTTGGGTCACAAATCAAGCCTTGGTAAATTTAAGAAAATTGAAATTGTATCAAGTGTCTTTTCTGACCACAATGCTATGAGACTAGATATCAATTACAGGAAAAGAGCTGTAAAAAATACAAACACATGGAGGCTAAACAATACACTACTTAATAACGAAGTGATCACTGAAGAAATCAAAGAGGAAATTAAAAAATACCTAGAAACAAATGACAATGGAGACACGACGACCCAAAACCTATGGGATGCAGCAAAAGCAGTTCTAAGAGGGAAGTTTATAGCAATACAATCCCACCTTAAGAAACAGGAAACATCTCGAATAAACAACCTAACCTTGCACCTAAAGCAATTAGAGAAAGAAGAACAAAAACACCCCAAAGTTAGCAGAAGGAAAGAAATCATAAAAATCAGATCAGAAATAAATGAAAAAGAAATGAAGGAAACGATAGCAAAGATCAATAAAACTAAAAGCTGGTTCTTTGAGAAGATAAACAAAATTGATAAACCATTAGCCAGACTCATCAAGAAAAGAAGGGAGAAGACTCAAATCAATAGAATTAGAAATGAAAAAGGAGAAGTAACAACTGACACTGCAGAAATACAAAAGATCATGAGAGATTACTACAAGCAACTCTATGCCCATAAAATGGACAACCTGGAAGAGATGGACAAATTCTTAGAAATGCACAACCTGCCAAGACTGACTCAGGAAGAAATAGAAAATATGAATAGACCAATCACAAGCACTGAAATTGAAACTGTGATTAAAAATCTTCCATCAAACAAAAGCCCAGGACCAGATGGCTTCACGGGCGAATTCTATCAAACATTTAGAGGAGAGCTAACACCCATCCTTCTCAAACTCTTCCAAACAATATCAGAGGAAGGAACACTCCCAAACTCATTCTACGAGGCCACCATCACCTTGATACCAAAACCAGGCAAGGATGTCACAAAGAAAGAAAACTACAGGCCAATATCACTGATGAACATAGATGCAAAAATCCTCAACAAAATACTAGCAAACAGAATCCAACAGCACATTAAAACAATCATACACCATGATCAAGTGGGGTTTATTCCAGGAATGCAAGGATTCTTCAATATACGCAAATCAATCAATGTGATACACCATATTAACAAATTGAAGGAGAAAAACCATATGATCATCTCAATAGATGCAGAGAAAGCTTTCGACAAAATTCAACACCCATTTATGATAAAAACCCTGCAGAAAGTAGGCATAGAGGGAACTTTCCTCAACATCATAAAGGCCATATATGACAAACCCACAGCCAACATTGTCCTCAATGGTGAAAAACTGAAACCATTTCCACTAAGATCAGGAACAAGACAAGGATGCCCACTCTCACCACTCTTATTCAACATAGTTTTGGAAGTTTTAGCCACAGCAATCAGAGAAGAAAAGGAAATAAAAGGAATCCAAATTGGAAAAGAAGAAGTAAAGCTGTCACTGTTTGCCGATGACATGATACTATACATAGAGAATCCTAAAGATGCTACCGAAAAACTACTAGAACTAATCAATGAATTTGGTAAAGTAGCAGGATACAAAATCAATGTACAGAAATCTCTGGCATTCCTGTACACTAATGATGAAAAATCTGAAAATGAAATCAAGAAAACACTCCCATTTACCATTGCAACAAAAAGAATAAAATATCTAGGAATAAACCTACCTAAGGAGACAAAAGACCTGTATGCAGAAAATTATAAGACACTGATGAAAGAAATTAAAGATGATACAAATAGATGGAGAGATATACCATGCTCCTGGATTGGAAGAATCAATATTGTGAAAATGACTCTACTACCCAAAGCAATCTACAGATTCAATGCAATCCCTATCAAACTACCACTGGCATTTTTCACAGAACTAGAACAAAACATTTCAAAATTTGTTTGGAAAAACAAAAGACCCCGAATAGCCAAAGCAATCTTGAGAACGAAAAACGGAGCTGGAGGAATCAGGCTCCCTGACTTCAAACTATACTACAAAGCTACAGTAATCAAGACAGTGTGGTACTGGCATAAAAACAGAAAGATAGATCAGTGGATCAGGATAGAAAGCCCAGAGATAAACCCACGCACATATGGCCAACTTATCTTTGATAAAGGAGGCAGGAATGTACAGTGGAGAAAGGACAGCCTCTTCAATAAGTGGTGCTGGGAAAACTGGACAGGGACATGTAAAAGTTTGAGATTAGATCATTCCCTAACACCATACACAAAAATAAGCTCAAAATGGATTAAAGACTTAAATGTAAGGCCAGACACTATCAAACTCTTAGAGGAAAACATAGGTAGAACACTCTATGACATAAATCACAGCAAGATCCTTTTGGACCCACCTCCTAGAGAAATGGAAATAAAAACAAAGATAAACAAATGGGACCTAATGAAACTTCAAAGCTTTTGCACAGCAAAGGAAACCATAAACAAGACCAAAAGACAACCCTCAGAATGGGAGAAGATATTTGCAAATGAAGCAACTGACAAAGAATTAATCTCCAAAATTTATAAACAGCTCATGCAGCTCAATAGCAAAAAAACAAACAACCCAATCCAAAAATGGGCAGAAGACTTAAATAGGCATTTCTCCAAAGAAGATATACAGACTGCCAACAAACACATGAAAGAATGCTCAACATCATTAATCATTAGAGAAATGCAAATAAAAACTACAATGAGATATCATCTCACACCAGTCAGAATGGCCATCATCAAGAAATCTAGAAACAATAAATGCTGGAGAGGGTGTGGAAAAAAGGGAACACTCTTGCACTGCTGGTGGGAATGTGAATTGGTACAGCCACTATGGAGAACAGTATGGAGGTTCCTTAAAAAACTAAAAATAGAACTACCATATGACCCAGCAATCCCACTACTAGGCATATACCCTGAGAAAACCATAATTCCAAAAGAGACATGTACCAAAATGTTCATTGCAGCTCTATTCACAATAGCCCGGAGCTGGAAACAACCTAAGTGTCCATCATCGGATGAATGGATAAAGAAGATGTGGCACATATATACAATGGAATATTACTCAGCCATAAAAAGAAACGAAACTGAGCTATTTGTAATGAGATGGATAGACCTAGAGTCTGTCATACAGAGTGAAGTAAGTCAGAAAGAGAAAGACAAATACCGTATGCTAACACATATATACGGAATTTAAAAAAAAAAAAAAAGTCATGAAGGACCTAGGGGCAAAAAGGGAATAAGGACACAGACCTACTTGAGAATGGACTTGAGGATATGGGGAGGGGGAAGGGTAAGCTGTGACAAAGCGAAAGAGAGGCATGGACATATATACACTACCAAACGTATGGTAGATAGATAGTGGGAAGCAGCCACAGAGCACAGGGAGATCAGCTCGGTGCTCTGTGACCGCCTGGAGGGGTGGGATGGGGAGGGGGGGAGGGAGGGAGATGCATGAGGGAAGGGATGTGGGAACAGATGTATATGTATGACTGATTCACTTTGTTACAAAGCAGAAACTAATTTAAAAAATTAAAAAAAAAAAAGAAAAAAAAAAAAAAGACAATTAGGGCTTCCCTGGTGGCACAGTGGTTGAGAGTCTGCCTGCCGATGCAGGGGACACATGTTCGTGCCCCGGTTTGAGAGGATCCCACATGCCGCTGAGCGGCTTGGCCCATGAACCATGGCCGCTGAGCCTGTGCGTTTGGAGCCTGTGCTCCGCGACGGGAGACCTCACAACAATGAGAGGCCCGTGTGCTGCGAACAAAAAAAAAAAAGAAAGAAAAGGAAGAAAAGAAAGAAAATTAATGGATGCTGGCAAAGATGTGAAGAAGTGGAACTTCTGTACCCTGTTTTGTACCCTGTAGTAATGTAAAATGGTGTAGCCATTATGGAAAACAGAATGGAGGTCCCCCCAAAATTATTAAGAGAACTCTCATAAAATCCAGCAATCACTCATTTAGGTTTATATACAAAGAAGATAAAACAAGAATGTCCAAGAGATATCTACAATCTCATGTCCATTGCAGCATTATACACAATATACAACATAGGAAAACTGCCTAGTGTCCATGGGAAGATGAATTAATAAAGAAAATGTGGTGTACACATACAGTGGAATGTCATTCAGTCTTTGCAAAAGAAGGAAATCCTGCCATTTGCAGCAACACGAAAGAACTTGGAGGACATTTGTAAGAGTGACATAAGCCAGTCGCAGAAGGTCAAAAACTGAAGGAAAACTCCGAGAAGCAGAGAGTAGAAGGGTGGTTCCAAGAGCTGGCAGGAGGTTGACATGGGAAGTCTCTGTTCAATGGTTAGAATGTGTTATTTCAAAATGGAAAAGTTCTAGACACATGCTGTACAACAAGGTGCATGTAGTCAACAGGACTGACTGGACATTTCCAAACTTGTTAAGAAGTTGGATTTCATCGTATGTGTACTTTTACAACAATAAAATATACATATGTAAAATAAATACAAAGTGGAAAAAGGGGAAAAAAGAAGAAAAATAAGGAAAGGGAGTCAACAGAGGGAAAGAAGAAAGGAGGAAGGGTCTCGAATGTACACAGCTATCAGGAGATAATGGGAGAGAAGCTCCTCTCCCCAGGCTTTAAAGAAGACATCTCTCCAGAGTTCACTCCAGCAAGAGGGGCTGTCCTTTCTCTTCCCCATTCAAGCAGAAGTGCCAATAGCATCCTAAGTGTGGCCCAGGCTGTGCTCAGGTGTACACTTTTCCTTGATCTCTAAACCAACCACCCCTGACTCCCCATGGCTCAGGTGCCCTTCCTGTATTTCCTTCCACTTCTCTAAAGCATTTCCTTCTTCAAGTCCAGCCCGAGGCTCCAATCCTGTCCTCACACGTGGGGTCCACTGGGCGGGTCTCTGAGCTCTTAAGAGCCTCCCTGTGAGTAGCAGGCACTGAATCGCACACCAGGGTTCCCCTCAGTACCATCAGGAAACTACGACCTAGGGATTGAGGATTTCTAGAACAACTTTACTCATAGACAGTCTCTTGGGTAAACAAGTGACATTTTACAATCAAGCATTTTCAGTGTTTTCTTTGGTGGGGAAAATATTGACACATATAAGGCAATCCTATTCTATTAAAGTATGTATTTCTCAAAGGACTCACTATCGAAAAAAAAATTTTAAGTATAACTTTCCATGTTTTAATTGACTTTACTCCCAGACTTGTTTGCTTGCCAAAGCCTTCAGAAAATACCAAGAACCTACTTCATCTGGCAGTTTGCACAGCAACATGAGTGGAGATGCTCTTGTCACACTGCTTGGTTTCTCTGTCCCACCTTGCAAAGCACAGCCTCCTCTCCGCCCTCCTGGGAAGGGAGTCAGTGCCCACCCTGAGCTCAATCCCTGGGGTAGATCTCTTGGTTCTTTCTTCACTGTATGCAGTGTTTCTTGCCCAGCACACAGAAACAGGGCCGGCACAAGTGATGGAAGACAGACTTTCTACAGGAGAAGGACATTTCGTTTCATTAGCACAGAATCCGATAGTGAATATTAGCCTCAAAGGAGAAAGGTGGAGTGAATTTCCTCCATCTACTCCTGAAGGCTCCTTCTTTCTCGGACTCCTCCAGAACTGGGTGTGGCATGTGGGTACAACCATGGGCTCCCTGCAAAAAGAAGGAGGCCTGCCTAGCACTAGGTGCTTCAGGTAAGGGGGGAGGACTCATCCCGAGACTCTAATAGGAAACAGTTAGAATGAGGGAAGTGGCAGAGAGATGTATCATAACCATTCAGAATGCTATGAGACCTACTAAGGGATGAGATTCCTTATTAAATGAAGTTGTAATTGACCCAGTAGTAGGCATGCTGAAACCCAGTTTTGTTCACTAAGAATCCAGCCATGGAGCAACTAAGCCCGTGCACCACAACTACTAAGCCTGTGCTCTAGAGCCCACAAGTCAAGGCCAAGATGTGGGGTATTGGAAAATTTGTACACTGCCTGTGGGAATGTAAAATGGTGCAGCTATTATGAAAAAGAGTATGGGGATTCCTTATAAAATTATAAACAGAAATATCATATGATTCAGCAATCACAGTTCTGGGTATATATCCAAAGGAAATTAAATCAGTATCACAATGAGTTGAACTTAGGTTCATTGCAGCATTCTCCACAATAGCCTAGATATGCAACCAACTTCACAAAAGAAGTAAGTGTCCTGTGCCTGCGCTAACCTTAGGTGCTTCAAAACAACTCTGTAAGTCTCTTAGCCCCTTAGAGAGGATGAAAGCAATATTGCAGTTAAAACTAACTTGTCCTGATTCCCTTAGTCTGGAATACTGAAACAAAAGTTCTACAGCAGGGGAAGCCTCATAAACACACAGCACCTGCCAGGGTTTACCCCAGCCTTGGAAGAACTGGGAAGGATAAGACGAAGGCAGGCCTGAGGAAAGGTCAGAGGGTGGGCAGGACGGGAGTGTGGGGGGCAGGGGCAGGGCTGTCCGGATGGAGCAGTGGGTTGTAAGAAGAGCAGTGACCCTGGGTCCTGCTGCCCTGAGTCTTTGACCTGGGCCTGGTCAATCCCAGGAGACCAGGTTAGCAGGGCTGTGAGAGCCAGTGTGTGAAGCGAGCCCAGCAGCCCCTTCACACAGTCCTCTAGAATTCCTGCCGGCCATGAAGGGTCTTTAGGGGCAGCTGGACGTGGAGCCCTCTCAAATGGAAGCATGTCAGCACATCAGCCTTGGGAGGTGCTGAGGCTGAAATGAGGAGACTGAGCACATGCAGTGATCCCAAAGCATGTGTTCTCTGACTCATGCACCTCTGGGAGCGCCCTTTCCATGAGGAATAAACAGTGAGGACAAACCTAAGGTGAAGCTACAAGTCCTGAAAGTGTAGAGGGAGAGAGTTCAAGTCTCATCCACCACCTGACACTCACTATAAGAACTTGTTCTCCAGTGTCAAGTGATTATGAGAGTTTTGTTCCCACTAGGATATGGCCATCATACGTGAATGTAACAAGGAAACCAAAATCCTGGTGCAAAATACCCTCCCGGTATCAAACAGAAATGAACCTTTCATCTTTGGCAGTGAAAAAGCAATGAACGAGTAGTCTTGTGAGAAAGAAAATGTCTGAATGGCAAAGCAAGAAAAGATGACTATAAGCACAGTACAGTCAAAGGACATGGACACCATAACTCTATTATATCAATAAAATTTGGAAAGAACAAATCAGAATTCTACACATATTTCCTTCTTCTTCCTGATTTCATATTCACCTTCCTTAGTTTCTAAAGAACCGGGTGGAACCCAAGTGTTCTAGGAACTGTCTCGCTTTAGATCCTACCTGAGAGTTGTTCGCTACGTGAATCGTCATCAGCATCGCTGTTATGTATGCTCTCCACGATGCATTCTGTACAAACACAACCATGAGCATAAAGTTATTATACAAATTGACCCACCCATTTCTCCTACTCGACTTGCTGGCTCACACAGCATCCCCCTGGTCTTCCCTCCATGTTCTCAGACCTCACCTGTGCTCTGTGCAGACAGAGTCCTTCAATAAGATATTGATCACCGTTGAAAATTTCTAACGAGGGAGAGATGCTTAGAAAATCACTTTTGGACCCCTCACTTCTATAGACCCATTTATAGCTTTCACCGTCAACCTTACCAACCTGAAATTCCAGATGTTACAGACACACTTGAAACATGGCTAGCGTGACCAAGCAATTGTGTGTTTTTTGCATTTTTTAATAGAATGAGTTAATTATTGTTGGAACTAAATTAATCATAAATAGACACATTTGGTTAGTGGCTACCACACTGGAAAGCTCAGCTCTAAGAAATCCAAAGATGAGAAAGAGGCAACCAGCCACCCCTCCCCTGGTTGTTCTTTACTGCACAAAATTTGATGGCCTGATCTGATCATTCGTATGTAGGTATATCTTGGGCTCTTGGACCCACGCCAGGCATTGCGAGAGTCCTTGTGGACACTGAAATAGTACAGTCAACACTCAGATCCAAGAGGAATTCCCAGCAAGGGGCCCACTTGTAGACAGAGGTGAAGGGCATGGCCCAGTACACCTGTATTAGACATAATCAGAGAGTAGGTGCAGAGGGGAGGGAGGGATTTCACTCTCTGCACGAGTCCATCCTTCTCACCCCTGACTCTAGAAGACCTGAGGAAGGCAGTGGAAAAGGCCCCCTAGGAGGTGAAAAATTTGTATACTGAAAACTACAGGACATTGCGGAAAGAAATTAAAGAAGAGACAAGTAATTGGAATGACATACTACGTTCATAGACTGGATTATTAAATACTGTTGGCATTTCTATACTACATAAAGTGATGTACACATATATCGCAACAACGCACAAAATTCCATGTCATTATTATAGAAGCGGAGAGAATCCTAAAATACATATGGAACCCCCCCAAGTAGATAAAACAACCTTGAGAGCAAAGAGCAATGATGGAGATTAACACTTCCTGAACTCAAAACACATAACAATGCCACAGTAGTCAAAACAGTCTGCTACTGGCATCAAGACAGTGAGATAGACCAATGAAATATAATAGAGAGACGCCAAATAAACGCACATATATATGGCCAACTGATCTTGGCCAAGGTTCGAAGATTACCAAGTGAAGAAAGGATAGTCTCTTCAACAAACAACAGAATGAAAAGGCAACCTATAGGATGGGAGGGAATATGTGTAAAACTTGCATGTGAATAAGGGACCAATATCCAGAATATAAAAGAAACTACTACAAGGCAATTTCAGAAAAACAGCGGGCAAATAACTGAGTTTCAAAATGGGTAAAAAGCTTCACTAGACATTTCTCCATAAAGACATACAAGTGGTCAATCTACATATGAAAATTTGCTCAACATCGCTAAGCATCAGGGAAATGGAAATCAAGCCACAAGGAGATATCACTCACACCTGTTAGAATGTGTATTATAAAAAGACAATTGAGAAAAAAGGAAGATGGCGGAAGAGTAAGACACGGAGATCACCTTCCTCCCCACGGATACACCAGAAATACAGCTACACGTGGAACAACTCCTACAGAACACCTACTGAATGCTGGCAGAAGACCCCAGACCTCCCAAAAGGCAAGAAACTCCCCACATACCTGGGTAGGGCAAAGCGGAGAGATTCCCGCACAGAGGATCGGTGCCGAGCGGCACTCACCCGCCCGAGAGGCTTGTCTGCTCGCCCGCCAGGGCGGGCGGCGCTGGAAGCTGAGGCTCGGGCTTCGGTCAGATCGCAGGGAGAGGACTGGGGCTGGCGGCGAGAACTCAGCCTGAAGGGGGCTAATGTGCCACAGCTAGCCGACAGGGAGTCCAGAAAAACTCTGGAGCTGCCGAAGAGGCAAGAGACTTTTTCTTCCCTCTTGGTTTCCTGGTGCGCGAGGAGAGGGGATTAAGAGCGCTGCTTAAAGGGGCTCCACAGACGGGCGCGAGTCACGACTGAAAGCGCGGAGCCCAGTGACGGGCGTGGGACGCTGGGGCTGCTGCTGCCGCCGCCAAGAAGCCTGTGTGCGAGCGCAGGTCACTGTCCACACCGCCCTTCCGGGAGCCTGTGCAGCCCGCCACTGCCGGGGTCCCGGGATCCAGGGGCGGCTTCCCTGGGAGAACGCACGGCGCGCCTCGGGCTGGTGCAACGTCACGCCGAACTCTGCCGCTGCAGGCTCGCCCCGCACTCCGTGCCCCTCCCTCCCGCCCGGCCTGAGTGAGCCAGAGTCCCCGAAGAGGCTGCTCCTTTAACCCTGTCCTGTCTGAGCTAAGAACAGACGCCCTCCGGCGACCTACACGCAGAGGCGGGGCCAAATCCAAAGCTGAGACCCAGGAGCTGTGAGAACAAAGAAGAGAAAGGGAAACCTCTCCCAGCAGCCTCAGAAGCAGCGGATTAAAGCTCCACAATCAACTTGATGTACCCTGCATCTGTGGAATACATGAATAGACAACAAATCATCCCAAATTGAGGAGCCAGGAGTCAGTGCTGTGCCTCTGAGGTGGGAGAGCCAACTTCAGGACACTGGTCCACAAGAGACCTCCCAGCTCCACATAATATCAAACGGCAAAAATCTTCCAGAGATCTCCATCTCAACACCAGCACCCAGCTTCACTCAACGACCAGCAAGCTACAGTGCTGGACACCCTATGCCAAACAACTAGCAAGACAGGAACACAACGCCACCCATTAGCAGAGAGGTGGCCTAAAATCATAAAAAGTCCGCAGACACCCCAAAACACACCACCAGACGTGGACCTGCCCACCAGAAAGACAAGATCCAGCCTCATTCACCAGAACACAGGCACTAGTACCTTCCACCAGGAAGCCTACACAACCCACTAAACCAACCTTAGCCACTGGGGACAGACACCAAAAACAACGGGAACTACGAACCTGCAGCCTGCAAAAAGGAGACCCCAAACACAGTAACATAAGCAAAATGAGAAGACAGAAAAACACACAGCAGGAGAAGGAACAAGATAAAAACCCACCAGACCTAACAAATGAAGAGGTAATAGGCAGTCTACCTGAAAAAGACTTCAGAATAATGATGGTAAAGATGATCCAAGATTTTATTTCCCAGATCCAAAATCTTGGAAATAGAATAGACAAAATGCAAGAAACAGTTAACAAGGACCTAGAAGAACTAAAGATGAATCAAGCATCGATTAAAAACACAATACATGAAATAAAAAATACTCTAGATGGGATCAATAGCAGAATAACTGAGGCAGAAGAACGGATAAGTGAGGTGGAAGATAAAATAGTGGAAATAACTGCTGCAGAGCAAAATAAAGAAAAAAGAATGAAAAGAACAGAGGACAGTCTCAGAGACCTCTGGGACAACATTAAACGCACCAACATTCGAATTATAGGGGTTCCAGAAGAAGAAGAGAAAAAGAAAGGGACTGAGAAAATATTTGAAGAGATTATAGTTGAAAACTTCCCTAATATGGGAAAGGAAATAGTTAATCAAGTCCAGGAAGCACAGAGAGTCCCATACAGAATAAATCCAAGGAGAAATACACCAAGACACATATTAATCAAACTGTCAAAAATTAAACACAAAGAAATCATATTAAAAGCAGCAAGGCAAAAACAACAAATAACACACAAGGGAATCCCCATCAGGATAACAGCTGATCTCTCAGCAGAAACTCTACAAGCCAGAAGGGAGTGGCAGGACATAATTAAAGTGATGAAGGAGAAAAACCTGCAACCAAGATTACTCTACCCAGCAAGGATCTCATTCAGATTTGATGGAGAAATTAAAACGTTTACAGACAAGCAAAAGCTGAGAGAGTTCAGCACCACCAAACCAGCTTTACAACAAATGCTAAAGGAACTTCTCTAGGCAAGAAACACAACAGAAGGAAAAGACCTACAATAACAAACCCAAAACAATTAAGAAAATGGGAACAGGAACATACATATCGATAATTACCTTAAATGTAAATGGACTAAATGCTCCCACCAAAAGACACAGATTGGCTGAATGGATACAAAAACAAGACCCATATATATGCTGTCTACAAGAGACCCACTTCAGACCTAGAGACACATACAGACTGAAAGTAAGGGGATGGAAAAAGATATTCCATGCAAATGGAAATCAAAAGAAAGCTGGAGTAGCAATTCTCATATCAGACAAAATAGACTTTAAAATAAAGACTACTAGAAGAGACAAAGAAGGACACTACATAATGATCAAGGGATCGATCCAAGAAGAAGATATAACAATTGTAAATATTTATGCACCCAACATAGGAGCACCTCAATACATAAGGCAAATACTAACAGCCATAAAAGGAGAAATCGACAGTAACACAATCATAGTAGGGGACTTTAACACCCCACTTTCACCAATGGACAGATCTTCCAAAATGAAAATAAATAAGGAAACACAAGCTTTAAATGATACATTAAACAAGATGGACTTAATTGATATTTATAGGACATTCCATCCAAAAACAACAGAATACACATTTTTCTCAAGTGCTCATGGAACATTCTCCAGGATAGATCATATCTTGGGTCACAAATCAAGCCTTGGTAAATTTAAGAAAATTGAAATTGTATCAAGTGTCTTTTCTGACCACAATGCTATGAGACTAGATATCAATTACAGGAAAAGAGCTGTAAAAAATACAAACACATGGAGGCTAAACAATACACTACTTAATAACGAAGTGATCACTGAAGAAATCAAAGAGGAAATTAAAAAATACCTAGAAACAAATGACAATGGAGACACGACGACCCAAAACCTATGGGATGCAGCAAAAGCAGTTCTAAGAGGGAAGTTTATAGCAATACAATCCCACCTTAAGAAACAGGAAACATCTCGAATAAACAACCTAACCTTGCACCTAAAGCAATTAGAGAAAGAAGAACAAAAACACCCCAAAGTTAGCAGAAGGAAAGAAATCATAAAAATCAGATCAGAAATAAATGAAAAAGAAATGAAGGAAACGATAGCAAAGATCAATAAAACTAAAAGCTGGTTCTTTGAGAAGATAAACAAAATTGATAAACCATTAGCCAGACTCATCAAGAAAAGAAGGGAGAAGACTCAAATCAATAGAATTAGAAATGAAAAAGGAGAAGTAACAACTGACACTGCAGAAATACAAAAGATCATGAGAGATTACTACAAGCAACTCTATGCCCATAAAATGGACAACCTGGAAGAGATGGACAAATTCTTAGAAATGCACAACCTGCCAAGACTGACTCAGGAAGAAATAGAAAATATGAATAGACCAATCACAAGCACTGAAATTGAAACTGTGATTAAAAATCTTCCATCAAACAAAAGCCCAGGACCAGATGGCTTCACGGGCGAATTCTATCAAACATTTAGAGGAGAGCTAACACCCATCCTTCTCAAACTCTTCCAAACAATATCAGAGGAAGGAACACTCCCAAACTCATTCTACGAGGCCACCATCACCTTGATACCAAAACCAGGCAAGGATGTCACAAAGAAAGAAAACTACAGGCCAATATCACTGATGAACATAGATGCAAAAATCCTCAACAAAATACTAGCAAACAGAATCCAACAGCACATTAAAACAATCATACACCATGATCAAGTGGGGTTTATTCCAGGAATGCAAGGATTCTTCAATATACGCAAATCAATCAATGTGATACACCATATTAACAAATTGAAGGAGAAAAACCATATGATCATCTCAATAGATGCAGAGAAAGCTTTCGACAAAATTCAACACCCATTTATGATAAAAACCCTGCAGAAAGTAGGCATAGAGGGAACTTTCCTCAACATCATAAAGGCCATATATGACAAACCCACAGCCAACATTGTCCTCAATGGTGAAAAACTGAAACCATTTCCACTAAGATCAGGAACAAGACAAGGATGCCCACTCTCACCACTCTTATTCAACATAGTTTTGGAAGTTTTAGCCACAGCAATCAGAGAAGAAAAGGAAATAAAAGGAATCCAAATTGGAAAAGAAGAAGTAAAGCTGTCACTGTTTGCCGATGACATGATACTATACATAGAGAATCCTAAAGATGCTACCGAAAAACTACTAGAACTAATCAATGAATTTGGTAAAGTAGCAGGATACAAAATCAATGTACAGAAATCTCTGGCATTCCTGTACACTAATGATGAAAAATCTGAAAATGAAATCAAGAAAACACTCCCATTTACCATTGCAACAAAAAGAATAAAATATCTAGGAATAAACCTACCTAAGGAGACAAAAGACCTGTATGCAGAAAATTATAAGACACTGATGAAAGAAATTAAAGATGATACAAATAGATGGAGAGATATACCATGCTCCTGGATTGGAAGAATCAATATTGTGAAAATGACTCTACTACCCAAAGCAATCTACAGATTCAATGCAATCCCTATCAAACTACCACTGGCATTTTTCACAGAACTAGAACAAAACATTTCAAAATTTGTTTGGAAAAACAAAAGACCCCGAATAGCCAAAGCAATCTTGAGAACGAAAAACGGAGCTGGAGGAATCAGGCTCCCTGACTTCAAACTATACTACAAAGCTACAGTAATCAAGACAGTGTGGTACTGGCATAAAAACAGAAAGATAGATCAGTGGATCAGGATAGAAAGCCCAGAGATAAACCCACGCACATATGGCCAACTTATCTTTGATAAAGGAGGCAGGAATGTACAGTGGAGAAAGGACAGCCTCTTCAATAAGTGGTGCTGGGAAAACTGGACAGGGACATGTAAAAGTTTGAGATTAGATCATTCCCTAACACCATACACAAAAATAAGCTCAAAATGGATTAAAGACTTAAATGTAAGGCCAGACACTATCAAACTCTTAGAGGAAAACATAGGTAGAACACTCTATGACATAAATCACAGCAAGATCCTTTTGGACCCACCTCCTAGAGAAATGGAAATAAAAACAAAGATAAACAAATGGGACCTAATGAAACTTCAAAGCTTTTGCACAGCAAAGGAAACCATAAACAAGACCAAAAGACAACCCTCAGAATGGGAGAAGATATTTGCAAATGAAGCAACTGACAAAGAATTAATCTCCAAAATTTATAAACAGCTCATGCAGCTCAATAGCAAAAAAACAAACAACCCAATCCAAAAATGGGCAGAAGACTTAAATAGGCATTTCTCCAAAGAAGATATACAGACTGCCAACAAACACATGAAAGAATGCTCAACATCATTAATCATTAGAGAAATGCAAATAAAAACTACAATGAGATATCATCTCACACCAGTCAGAATGGCCATCATCAAGAAATCTAGAAACAATAAATGCTGGAGAGGGTGTGGAAAAAAGGGAACACTCTTGCACTGCTGGTGGGAATGTGAATTGGTACAGCCACTATGGAGAACAGTATGGAGGTTCCTTAAAAAACTAAAAATAGAACTACCATATGACCCAGCAATCCCACTACTAGGCATATACCCTGAGAAAACCATAATTCCAAAAGAGACATGTACCAAAATGTTCATTGCAGCTCTATTCACAATAGCCCGGAGCTGGAAACAACCTAAGTGTCCATCATCGGATGAATGGATAAAGAAGATGTGGCACATATATACAATGGAATATTACTCAGCCATAAAAAGAAACGAAACTGAGCTATTTGTAATGAGATGGATAGACCTAGAGTCTGTCATACAGAGTGAAGTAAGTCAGAAAGAGAAAGACAAATACCGTATGCTAACACATATATACGGAATTTAAAAAAAAAAAAAAAAAGTCATGAAGGACCTAGGGGCAAAAAGGGAATAAGGACACAGACCTACTTGAGAATGGACTTGAGGATATGGGGAGGGGGAAGGGTAAGCTGTGACAAAGCGAAAGAGAGGCATGGACATATATACACTACCAAACGTATGGTAGATAGATAGTGGGAAGCAGCCACAGAGCACAGGGAGATCAGCTCGGTGCTCTGTGACCGCCTGGAGGGGTGGGATGGGGAGGGGGGGAGGGAGGGAGATGCATGAGGGAAGGGATGTGGGAACAGATGTATATGTATGACTGATTCACTTTGTTATAAAGCAGAAACTAATTTAAAAAATTAAAAAAAAAAGAAAAAAAAAAAAAAGACAATTAGGGCTTCCCTGGTGGCACAGTGGTTGAGAGTCCGCCTGCCGATGCAGGGGACACATGTTCGTGCCCCGGTTTGAGAGGATCCCACATGCCGCTGAGCGGTTTGGCCCATGAACCATGGCCGCTGAGCCTGTGCGTTTGGAGCCTGTGCTCCGCGACGGGAGACCTCACAACAATGAGAGGCCCGTGTGCTGCGAACAAAAAAAAAAAAGAAAGAAAAGGAAGAAAAGAAAGAAAATTAATGGATGCTGGCAAAGATGTGAAGAAGTGGAACTTCTGTACCCTGTTTTGTACCCTGTAGTAATGTAAAATGGTGTAGCCATTATGGAAAACAGAATGGAGGTCCCCCCAAAATTATTAAGAGAACTCTCATAAAATCCAGCAATCACTCATTTAGGTTTATATACAAAGAAGATAAAACAAGAATGTCCAAGAGATATCTACAATCTCATGTCCATTGCAGCATTATACACAATATACAACATAGGAAAACTGCCTAGTGTCCATGGGAAGATGAATTAATAAAGAAAATGTGGTGTACACATACAGTGGAATGTCATTCAGTCTTTGCAAAAGAAGGAAATCCTGCCATTTGCAGCAACACGAAAGAACTTGGAGGACATTTGTAAGAGTGACATAAGCCAGTCGCAGAAGGTCAAAAACTGAAGGAAAACTCCGAGAAGCAGAGAGTAGAAGGGTGGTTCCAAGAGCTGGCAGGAGGTTGACATGGGAAGTCTCTGTTCAATGGTTAGAATGTGTTATTTCAAAATGGAAAAGTTCTAGACACATGCTGTACAACAAGGTGCATGTAGTCAACAGGACTGACTGGACATTTCCAAACTTGTTAAGAAGTTGGATTTCATCGTATGTGTACTTTTACAACAATAAAATATACATATGTAAAATAAATACAAAGTGGAAAAAGGGGAAAAAAGAAGAAAAATAAGGAAAGGGAGTCAACAGAGGGAAAGAAGAAAGGAGGAAGGGTCTCGAATGTACACAGCTATCAGGAGATAATGGGAGAGAAGCTCCTCTCCCCAGGCTTTAAAGAAGACATCTCTCCAGAGTTCACTCCAGCAAGAGGGGCTGTCCTTTCTCTTCCCCATTCAAGCAGAAGTGCCAATAGCATCCTAAGTGTGGCCCAGGCTGTGCTCAGGTGTACACTTTTCCTTGATCTCTAAACCAACCACCCCTGACTCCCCATGGCTCAGGTGCCCTTCCTGTATTTCCTTCCACTTCTCTAAAGCATTTCCTTCTTCAAGTCCAGCCCGAGGCTCCAATCCTGTCCTCACACGTGGGGTCCACTGGGCGGGTCTCTGAGCTCTTAAGAGCCTCCCTGTGAGTAGCAGGCACTGAATCGCACACCAGGGTTCCCCTCAGTACCATCAGGAAACTACGACCTAGGGATTGAGGATTTCTAGAACAACTTTACTCATAGACAGTCTCTTGGGTAAACAAGTGACATTTTACAATCAAGCATTTTCAGTGTTTTCTTTGGTGGGGAAAATATTGACACATATAAGGCAATCCTATTCTATTAAAGTATGTATTTCTCAAAGGACTCACTATCGAAAAAAAAATTTTAAGTATAACTTTCCATGTTTTAATTGACTTTACTCCCAGACTTGTTTGCTTGCCAAAGCCTTCAGAAAATACCAAGAACCTACTTCATCTGGCAGTTTGCACAGCAACATGAGTGGAGATGCTCTTGTCACACTGCTTGGTTTCTCTGTCCCACCTTGCAAAGCACAGCCTCCTCTCCGCCCTCCTGGGAAGGGAGTCAGTGCCCACCCTGAGCTCAATCCCTGGGGTAGATCTCTTGGTTCTTTCTTCACTGTATGCAGTGTTTCTTGCCCAGCACACAGAAACAGGGCCGGCACAAGTGATGGAAGACAGACTTTCTACAGGAGAAGGACATTTCGTTTCATTAGCACAGAATCCGATAGTGAATATTAGCCTCAAAGGAGAAAGGTGGAGTGAATTTCCTCCATCTACTCCTGAAGGCTCCTTCTTTCTCGGACTCCTCCAGAACTGGGTGTGGCATGTGGGTACAACCATGGGCTCCCTGCAAAAAGAAGGAGGCCTGCCTAGCACTAGGTGCTTCAGGTAAGGGGGGAGGACTCATCCCGAGACTCTAATAGGAAACAGTTAGAATGAGGGAAGTGGCAGAGAGATGTATCATAACCTTTCAGAATGCTATGAGACCTACTAAGGGATGAGATTCCTTATTAAATGAAGTTGTAATTGACCCAGTAGTAGGCATGCTGAAACCCAGTTTTGTTCACTAAGAATCCAGCCATGGAGCAACTAAGCCCGTGCACCACAACTACTAAGCCTGTGCTTTAGAGCCCACAAGTCAAGGCCAAGATGTGGGGTATTGGAAAATTTGTACACTGCCTGTGGGAATGTAAAATGGTGCAGCTATTATGAAAAAGAGTATGGGGATTCCTTATAAAATTATAAACAGAAATATCATATGATTCAGCAATCACAGTTCTGGGTATATATCCAAAGGAAATTAAATCAGTATCACAATGAGTTGAACTTAGGTTCATTGCAGCATTCTCCACAATAGCCTAGATATGCAACCAACTTCACAAAAGAAGTAAGTGTCCTGTGCCTGCGCTAACCTTAGGTGCTTCAAAACAACTCTGTAAGTCTCTTAGCCCCTTAGAGAGGATGAAAGCAATATTGCAGTTAAAACTAACTTGTCCTGATTCCCTTAGTCTGGAATACTGAAACAAAAGTTCTACAGCAGGGGAAGCCTCATAAACACACAGCACCTGCCAGGGTTTACCCCAGCCTTGGAAGAACTGGGAAGGATAAGACGAAGGCAGGCCTGAGGAAAGGTCAGAGGGTGGGCAGGACGGGAGTGTGGGGGGCAGGGGCAGGGCTGTCCGGATGGAGCAGTGGGTTGTAAGAAGAGCAGTGACCCTGGGTCCTGCTGCCCTGAGTCTTTGACCTGGGCCTGGTCAATCCCAGGAGACCAGGTTAGCAGGGCTGTGAGAGCCAGTGTGTGAAGCGAGCCCAGCAGCCCCTTCACACAGTCCTCTAGAATTCCTGCCGGCCATGAAGGGTCTTTAGGGGCAGCTGGACGTGGAGCCCTCTCAAATGGAAGCATGTCAGCACATCAGCCTTGGGAGGTGCTGAGGCTGAAATGAGGAGACTGAGCACATGCAGTGATCCCAAAGCATGTGTTCTCTGACTCATGCACCTCTGGGAGCGCCCTTTCCATGAGGAATAAACAGTGAGGACAAACCTAAGGTGAAGCTACAAGTCCTGAAAGTGTAGAGGGAGAGAGTTCAAGTCTCATCCACCACCTGACACTCACTATAAGAACTTGTTCTCCAGTGTCAAGTGATTATGAGAGTTTTGTTCCCACTAGGATATGGCCATCATACGTGAATGTAACAAGGAAACCAAAATCCTGGTGCAAAATACCCTCCCGGTATCAAACAGAAATGAACCTTTCATCTTTGGCAGTGAAAAAGCAATGAACGAGTAGTCTTGTGAGAAAGAAAATTTCTGAATGGCAAAGCAAGAAAAGATGACTATAAGCACAGTACAGTCAAAGGACATGGACACCATAACTCTATTATATCAATAAAATTTGGAAAGAACAAATCAGAATTCTACACATATTTCCTTCTTCTTCCTGATTTCATATTCACCTTCCTTAGTTTCTAAAGAACCGGGTGGAACCCAAGTGTTCTAGGAACTGTCTCGCTTTAGATCCTACCTGAGAGTTGTTCGCTACGTGAATCGTCATCAGCATCGCTGTTATGTATGCTCTCCACGATGCATTCTGTACAAACACAACCATGAGCATAAAGTTATTATACAAGTTGACCCACCCATTTCTCCTACTCGACTTGCTGGCTCACACAGCATCCCCCTGGTCTTCCCTCCAGGTTCTCAGACCTCCCCTGTGCTCTGTGCAGACAGAGTCCTTCAATAAGATATTGATCACCGTTGAAAATTTCTAACGAGCGAGAGATGATTAGAAAATCACTTTTGGACCCCTCACTTCTATAGACCCATTTATAGCTTTCACCGTCAACCTTACCAACCTGAAATCCAGATGTTACAGACACACTTGAAACATGGCTAGCGTGACCAAGCAATTGTGTGTTTTTTGCATTTTTTAATAGAATGAGTTAATTATTGTTGGAACTAAATTAATCATAAATAGACACATTTGGTTAGTGGCTACCACACTGGAAAGCTCAGCTCTAAGAAATCCAAAGATGAGAAAGAGGCAACCAGCCACCCCTCCCCTGGTTGTTCTTTACTGCACAAAATTTGATGGCCTGATCTGATCATTCGTATGTAGGTATATCTTGGGCTTTTGGACCCACGCCAGGCATTGCGAGAGTCCTTGTGGACACTGAAATAGTACAGTCAACACTCAGATCCAAGAGGAATTCCCAGCAAGGGGCCCACTTGTAGACAGAGGTGAAGGGCATGGCCCAGTACACCTGTATTAGACATAATCAGAGAGTAGGTGCAGAGGGGAGGGAGGGATTTCACTCTCTGCACGAGTCCATCCTTCTCACCCCTGACTCTAGAAGACCTGAGGAAGGCAGTGGAAAAGGCCCCCTAGGAGGTGAAAAATTTGTATACTGAAAACTACAGGACATTGCGGAAAGAAATTAAAGAAGAGACAAGTAATTGGAATGACATACTACGTTCATAGACTGGATTATTAAATACTGTTGGCATTTCTATACTACATAAAGTGATGTACACATATATCGCAACAACGCACAAAATTCCATGTCATTATTATAGAAGCGGAGAGAATCCTAAAATACATATGGAACCCCCCCAAGTAGATAAAACAACCTTGAGAGCAAAGAGCAATGATGGAGATTAACACTTCCTGAACTCAAAACACATAACAATGCCACAGTAGTCAAAACAGTCTGCTACTGGCATCAAGACAGTGAGATAGACCAATGAAATATAATAGAGAGACGCCAAATAAACGCACATATATATGGCCAACTGATCTTGGCCAAGGTTCGAAGATTACCAAGTGAAGAAAGGATAGTCTCTTCAACAAACAACAGAATGAAAAGGCAACCTATAGGATGGGAGGGAATATGTGTAAAACTTGCATGTGAATAAGGGACCAATATCCAGAATATAAAAGAAACTACTACAAGGCAATTTCAGAAAAACAGCGGGCAAATAACTGAGTTTCAAAATGGGTAAAAAGCTTCACTAGACATTTCTCCATAAAGACATACAAGTGGTCAATCTACATATGAAAATTTGCTCAACATCGCTAAGCATCAGGGAAATGGAAATCAAGCCACAAGGAGATATCACTCACACCTGTTAGAATGTGTATTATAAAAAGACAATTGAGAAAAAAGGAAGATGGCGGAAGAGTAAGACGCGGAGATCACCTTCCTCCCCACGGATACACCAGAAATACAGCTACACGTGGAACAACTCCTACAGAACACCTACTGAATGCTGGCAGAAGACCCCAGACCTCCCAAAAGGCAAGAAACTCCCCACATACCTGGGTAGGGCAAAGCGGAGAGATTCCCGCACAGAGGATCGGTGCCGAGCGGCACTCACCCGCCCGAGAGGCTTGTCTGCTCGCCCGCCAGGGCGGGCGGCGCTGGAAGCTGAGGCTCGGGCTTCGGTCAGATCGCAGGGAGAGGACTGGGGCTGGCGGCGAGAACTCAGCCTGAAGGGGGCTAATGTGCCACAGCTAGCCGACAGGGAGTCCAGAAAAACTCTGGAGCTGCCGAAGAGGCAAGAGACTTTTTCTTCCCTCTTGGTTTCCTGGTGCGCGAGGAGAGGGGATTAAGAGCGCTGCTTAAAGGGGCTCCACAGACGGGCGCGAGTCACGACTGAAAGCGCGGAGCCCAGTGACGGGCGTGGGACGCTGGGGCTGCTGCTGCCGCCGCCAAGAAGCCTGTGTGCGAGCGCAGGTCACTGTCCACACCGCCCTTCCGGGAGCCTGTGCAGCCCGCCACTGCCGGGGTCCCGGGATCCAGGGGCGGCTTCCCTGGGAGAACGCACGGCGCGCCTCGGGCTGGTGCAACGTCACGCCGAACTCTGCCGCTGCAGGCTCGCCCCGCACTCCGTGCCCCTCCCTCCCGCCCGGCCTGAGTGAGCCAGAGTCCCCGAAGAGGCTGCTCCTTTAACCCTGTCCTGTCTGAGCTAAGAACAGACGCCCTCCGGCGACCTACACGCAGAGGCGGGGCCAAATCCAAAGCTGAGACCCAGGAGCTGTGAGAACAAAGAAGAGAAAGGGAAACCTCTCCCAGCAGCCTCAGAAGCAGCGGATTAAAGCTCCACAATCAACTTGATGTACCCTGCATCTGTGGAATACATGAATAGACAACAAATCATCCCAAATTGAGGAGCCAGGAGTCAGTGCTGTGCCTCTGAGGTGGGAGAGCCAACTTCAGGACACTGGTCCACAAGAGACCTCCCAGCTCCACATAATATCAAACGGCAAAAATCTTCCAGAGATCTCCATCTCAACACCAGCACCCAGCTTCACTCAACGACCAGCAAGCTACAGTGCTGGACACCCTATGCCAAACAACTAGCAAGACAGGAACACAACGCCACCCATTAGCAGAGAGGTGGCCTAAAATCATAAAAAGTCCGCAGACACCCCAAAACACACCACCAGACGTGGACCTGCCCACCAGAAAGACAAGATCCAGCCTCATTCACCAGAACACAGGCACTAGTACCTTCCACCAGGAAGCCTACACAACCCACTAAACCAACCTTAGCCACTGGGGACAGACACCAAAAACAACGGGAACTACGAACCTGCAGCCTGCAAAAAGGAGACCCCAAACACAGTAACATAAGCAAAATGAGAAGACAGAAAAACACACAGCAGGAGAAGGAACAAGATAAAAACCCACCAGACCTAACAAATGAAGAGGTAATAGGCAGTCTACCTGAAAAAGACTTCAGAATAATGATGGTAAAGATGATCCAAGATTTTATTTCCCAGATCCAAAATCTTGGAAATAGAATAGACAAAATGCAAGAAACAGTTAACAAGGACCTAGAAGAACTAAAGATGAATCAAGCATCGATTAAAAACACAATACATGAAATAAAAAATACTCTAGATGGGATCAATAGCAGAATAACTGAGGCAGAAGAACGGATAAGTGAGGTGGAAGATAAAATAGTGGAAATAACTGCTGCAGAGCAAAATAAAGAAAAAAGAATGAAAAGAACAGAGGACAGTCTCAGAGACCTCTGGGACAACATTAAACGCACCAACATTCGAATTATAGGGGTTCCAGAAGAAGAAGAGAAAAAGAAAGGGACTGAGAAAATATTTGAAGAGATTATAGTTGAAAACTTCCCTAATATGGGAAAGGAAATAGTTAATCAAGTCCAGGAAGCACAGAGAGTCCCATACAGAATAAATCCAAGGAGAAATACACCAAGACACATATTAATCAAACTGTCAAAAATTAAACACAAAGAAATCATATTAAAAGCAGCAAGGCAAAAACAACAAATAACACACAAGGGAATCCCCATCAGGATAACAGCTGATCTCTCAGCAGAAACTCTACAAGCCAGAAGGGAGTGGCAGGACATAATTAAAGTGATGAAGGAGAAAAACCTGCAACCAAGATTACTCTACCCAGCAAGGATCTCATTCAGATTTGATGGAGAAATTAAAACGTTTACAGACAAGCAAAAGCTGAGAGAGTTCAGCACCACCAAACCAGCTTTACAACAAATGCTAAAGGAACTTCTCTAGGCAAGAAACACAACAGAAGGAAAAGACCTACAATAACAAACCCAAAACAATTAAGAAAATGGGAACAGGAACATACATATCGATAATTACCTTAAATGTAAATGGACTAAATGCTCCCACCAAAAGACACAGATTGGCTGAATGGATACAAAAACAAGACCCATATATATGCTGTCTACAAGAGACCCACTTCAGACCTAGAGACACATACAGACTGAAAGTAAGGGGATGGAAAAAGATATTCCATGCAAATGGAAATCAAAAGAAAGCTGGAGTAGCAATTCTCATATCAGACAAAATAGACTTTAAAATAAAGACTACTAGAAGAGACAAAGAAGGACACTACATAATGATCAAGGGATCGATCCAAGAAGAAGATATAACAATTGTAAATATTTATGCACCCAACATAGGAGCACCTCAATACATAAGGCAAATACTAACAGCCATAAAAGGAGAAATCGACAGTAACACAATCATAGTAGGGGACTTTAACACCCCACTTTCACCAATGGACAGATCTTCCAAAATGAAAATAAATAAGGAAACACAAGCTTTAAATGATACATTAAACAAGATGGACTTAATTGATATTTATAGGACATTCCATCCAAAAACAACAGAATACACATTTTTCTCAAGTGCTCATGGAACATTCTCCAGGATAGATCATATCTTGGGTCACAAATCAAGCCTTGGTAAATTTAAGAAAATTGAAATTGTATCAAGTGTCTTTTCTGACCACAATGCTATGAGACTAGATATCAATTACAGGAAAAGAGCTGTAAAAAATACAAACACATGGAGGCTAAACAATACACTACTTAATAACGAAGTGATCACTGAAGAAATCAAAGAGGAAATTAAAAAATACCTAGAAACAAATGACAATGGAGACACGACGACCCAAAACCTATGGGATGCAGCAAAAGCAGTTCTAAGAGGGAAGTTTATAGCAATACAATCCCACCTTAAGAAACAGGAAACATCTCGAATAAACAACCTAACCTTGCACCTAAAGCAATTAGAGAAAGAAGAACAAAAACACCCCAAAGTTAGCAGAAGGAAAGAAATCATAAAAATCAGATCAGAAATAAATGAAAAAGAAATGAAGGAAACGATAGCAAAGCTCAATAAAACTAAAAGCTGGTTCTTTGAGAAGATAAACAAAATTGATAAACCATTAGCCAGACTCATCAAGAAAAGAAGGGAGAAGACTCAAATCAATAGAATTAGAAATGAAAAAGGAGAAGTAACAACTGACACTGCAGAAATACAAAAGATCATGAGAGATTACTACAAGCAACTCTATGCCCATAAAATGGACAACCTGGAAGAGATGGACAAATTCTTAGAAATGCACAACCTGCCAAGACTGACTCAGGAAGAAATAGAAAATATGAATAGACCAATCACAAGCACTGAAATTGAAACTGTGATTAAAAATCTTCCATCAAACAAAAGCCCAGGACCAGATGGCTTCACGGGCGAATTCTATCAAACATTTAGAGGAGAGCTAACACCCATCCTTCTCAAACTCTTCCAAACAATATCAGAGGAAGGAACACTCCCAAACTCATTCTACGAGGCCACCATCACCTTGATACCAAAACCAGGCAAGGATGTCACAAAGAAAGAAAACTACAGGCCAATATCACTGATGAACATAGATGCAAAAATCCTCAACAAAATACTAGCAAACAGAATCCAACAGCACATTAAAACAATCATACACCATGATCAAGTGGGGTTTATTCCAGGAATGCAAGGATTCTTCAATATACGCAAATCAATCAATGTGATACACCATATTAACAAATTGAAGGAGAAAAACCATATGATCATCTCAATAGATGCAGAGAAAGCTTTCGACAAAATTCAACACCCATTTATGATAAAAACCCTGCAGAAAGTAGGCATAGAGGGAACTTTCCTCAACATCATAAAGGCCATATATGACAAACCCACAGCCAACATTGTCCTCAATGGTGAAAAACTGAAACCATTTCCACTAAGATCAGGAACAAGACAAGGATGCCCACTCTCACCACTCTTATTCAACATAGTTTTGGAAGTTTTAGCCACAGCAATCAGAGAAGAAAAGGAAATAAAAGGAATCCAAATTGGAAAAGAAGAAGTAAAGCTGTCACTGTTTGCCGATGACATGATACTATACATAGAGAATCCTAAAGATGCTACCGAAAAACTACTAGAACTAATCAATGAATTTGGTAAAGTAGCAGGATACAAAATCAATGTACAGAAATCTCTGGCATTCCTGTACACTAATGATGAAAAATCTGAAAATGAAATCAAGAAAACACTCCCATTTACCATTGCAACAAAAAGAATAAAATATCTAGGAATAAACCTACCTAAGGAGACAAAAGACCTGTATGCAGAAAATTATAAGACACTGATGAAAGAAATTAAAGATGATACAAATAGATGGAGAGATATACCATGCTCCTGGATTGGAAGAATCAATATTGTGAAAATGACTCTACTACCCAAAGCAATCTACAGATTCAATGCAATCCCTATCAAACTACCACTGGCATTTTTCACAGAACTAGAACAAAACATTTCAAAATTTGTTTGGAAAAACAAAAGACCCCGAATAGCCAAAGCAATCTTGAGAACGAAAAACGGAGCTGGAGGAATCAGGCTCCCTGACTTCAAACTATACTACAAAGCTACAGTAATCAAGACAGTGTGGTACTGGCATAAAAACAGAAAGATAGATCAGTGGATCAGGATAGAAAGCCCAGAGATAAACCCACGCACATATGGCCAACTTATCTTTGATAAAGGAGGCAGGAATGTACAGTGGAGAAAGGACAGCCTCTTCAATAAGTGGTGCTGGGAAAACTGGACAGGGACATGTAAAAGTTTGAGATTAGATCATTCCCTAACACCATACACAAAAATAAGCTCAAAATGGATTAAAGACTTAAATGTAAGGCCAGACACTATCAAACTCTTAGAGGAAAACATAGGTAGAACACTCTATGACATAAATCACAGCAAGATCCTTTTGGACCCACCTCCTAGAGAAATGGAAATAAAAACAAAGATAAACAAATGGGACCTAATGAAACTTCAAAGCTTTTGCACAGCAAAGGAAACCATAAACAAGACCAAAAGACAACCCTCAGAATGGGAGAAGATATTTGCAAATGAAGCAACTGACAAAGAATTAATCTCCAAAATTTATAAACAGCTCATGCAGCTCAATAGCAAAAAAACAAACAACCCAATCCAAAAATGGGCAGAAGACTTAAATAGGCATTTCTCCAAAGAAGATATACAGACTGCCAACAAACACATGAAAGAATGCTCAACATCATTAATCATTAGAGAAATGCAAATAAAAACTACAATGAGATATCATCTCACACCAGTCAGAATGGCCATCATCAAGAAATCTAGAAACAATAAATGCTGGAGAGGGTGTGGAAAAAAGGGAACACTCTTGCACTGCTGGTGGGAATGTGAATTGGTACAGCCACTATGGAGAACAGTATGGAGGTTCCTTAAAAAACTAAAAATAGAACTACCATATGACCCAGCAATCCCACTACTAGGCATATACCCTGAGAAAACCATAATTCCAAAAGAGACATGTACCAAAATGTTCATTGCAGCTCTATTCACAATAGCCCGGAGCTGGAAACAACCTAAGTGTCCATCATCGGATGAATGGATAAAGAAGATGTGGCACATATATACAATGGAATATTACTCAGCCATAAAAAGAAACGAAACTGAGCTATTTGTAATGAGATGGATAGACCTAGAGTCTGTCATACAGAGTGAAGTAAGTCAGAAAGAGAAAGACAAATACCGTATGCTAACACATATATACGGAATTTAAAAAAAAAAAAAAAAAGTCATGAAGGACCTAGGGGCAAAAAGGGAATAAGGACACAGACCTACTTGAGAATGGACTTGAGGATATGGGGAGGGGGAAGGGTAAGCTGTGACAAAGCGAAAGAGAGGCATGGACATATATACACTACCAAACGTATGGTAGATAGATAGTGGGAAGCAGCCACAGAGCACAGGGAGATCAGCTCGGTGCTCTGTGACCGCCTGGAGGGGTGGGATGGGGAGGGGGGGAGGGAGGGAGATGCATGAGGGAAGGGATGTGGGAACAGATGTATATGTATGACTGATTCACTTTGTTATAAAGCAGAAACTAATTTAAAAAATTAAAAAAAAAAGAAAAAAAAAAAAGACAATTAGGGCTTCCCTGGTGGCACAGTGGTTGAGAGTCCGCCTGCCGATGCAGGGGACACATGTTCGTGCCCCGGTTTGAGAGGATCCCACATGCCGCTGAGCGGTTTGGCCCATGAACCATGGCCGCTGAGCCTGTGCGTTTGGAGCCTGTGCTCCGCGACGGGAGACCTCACAACAATGAGAGGCCCGTGTGCTGCGAACAAAAAAAAAAAAGAAAGAAAAGGAAGAAAAGAAAGAAAATTAATGGATGCTGGCAAAGATGTGAAGAAGTGGAACTTCTGTACCCTGTTTTGTACCCTGTAGTAATGTAAAATGGTGTAGCCATTATGGAAAACAGAATGGAGGTCCCCCCAAAATTATTAAGAGAACTCTCATAAAATCCAGCAATCACTCATTTAGGTTTATATACAAAGAAGATAAAACAAGAATGTCCAAGAGATATCTACAATCTCATGTCCATTGCAGCATTATACACAATATACAACATAGGAAAACTGCCTAGTGTCCATGGGAAGATGAATTAATAAAGAAAATGTGGTGTACACATACAGTGGAATGTCATTCAGTCTTTGCAAAAGAAGGAAATCCTGCCATTTGCAGCAACACGAAAGAACTTGGAGGACATTTGTAAGAGTGACATAAGCCAGTCGCAGAAGGTCAAAAACTGAAGGAAAACTCCGAGAAGCAGAGAGTAGAAGGGTGGTTCCAAGAGCTGGCAGGAGGTTGACATGGGAAGTCTCTGTTCAATGGTTAGAATGTGTTATTTCAAAATGGAAAAGTTCTAGACACATGCTGTACAACAAGGAGCATGTAGTCAACAGGACTGACTGGACATTTCCAAACTTGTTAAGAAGTGGGATTTCATCGTATGTGTACTTTTACAACAATAAAATATACATATGTAAAATAAATACAAAGTGGAAAAAGGGGAAAAAAGAAGAAAAATAAGGAAAGGGAGTCAACAGAGGGAAAGAAGAAAGGAGGAAGGGTCTCGAATGTACACAGCTATCAGGAGATAATGGGAGAGAAGCTCCTCTCCCCAGGCTTTAAAGAAGACATCTCTCCAGAGTTCACTCCAGCAAGAGGGGCTGTCCTTTCTCTTCCCCATTCAAGCAGAAGTGCCAATAGCATCCTAAGTGTGGCCCAGGCTGTGCTCAGGTGTACACTTTTCCTTGATCTCTAAACCAACCACCCCTGACTCCCCATGGCTCAGGTGCCCTTCCTGTATCTCCTTCCACTTCTCTAAAGCATTTCCTTCTTCAAGTCCAGCCCGAGGCTCCAATCCTGTCCTCACACGTGGGGTCCACTGGGCGGGTCTCTGAGCTCTTAAGAGCCTCCCTGTGAGTAGCAGGCACTGAATCGCACACCAGGGTTCCCCTCAGTACCATCAGGAAACTACGACCTAGGGATTGAGGATTTCTAGAACAACTTTACTCATAGACAGTCTCTTGGGTAAACAAGTGACATTTTACAATCAAGCATTTTCAGTGTTTTCTTTGGTGGGGAAAATATTGACACATATAAGGCAATCCTATTCTATTAAAGTATGTATTTCTCAAAGGACTCACTATCGAAAAAAAAATTTTAAGTATAACTTTCCATGTTTTAATTGACTTTACTCCCAGACTTGTTTGCTTGCCAAAGCCTTCAGAAAATACCAAGAACCTACTTCATCTGGCAGTTTGCACAGCAACATGAGTGGAGATGCTCTTGTCACACTGCTTGGTTTCTCTGTCCCACCTTGCAAAGCACAGCCTCCTCTCCGCCCTCCTGGGAAGGGAGTCAGTGCCCACCCTGAGCTCAATCCCTGGGGTAGATCTCTTGGTTCTTTCTTCACTGTATGCAGTGTTTCTTGCCCAGCACACAGAAACAGGGCCGGCACAAGTGATGGAAGACAGACTTTCTACAGGAGAAGGACATTTCGTTTCATTAGCACAGAATCCGATAGTGAATATTAGCCTCAAAGGAGAAAGGTGGAGTGAATTTCCTCCATCTACTCCTGAAGGCTCCTTCTTTCTCGGACTCCTCCAGAACTGGGTGTGGCATGTGGGTACAACCATGGGCTCCCTGCAAAAAGAAGGAGGCCTGCCTAGCACTAGGTGCTTCAGGTAAGGGGGGAGGACTCATCCCGAGACTCTAATAGGAAACAGTTAGAATGAGGGAAGTGGCAGAGAGATGTATCATAACCTTTCAGAATGCTATGAGACCTACTAAGGGATGAGATTCCTTATTAAATGAAGTTGTAATTGACCCAGTAGTAGGCATGCTGAAACCCAGTTTTGTTCACTAAGAATCCAGCCATGGAGCAACTAAGCCCGTGCACCACAACTACTAAGCCTGTGCTCTAGAGCCCACAAGTCAAGGCCAAGATGTGGGGTATTGGAAAATTTGTACACTGCCTGTGGGAATGTAAAATGGTGCAGCTATTATGAAAAAGAGTATGGGGATTCCTTATAAAATTATAAACAGAAATATCATATGATTCAGCAATCACAGTTCTGGGTATATATCCAAAGGAAATTAAATCAGTATCACAATGAGTTGAACTTAGGTTCATTGCAGCATTCTCCACAATAGCCTAGATATGCAACCAACTTCACAAAAGAAGTAAGTGTCCTGTGCCTGCGCTAACCTTAGGTGCTTCAAAACAACTCTGTAAGTCTCTTAGCCCCTTAGAGAGGATGAAAGCAATATTGCAGTTAAAACTAACTTGTCCTGATTCCCTTAGTCTGGAATACTGAAACAAAAGTTCTACAGCAGGGGAAGCCTCATAAACACACAGCACCTGCCAGGGTTTACCCCAGCCTTGGAAGAACTGGGAAGGATAAGACGAAGGCAGGCCTGAGGAAAGGTCAGAGGGTGGGCAGGACGGGAGTGTGGGGGGCAGGGGCAGGGCTGTCCGGATGGAGCAGTGGGTTGTAAGAAGAGCAGTGACCCTGGGTCCTGCTGCCCTGAGTCTTTGACCTGGGCCTGGTCAATCCCAGGAGACCAGGTTAGCAGGGCTGTGAGAGCCAGTGTGTGAAGCGAGCCCAGCAGCCCCTTCACACAGTCCTCTAGAATTCCTGCCGGCCATGAAGGGTCTTTAGGGGCAGCTGGACGTGGAGCCCTCTCAAATGGAAGCATGTCAGCACATCAGCCTTGGGAGGTGCTGAGGCTGAAATGAGGAGACTGAGCACATGCAGTGATCCCAAAGCATGTGTTCTCTGACTCATGCACCTCTGGGAGCGCCCTTTCCATGAGGAATAAACAGTGAGGACAAACCTAAGGTGAAGCTACAAGTCCTGAAAGTGTAGAGGGAGAGAGTTCAAGTCTCATCCACCACCTGACACTCACTATAAGAACTTGTTCTCCAGTGTCAAGTGATTATGAGAGTTTTGTTCCCACTAGGATATGGCCATCATACGTGAATGTAACAAGGAAACCAAAATCCTGGTGCAAAATACCCTCCCGGTATCAAACAGAAATGAACCTTTCATCTTTGGCAGTGAAAAAGCAATGAACGAGTAGTCTTGTGAGAAAGAAAATTTCTGAATGGCAAAGCAAGAAAAGATGACTATAAGCACAGTACAGTCAAAGGACATGGACACCATAACTCTATTATATCAATAAAATTTGGAAAGAACAAATCAGAATTCTACACATATTTCCTTCTTCTTCCTGATTTCATATTCACCTTCCTTAGTTTCTAAAGAACCGGGTGGAACCCAAGTGTTCTAGGAACTGTCTCGCTTTAGATCCTACCTGAGAGTTGTTCGCTACGTGAATCGTCATCAGCATCGCTGTTATGTATGCTCTCCACGATGCATTCTGTACAAACACAACCATGAGCATAAAGTTATTATACAAGTTGACCCACCCATTTCTCCTACTCGACTTGCTGGCTCACACAGCATCCCCCTGGTCTTCCCTCCAGGTTCTCAGACCTCCCCTGTGCTCTGTGCAGACAGAGTCCTTCAATAAGATATTGATCACCGTTGAAAATTTCTAACGAGCGAGAGATGATTAGAAAATCACTTTTGGACCCCTCACTTCTATAGACCCATTTATAGCTTTCACCGTCAACCTTACCAACCTGAAATTCCAGATGCTACAGACACACTTGAAACATGGCTAGCGTGACCAAGCAATTGTGTGTTTTTTGCATTTTTTAATAGAATGAGTTAATTATTGTTGGAACTAAATTAATCATAAATAGACACATTTGGTTAGTGGCTACCACACTGGAAAGCTCAGCTCTAAGAAATCCAAAGATGAGAAAGAGGCAACCAGCCACCCCTCCCCTGGTTGTTCTTTACTGCAGAAAATTTGATGGCCTGATCTGATCATTCGTATGTAGGTATATCTTGGGCTCTTGGACCACGCCAGGCATTGCGAGAGTCCTTGTGGACACTGAAATAGTACAGTCAACACTCAGATCCAAGAGGAATTCCCAGCAAGGGGCCCACTTGTAGACAGAGGTGAAGGGCATGGCCCAGTACACCTGTATTAGACATAATCAGAGAGTAGGTGCAGAGGGGAGGGAGGGATTTCACTCTCTGCACGAGTCCATCCTTCTCACCCCTGACTCTAGAAGACCTGAGGAAGGCAGTGGAAAAGGCCCCCTAGGAGGTGAAAAATTTGTATACTGAAAACTACAGGACATTGCGGAAAGAAATTAAAGAAGAGACAAGTAATTGGAATGACATACTACGTTCATAGACTGGATTATTAAATACTGTTGGCATTTCTATACTACATAAAGTGATGTACACATATATCGCAACAACGCACAAAATTCCATGTCATTATTATAGAAGCGGAGAGAATCCTAAAATACATATGGAACCCCCCCAAGTAGATAAAACAACCTTGAGAGCAAAGAGCAATGATGGAGATTAACACTTCCTGAACTCAAAACACATAACAATGCCACAGTAGTCAAAACAGTCTGCTACTGGCATCAAGACAGTGAGATAGACCAATGAAATATAATAGAGAGACGCCAAATAAACGCACATATATATGGCCAACTGATCTTGGCCAAGGTTCGAAGATTACCAAGTGAAGAAAGGATAGTCTCTTCAACAATCAACAGAATGAACAGGCAACCTATAGGATGGGAGGGAATATGTGTAAAACTTGCATGTGAATAAGGGACCAATATCCAGAATATAAAAGAAACTACTACAAGGCAATTTCAGAAAAACAGCGGGCAAATAACTGAGTTTCAAAATGGGTAAAAAGCTTCACTAGACATTTCTCCATAAAGACATACAAGTGGTCAATCTACATATGAAAATTTGCTCAACATCGCTAAGCATCAGGGAAATGGAAATCAAGCCACAAGGAGATATCACTCACACCTGTTAGAATGTGAATTATAAAAGACAATTAGGGCTTCCCTGGTGGCACAGTGGTTGAGAGTCCGCCTGCCGATGCAGGGGACACATGTTCGTGCCCCGGTTTGAGAGGATCCCACATGCCGCTGAGCGGCTTGGCCCATGAACCATGGCCGCTGAGCCTGTGCGTTTGGAGCCTGTGCTCCGCGACGGGAGACCTCACAACAATGAGAGGCCCGTGTGCTGCGAACAACAACAACAAAAAAGAAAGAAAAAGAAGAAAACAAAGAAAATTAATGGATGCTGGCAAAGATGTGAAGAAGTGGAACTTCTGTACCCTGTTTTGTACCCTGTCGTAATGTAAAATGGTGTAGCCATTTTGGAAAACAGAATGGAGGTCCCCCCAAAATTATTAAGAGAACTCTCATAAAATCCAGCAATCACTCATTTAGGTTTATATACAAAGGAGATAAAACAAGAATGTCCAAGAGATATCTACAATCTCATGTCCATTGCAGCATTATACACAATACACAACATAGGAAAACTGCCTAGTGTCCATGGGAAGATGAATTAATAAAGAAAATGTGGTGTACACATACCGTGGAATGTCATTCAGTCTTTGCAAAAGAAGGAAATCCTGCCATTTGCAGCAACACGAAAGAACTTGGAGGACATTTGTAAGAGTGACAGAAGCCAGTCGCAGAAGGTCAAAAACTGAAGGAAAACTCCGAGAAGCAGAGAGTAGAAGGGTGGTTCCAAGAGCTGGCAGGAGGTTGACATGGGAAGTCTCTGTTCAATGGTTAGAATGTGTTATTTCAAAATGGAAAAGTTCTAGACACATGCTGTACAACAAGGTGCATGTAGTCAACAGGACTGACTGGACATTTCCAAACTTGTTAAGAAGTTGGATTTCATCGTATGTGTACTTTTACAACAATAAAATATACATATGTAAAATAAATACAAAGTGGAAAAAGGGGAAAAAAGAAGAAAAATAAGGAAAGGGAGTCAACAGAGGGAAAGAAGAAAGGAGGAAGGGTCTCGAATGTACACAGGTATCAGGAGATAATGGGAGAGAAGCTCCTCTGCCCAGGCTTTAAAGAAGACATCTCTCCAGAGTTCACTCCAGCAAGAGGGGGCTGTCCTTTCTCTTCCCCATTCAAGCAGAAGTGCCAATAGCATCCTAAGTGTGGCCCAGGCTGTGCTCAGGTGTACACTTTTCCTTGATCTCTAAACCAACCACCCCTGACTCCCCATGGCTCAGGTGCCCTTCCTGTATCTCCTTCCACTTCTCTAAAGCATTTCCCTCTTCAAGTCCAGCCCGAGGCTCGAATCCTGTCCTCACACGTGGGGTCCACTGGGCGGGTCTCTGAGTTCTTAAGAGCCTCCCTGTGAGTAGCAGGCACTGAATCGCACACCAGGGTTCCCCTCAGCACCATCAGCAAACTACGACCTAGGGATTGAGGATTTCTAGAACAACCTAACTCATAGACAGTCTCTTGGGTAAACAAGTGACATTTTACAATCAAGCATTTTCAGTGTTTTCTTTGGTGGGGAAAATATTGACACATATAAGGCAATCCTATTCTATTAAAGTATGTATTTCTCAAAGGACTCACTATCGAAAAAAAATTTTAAGTATAACTTTCCATGTTTTAATTGACTTTACTCCCAGACTTGTTTGCTTGCCAAAGCCTTCAGTAAATACCAAGAACCTACTTCATCTGGCAGTTTGCACAGCAACATGAGTGGAGATGCTCTTATCACACTGTTGGTTTCTCTGTCCCACCTTGCAAAGCACAACCTCCTCTCCGCCCTCCTGGGAAGGGAGTCAGTGCCCACCCTGAGCTCAATCCCTGGGGTAGATCTCTTGGTTGTGTCTTCACTGTATGCAGTGTTTCTTGCCCAGCACACAGAAACAGGGCCAGCACAAGTGATGGAAGACAGACTTTCCACAGGAGAAGGACATTTCGTTTCCTTAGCACAGAATCCGATAGTGAATATTAGCCTCAAAGGAGAAAGGTGGAGTGAATTTCCTCCATCTACTCCTGAAGGCTCCTTCTTTCTCGGACTCCTCCAGAACTGGGTGTGGCATGTGGGTACAACCATGGGCTCCCTGCAAAAAGAAGGAGGCCTGCCTAGCACGAGGTGCTTCAGGTAAGGGGGGAGGACTCATCCCGAGACTCTAATAGGAAACAGTTAGAATGAGGGAAGTGGCAGAGAGATGTATCATAACCATTCAGAATGCTATGAGACCTACTAAGGGATGAGATTTCTTATTAAATGAAGTTGTAATTGACCCAGTAGTAGGCATGCTGAAACCCAGTTTTGTTCACTAAGAATCCAGCCATGGAGCAACTAAGCCCGTGCACCACAACTACTAAGCCTGTGCTCTAGAGCCCACAAGTCAAGGCCAAGATGTGGTGTATTGGAAAATTTGTACACTGCCTGTGGGAATGTAAAATGGTGCAGCTATTATGAAAAAGAGTATGGGGATTCCTTATAAAATTATAAACAGAAATATCATATGATTCAGCAATCACAGTTCTGGGTATATATCCAAAGGAAATTAAATCAGTATCACAATGAGTTGAACTTAGGTTCATTGCAGCATTCTCCACAATAGCCTAGATATGCAACCAACTTCACAAAAGAAGTAAGTGTCCTGTGCCTGCGCTAACCTTAGGTGCTTCAAAACAACTCTGTAAGTCTCTTAGCCCCTTAGAGAGGATGAAAGCAATATTGCAGTTAAAAGTAACTTGTCCCGATTCCCTTAGTCTGGAATACTGAAACAAAAGTTCTACAGCAGGGGAAGCCTCATAAACACACAGCACCTGCCAGGGTTTACCCCAGCCTTGGAAGAACTGGGAAGGATAAGATGAAGGCAGGCCTGAGGAAAGGTCAGAGGGTGGGCAGGACGGGAGTGTGCGGGGCAGGGGCTGGGCTGTCCGGATGGAGCAGTGGGTTGTAAGAAGAGCAGTGACCCTGTGTCCTGCTGCCCTGAGTCTTTGTCCTGGGCCTGGTCAATCCCAGGAGACCAGGTTAGCAGGGCTGTGAGAGCCAGTGTGTGAAGCGAGCCCAGCAGCCCCTTCACACAGTCCTCTAGAATTCCTGCCGGTCGAGAAGGGTCTTTAGGGGCAGCTGGACGTGGAGCCCTCTCAAATGGAAGCATGTCAGCACATCAGCCTTGGGAGGTGCTGAGGCTGAAATGAGGAGACTGAGCACATGCTGTGATCCCAAAGCATGTGTTCTCTGACTCATCCACCTCTGGGAGCGCCCTTTCCATGAGGAATAAACAGTGAGGACAAACCTAAGGTGAAGCTACAAGTCCTTAAAGTGTAGAGGGAGAGAGTTCAAGTCTCATCCACCACCTGACACTCACTATAAGAACTTGTTCTCCAGTGTCAAGTGATTATGAGAGTTTTGTTCCCACTAGGATATGGCCATCATACGTGAATGTAACAAGGAAACCAAAATCCTGGTGCAAAATACCCTCCCGGTATCAAACAGAAATGAACCTTTCATCTTTGGCAGTGAAAAAGCAATGAACGAGTAGTCTTGTGAGAAAGAAAATTTCTGAATGGCAAAGCAAGAAAAGATGACTATAAGCACAGTACAGTCAAAGGACATGGACACTATAACTCTATTATATCATTAAAATTTGGAAAGAACAAATCAGAATTCTACACATATTTCCTTCTGCTTCCTGATTTCATATTCACCTTCCTTAGTTTCTAAAGAACCGGGTGGAACCCAAGTGTTCTAGGAACTGTCTCGCTTTAGATCCTACCTGAGAGTTGTTCGCTACGTGAATCGTCATCAGCATCGCTGTTATGTATGCTCTCCACGATGCATTCTGTACAAACACAACCATGAGCATAAAGTTATTATACAAGTTGACCCACCCATTTCTCCTACTCGACTTGCTGGCTCACACAGCATCCCCCTGGTCTTCCCTCCAGGTTCTCAGACCTCCCCTGTGCTCTGTGCAGACAGAGTCCTTCAATAAGACATTGATCACCGTTGAAAATTTCAAATGAGGGAGAGAGGCTGAGAAAATCACCTTTCGACCCCTCACTTCTATAGACCCATTTATAGCTTTCACCGTCAACCTTACCAACCTGAAATTCCAGATGTTACAGACACACTTGAAACATGGCTAGCGTGACCAAGCAATTGTGTGTTTTTTGCATTTTTTAATAGAATGAGTTAATTATTGTTGGAACTAAATTAATCATAAATAGACACATTTGGTTAGTGGCTACCACACTGGAAAGCTCAGCTCTAAGAAATCCAAAGATGAGAAAGAGGCAACCAGCCACCCCTCCCCTGGTTGTTCTTTACTGCACAAAATTTGATGGCCTGATCTGATCATTCGTATGTAGGTATGTCTTGGGCTCTTGGACCACGCCAGGCATTGCGAGAGTCCTTGTGGACACTGAAATAGTAGTCAACACTCAGATCCAAGAGGAATTCCCAGCAAGGTGCCCACTTGTAGACAGAGGTGAAGGGCATGGCCCAGTACACCTGTATTAGACATAATCAGAGAGTAGGTGCAGAGGGGAGGGAGGGATTTCACTCTCTGCACGAGTCCATCCTTCTCACCCCTGACTCTAGAAGACCTGAGGAAGGCAGTGGAAAAGGCCCCGTAGGAGGTGAAAAATTTGTATACTGAAAACTACAGGACATTGCGGAAAGAAATTAAAGAAGAGACAAGTAATTGGAATGACATACCACGTTCATAGACTGGATTATTAAATACTGTTGGCATTTCTATACTACATAAAGTGATGTACACATATATCGCAACAACGCACAAAATTCCATGTCATTATTATAGAAGCGGAGAGAATCCTAAAATACATATGCAACCCCCCCAAGTAGATAAAACAACCTTGAGAGCAAAGAGCAATGATGGAGATTAACACTTCCTGAACTCAAAACACATAACAATGCCACAGTAGTCAAAACAGTCTGCTACTGGCATCAAGACTGTGAGATAGACCAATGAAATATAATAGAGAGACGCCAAATAAACGCACATATATATGGCCACCTGATCTTGGTCAAGGTTCGAAGATTAACAAGTGAAGAAAGGATAGGCTCTTCAACAATCAACAGAATGAACAGGCAACCTATAGGATGGGAGGGAATATGTGTAAAACTTGCATGTGAATAAGGGACCAATATCCAGAATATAAAAGAAACTACTACAAGGCAATTTCAGAAAAACAGCGGGCAAATAACTGAGTTTCAAAATGGGTAAAAAGCTTCACTAGACATTTCTCCATAAAGACATACAAGTGGTCAATCTACATATGAAAATTTGCTCAACATCGCTAAGCATCAGGGAAATGGAAATCAAGCCACAAGGAGATATCACTCACACCTGTTAGAATGTGTATTATAAAAAGACAATTAGGGCTTCCCTGGTGGCACAGTGGTTGAGAGTCCGCCTGCCGATGCAGGGGACACATGTTCGTGCCCCGGTTTGAGAGGATCCCACATGCCGCTGAGCGGCTTGGCCCATGAACCATGGCCGCTGAGCCTGTGCGTTTGGAGCCTGTGCTCCGCGACGGGAGACCTCACAACAATGAGAGGCCCGTTTGCTGCAAACAAAAAAAAAAAAGAAAGAAAAAGAAGAAAAGAAAGAAAATTAATGGATGCTGGCAAAGATGTGAAGAAGTGGAACTTCTGTACCCTGTTTTGTACCCTGTAGTAATGTAAAATGGTGTAGCCATTATGGAAAACAGAATGGAGGTCCCCCCAAAATTATTAAGAGAACTCTCATAAAATCCAGCAATCACTCATTTAGGTTTATATACAAAGGAGATAAAACAAGAATGTCTAAGAGATATCTACAATCTCATGTCCATTGCAGCATTATACACAATATACAACATAGGAAAACTGCCTAGTGTCCATGGGAAGATGAATTAATAAAGAAAATGTGGTGTACACATACAGTGGAATGTCATTCAGTCTTTGCAAAAGAAGGAAATCCTGCCATTTGCAGCAACACGAAAGAACTTGGAGGACATTTGTAAGAGTGACATAAGCCAGTCGCAGAAGGTCAAAAACTGAAGGAAAACTCCGAGAAGCAGAGAGTAGAAGGGTGGTTCCAAGAGCTGGCAGGAGGTTGACATGGGAAGTCTCTGTTCAATGGTTAGAATGTGTTATTTCAAAATGGAAAAGTTCTAGACACATGCTGTACAACAAGGTGCATGTAGTCAACAGGACTGACTGGACATTTCCAAACTTGTTAAGAAGTTGGATTTCATCGTATGTGTACTTTTACAACAATAAAATATACATATGTAAAATAAATACAAAGTGGAAAAAGCGGAAAAAAGAAGAAAAATAAGGAAAGGGAGTCAACAGAGGGAAAGAAGAAAGGAGGAAGGGTCTCGAATGTACACAGGTATCAGGAGATAATGGGAGAGAAGCTCCTCTCCCCAGGCTTTAAAGAAGACATCTCTCCAGAGTTCACTCCAGCAAGAGGGGCTGTCCTTTCTCTTCCCCATTCAAGCAGAAGTGCCAATAGCATCCTAAGTGTGGCCCAGGCTGTGCTCAGGTGTACACTTTTCCTTGATCTCTAAACCAACCACCCCTGACTCCCCATGGCTCAGGTGCCCTTCCTGTATCTCCTTCCACTTCTCTAAAGCATTTCCCTCTTCAAGTCCAGCCCGAGGCTCGAATCCTGTCCTCACACGTGGGGTCCACTGGGCGGGTCTCTGAGTTCTTAAGAGCCTCCCTGTGAGTAGCAGGCACTGAATCGCACACCAGGGTTCCCCTCAGCACCATCAGCAAACTACGACCTAGGGATTGAGGATTTCTAGAACAACGTTACTCATAGACAGTCTCTTGGGTAAACAAGAGACATTTTACAATCAAGCATTTTCAGTGTTTTCTTTGGTGGGGAAAATATTGACACGTATAAGGCAATCCTATTCTATTAAAGTATGTATTTCTCAAAGGACTCACTATCGAAAAAAAAATTTTAAGTATAACTTTCCATGTTTTAATTGACTTTACTCCCAGACTTGTTTGCTTGCCAAAGCCTTCAGAAAATACCAAGAACCTACTTCATCTGGCAGTTTGCACAGCAACATGAGTGGAGATGCTCTTGTCACACTGCTTGGTTTCTCTGTCCCACCTTGCAAAGCACAACCTCCTCTCCGCCCTCCTGGGAAGGGAGTCAGTGCCCACCCTGAGCTCAATCCCTGGGGTAGATCTCTTGGTTCTGTCTTCACTGTATGCAGTGTTTCTTGCCCAGCACACAGAAACAGGGCCGGCACAAGTGATGGAAGACAGACTTTCCACAGGAGAAGGACATTTCGTTTCCTTAGCACAGAATCCGATAGTGAATATTAGCCTCAAAGGAGAAAGGTGGAGTGAATTTCCTCCATCTACTCCTGAAGGCTCCTTCTTTCTCGGACTCCTCCAGAACTGGGTGTGGCATGTGGGTACAACCATGGGCTCCCTGCAAAAAGAAGGAGGCCTGCCTAGCACTAGGTGCTTCAGGTAAGGGGGGAGGACTCATCCCGAGACTCTAATAGGAAACAGTTAGAATGAGGGAAGTGGCAGAGAGATGTATCATAACCATTCAGAATGCTATGAGACCTACTAAGGGATGAGATTCCTTATTAAATGAAGTTGTAATTGACCCAGTAGTAGGCATGCTGAAACCCAGTTTTGTTCACTAAGAATCCAGCCATGGAGCAACTAAGCCCGTGCACCACAACTACTAAGCCTGTGCTCTAGAGCCCACAAGTCAAGGCCAAGATGTGGGGTATTGGAAAATTTGTACACTGCCTGTGGGAATGTAAAATGGTGCAGCTATTATGAAAAAGAGTATGGGGATTCCTTATAAAATTATAAACTGAAATATCATATGATTCAGCAATCACAGTTCTGGGTATATATCCAAAGGAAATTAAATCAGTATCACAATGAGTTGAACTTAGGTTCATTGCAGCATTCTCCACAATAGCCTAGATATGCAACCAACTTCACAAAAGAAGTAAGTGTCCTGTGCCTGCGCTAACCTTAGGTGCTTCAAAACAACTCTGTAAGTCTCTTAGCCCCTTAGAGAGGATGAAAGCAATATTGCAGTTAAAAGTAACTTGTCCCCATTCTCTTAGTCTGGAATACTGAAACAAAAGTTCTACAGCAGGGGAAGCCTCATAAACACACAGCACCTGCCAGGGTTTACCCCAGCCTTGGAAGAACTGGGAAGGATAAGACGAAGGCAGGCCTGAGGAAAGGTCAGAGGGTGGGCAGGACGGGAGTGTGGGGGGCAGGGGCAGGGCTGTCCGGATGGAGCAGTGGGTTGTAAGAAGAGCAGTGTCCCTGGGTCCTGCTGCCCTGAGTCTTTGTCCTGTGCCTGGTCAATCCCAGGAGACCAGGTTAGCAGGGCTGTGAGAGCCAGTGTGTGAAGCGAGCCCAGCAGCCCCTTCACACAGTCCTCTAGAATTCCTGCCGGCCGTGAAGGGTCTTTAGGGGCAGCTGGACGTGGAGCCCTCTCAAATGGAAGCATGTCAGCACATCAGCCTTGGGAGGTGCTGAGGCTGAAATGAGGAGACTGAGCACATGCAGTGATCCCAAAGCATGTGTTCTCTGACTCATCCACCTCTGGGAGCGCCCTTTCCATGAGGAATAAACAGTGAGGACAAACCTAAGGTGAAGCTACAAGTCCTGAAAGTGTAGAGGGAGAGACTTCAAGTCTCATCCACCACCTGACACTCACTATAAGAACTTGTTCTCCAGTGTCAAGTGATTATGAGAGTTTTGTTCCCACTAGGATATGGCCATCATACGTGAATGTAACAAGGAAACCAAAATCCTGGTGCAAAATACCCTCCCGGTATCAAACAGAAATGAAACTTTCATCTTTGGCACTGAAAAAGCAATGAACGAGTAGTCTTGTGAGAAAGAAAATTTCTGAATGGCAAAGCAAGAAAAGATGACTATAAGCACAGTACAGTCAAAGGACATGGACACCATAACTCTATTATATCATTAAAATTTGGAAAGAACAAATCAGAATTCTACACATATTTCCTTCTTCTTCCTGATTTCATATTCACCTTCCTTAGTTTCTAAAGAACCGGGTGGAACCCAAGTGTTCTAGGAACTGTCTCACTTTAGATCCTACCTGAGAGTTGTTCGCTACGTGAATCGTCATCAGCATCGCTGTTATGTATGCTCTCCACGATGCATTCTGTACAAACACAACCATGAGTATAAAGTTATTATACAAGTTGACCCACCCATTTCTCCTACTCGACTTTCTGGCTCACACAGCATCCCCCTGGTCTTCCCTCCAGGTTCTCAGACCTCCCCTGTGCTCTGTGCAGACAGAGTCCTTCAATAAGATATTGATCACCGTTGAAAATTTCTAACGAGGGAGAGATGCTTAGAAAATCACTTTTGGACCCCTCACTTCTATAGACCCATTTATAGCTTTCACCATCAACCTTACCAACCTGAAATTCCAGATGTTACAGACACACTTGAAACATGGCTAGCGTGACCAAGCAATTGTGTGTTTTTTGCATTTTTTAATAGAATGAGTTAATTATTGTTGGAACTAAATTAATCATAAATAGACACATTTGGTTAGTGGCTACCACACTGGAAAGCTCAGCTCTAAGAAATCCAAAGATGAGAAAGAGGCAACCAGCCACCCCTCCCCTGGATGTTCTTTACTGCAGAAAATTTGATGGCCTGATCTGATCATTTGTATGTAGGTATATCTTGGGCTCTTGGACCCACGCCAGGCATTGCGAGTGTCCTTGTGGACACTGAAATAGTACAGTCAACACTCAGATCCAAGAGGAATTCCCAGCAAGGGGCCCACTTGTAGACAGAGGTGAAGGGCATGGCCCAGTACACCTGTATTAGACATAATCAGAGAGTAGGTGCAGAGGGGAGGGAGGGATTTCACTCTCTGCACGAGTCCATCCTTCTCACCCCTGACTCTAGAAGACCTGAGGAAGGCAGTGGAAAAGGCCCCGTAGGAGGTGAAAAATTTGTATACTGAAAACTACAGGACATTGCGGAAAGAAATTAAAGAAGAGACAAGTAATTGGAATGACATACCACGTTCATAGACTGGATTATTAAATACTGTTGGCATTTCTATACTACATAAAGTGATGTACACATATATCGCAACAACGCACAAAATTCCATGTCATTATTATAGAAGCGGAGAGAATCCTAAAATACATATGCAACCCCCCCAAGTAGATAAAACAACCTTGAGAGCAAAGAGCAATGATGGAGATTAACACTTCCTGAACTCAAAACACATAACAATGCCACAGTAGTCAAAACAGTCTGCTACTGGCATCAAGACAGTGAGATAGACCAATGAAATATAATAGAGAGACGCCAAATAAACGCACATATATATGGCCAACTGATCTTGGCCAAGGTTCGAAGATTACCAAGTGAAGAAAGGATAGGCTCTTCAACAATCAACAGAATGAAAAGGCAACCTATAGGATGGGAGGAAATATGTGTAAAACTTGCATCTGAATAAGGGACTAATATCCAGAATATAAAAGAAACTACTACAAGGCAATTTCAGAAAAACAGCGGGCAAATAACTGAGTTTCAAAATGGGTAAAAAGCTTCACTAGACATTTCTCCATAAAGACATACAAGTGGTCAATCTACATATGAAAATTTGCTCAGCATCGCTAAGCATCAGGGAAATGGAAATCAAGCCACAAGGAGATATCACTCACACCTGTTAGAATGTGTATTATAAAAAGACAATTTGGGCTTCCCTGGTGGCACAGTGGTTGAGAGTCCGCCTGCCGATGCAGGGGACACATGTTCGTGCCCCGGTTTGAGAGGATCCCACATGCCGCTGAGCGGCTTGGCCCATGAACCATGGCCGCTGAGCCTGTGCGTTTGGAGCCTGTGCTCTGCTGCGGGAGACCTCACAACAATGAGAGGCCCGTGTACTGCGAACAAAAAAAAAAAAAAGAAAGAAAAAGAAGAAAAGAAAGAAAATTAATGGATGCTGGCAAAGATGTGAAGAAGTGGAACTTCTGTACCCTGTTTTGTACCCTGTCGTAATGTAAAATGGTGTAGCCATTATGGAAAACAGAATGGAGGTCCCCCCAAAATTATTAAGAGAACTCTCATAAAATCCAGCAATCACTCATTTAGGTTTATATACAAAGGAGATAAAACAAGAATGTCCAAGAGATATCTACAATCTCATGCCCATTGCAGCATTATACACAATACACAACATAGGAAAACTGCCTAGTGTCCATGGGAAGATGAATTAATAAAGAAAATGTGGTGTACACATACCGTGGAATGTCATTCAGTCTTTGCAAAAGAAGGAAATCCTGCCATTTGCAGCAACACGAAAGAACTTGGAGGACATTTGTAAGAGTGAAATAAGCCAGTCGCAGAAGGTCAAAAACTGAAGGAAAACTCCGAGAAGCAGAGAGTACAAGGGTGGTTCCAAGAGCTGGCAGGAGGTTGACATGGGAAGTCTCTGTTCAATGGTTAGAATGTGTTATTTCAAAATGGAAAAGTTCTAGACACATGCTGTACAACAAGGTGCATGTAGTCAACAGGACTGACTGGACATTTCCAAACTTGTTAAGAAGTTGGATTTCATCGTATGTGTACTTTTACAACAATAAAATATACATATGTAAAATAAATACAAAGTGGAAAAAGGGGAAAAAAGAAGAAAAATAAGGAAAGGGAGTCAACAGAGGGAAAGAAGAAAGGAGGAAGGGTCTCGAATGTACACAGGTATCAGGAGATAATGGGAGAGAAGCTCCTCTCCCCAGGCTTTAAAGAAGACATCTCTCCAGAGTTCACTCCAGCAAGAGGGGGCTGTCCTTTCTCTTCCCCATTCAAGCAGAAGTGCCAATAGCATCCTAAGTGTGGCCCAGGCTGTGCTCAGGTGTACACTTTTCCTTGATCTCTAAACCAACCACCACTGACTCCCCATGGCTCAGGTGCCCTTCCTGTATCTCCTTCCACTTCTCTAAAGCATTTCCCTCTTCAAGTCCAGCCCGAGGCTCCAATCCTGTCCTCACACGTGGGGTCCACTGGGCAGGTCTCTGAGTTCTTAAGAGCCTCCCTGTGAGTAGCAGGCACTGAATCGCACACCAGGGTTCCCCTCAGCACCATCAGCAAACTACGACCTAGGGATTGAGGATTTCAAGAACAACTTTACTCATAGACAGTCGCTTGGGTAAACAAGTGACATTTTACAATCAAGCATTTTCAGTGTTTTCTTAGGTGGGGAAAATATTGACACATGTAAGGCAATCCTATTCTATTAAAGTATGTATTTCTGAAAGGACTCACTATCGAAAAAAAAAAATTAAGTATAACTTTCCATGTTTTAATTGACTTTACTCCCAGACTTGTTTGCTTGCCAAAGCCTTCAGAAAATACCAAGAACCTACTTCATCTGGCAGTTTGCACAGCAACATGAGTGGAGATGCACTTGTCACACTGCTTGGTTTCTCTGTCCCACCTTGCAAAGCACAACCTCCTCTCTGCCCTCCTGGGAAGGGAGTCAGTGCCCACCCTGAGCTCAATCCCTGGGGTAGATCTCTTGGTTCTGTCTTCACTGTATGCAGTGTTTCTTGCCCAGCACACAGAAACAGGGCCGGCACAAGTGATGGAAGACAGACTTTCCACAGGAGAAGGACATTTCGTTTCCTTAGCACAGAATCCGATAGTGAATATTAGCCTCAAAGGAGAAAGGTGGAGTGAATTTCCTCCATCTACTCCTGAAGGCTCCTTCTTTCTCGGACTCCTCCAGAACTGGGTGTGGCATGTGGGTACAACCATGGGCTCCCTGCAAAAAGAAGGAGGCCTGCCTAGCACTAGGTGCTTCAGGTAAGGGGGGAGGACTCATCCCGAGACTCTAATAGGAAACAGTTAGAATGAGGGAAGTGGCAGAGAGATGTATCATAACCATTCAGAATGCTATGAGACCTACTAAGGGATGAGATTTCTTATTAAATGAAGTTGTAATTGACCCAGTAGTAGGCATGCTGAAACCCAGTTTTCTTCACTAAGAATCCAGCCATGGAGCAACTAAGCCCGTGCCCCACAACTACTAAGCCTGTGCTCTAGAGCCCACAAGTCAAGGCCAAGATGTGGGGTATTGGAAAATTTGTACACTGCCTGTGGGAATGTAAAATGGTGCAGCTATTATGAAAAAGAGTATGGGGATTCCTTATAAAATTATAAACAGAAATATCATATGATTCAGCAATCACAGTTCTGGGTATATATCCAAAGGAAATTAAATCAGTATCACAATGAGTTGAACTTAGGTTCATTGCAGCATTCTCCACAATAGCCTAGATATGCAACCAACTTCACAAAAGAAGTAAGTGTCCTGTGCCTGAGCTAACCTTAGGTGCTTCAAAACAACTCTTTAGGTCTCTTAGCCCCTTAGAGAGGATGAAAGCAATATTACAGTTAAAAGTAACTTGTCCCGATTCCCTTAGTCTGGAATACTGAAACAAAAGTTGTTCAGCAGGGGAAGCCTCATAAACACACAGCACCTGCCAGGGTTTACCCCAGCCTTGGAAGAACTGGGAAGGATAAGACGAAGGCAGGCCTGTGGAAAGGTCAGAGTGTGGGCAGGACGGGAGTGTGGGGGGCAGGGGCAGGGCTGTCCGGATGGAGCAGTGGGTTGTAAGAAGAGCAGTGACCCTGGGTGTTGCTGCCCTGAGTCTTTGTCCTGGGCCTGGTCAATCCCAGGAGACCAGGTTAGCAGGGCTGTGAGAGCCAGTGTGTGAAGCGAGCCCAGCAACCCCTTCACACAGTCCTCTAGAATTCCTGCCGGCCATGAAGGGTCTTTAGGGGCAGCTGGACGTGGAGCCCTCTCAAATGGAAGCATGTCAGCACATCAGCCTTGCGAGGTGCTGAGGCTGAAATGAGGAGACTAAGCACATGCAGTGATCCCAAAGCATGTGTTCTCTGACTCATCCACCTCTGGGAGCGCCCTTTCCATGAGGAATAAACAGTGAGGACAAACCTAAGGTGAAGCTACAAGTCCTGAAAGTGTAGAGGGAGAGAGTTCAAGTCTCATCCACCACCTGACACTCACTATAAGAACTTGTTCTCCAGTGTCAAGTGATTATGAGAGTTTTGTTCCCACTAGGATATGGCCATCATACGTGAATGTAAAAAGGAAACCAAAATCCTGGTGCATAATACCCTCCCGGTATCAAACAGAAATGAACCTTTCATCTTTGGCAGTGAAAAAGCAATGAACGAGTAGTCTTGTGAGAAAGAAAATTTCTGAATGGCAAAGCAAGAAAAGATGACTATAAGCACAGTACAGTCAAAGGACATGGACACCATAACTCTATTATATCAATAAAATTTGGAAAGAACAAATCAGAATTCTACACATATTTCCTTCTTCTTCCTGATTTCATATTCACCTCCCTTAGTTTCTAAAGAACCGGGTGGAACCCAAGTGTTCTAGGAATTGTCTCACTTTAGATCCTACCTGAGAGTTGTTCCCTACGTGAATCGTCATCAGCATCGCTGTTATGTATGCTCTCCACGATGCATTCTGTACAAACACAACCATGAGCATAAAGTTATTATACAAGTTGACCCACCCATTTCTCCTACTCGACTTGCTGGCTCACACAGCATCCCCCTGGTCTTCCCTCCAGGTTCTCAGACCTCCCCTGTGCTCTGTGCAGACAGAGTCCTTCAATAAGATATTGATCACCGTTGAAAATTTCAAATGAGGGAGAGATGCTGAGAAAATCACCTTTCGACCCCTCACTTCTATAGACCCATTTATAGCTTTCCCCGTCAACCTTACCAACCTGAAATTCCAGATGTTACAGACACACTTGAAACATGGCTAGCGTGACCAAGCAATTGTGTGCTTTTTGCATTTTTTAATAGAATGAGTTAATTATTGTTGGAACTAAATTAATCATAAATAGACACATTTGGTTAGTGGCTACCACACTGGAAAGCTCAGCTCTAAGAAATCCAAAGATGAGAAAGAGGCAACCAGCCACCCCTCCCCTGGCTGTTCTTTACTGCAGAAAATTTGATGGCCTGATCTGATCATTCGTATGTAGGTATATCTTGGGCTTTTGGACCCACGCCAGGCATTGCGAGAGTCCTTGTAGACACTGAAATAGTACAGTCAACACTCAGATCCAAGAGGAATTCCCAGCAAGGGAAGCACTTGTAGACAGAGGTGAAGGGCATGGCCCAGTACACCTGTATTAGACATAATCAGAGAGTAGGTGCAGAGGGGAGGGAGGGATTTCACTCTCTGCACGAGTCCATCCTTCTCACCCCTGACTCTAGAAGACCTGAGGAAGGCAGTGGAAAAGGCCCCGTAGGAGGTGAAAAATTTGTATACTGAAAACTACAGGACATTGAGGAAAGAAATTAAAGAAGAGACAAGTAATTGGAATGACATACCACGTTCATAGACTGGATTATTAAATACTGTTGGCTTTTCTATACTACATAAAGTGATGTACACATATATCGCAACAACGCACAAAATTCCATGTCATTATTATAGAAGCACAGAGAATCCTAAAATACATATGGAACCCCCCCAAGTAGATAAAACAACCTTGAGAGCAAAGAGCAATGATGGAGATTAACACTTCCTGAACTCAAAACACATAACAATGCCACAGTAGTCAAAACAGTCTGCTACTGGCATCAAGACAGTGAGATAGACCAATGAAATATAATAGAGAGACGCCAAATAAACGCACATATATATGGCCAACTGATCTTGACCAAGGTTCGAAGATTACCAAGTGAAGAAGTATAGTGTCTTCAACAAACAACAGAATGAAAAGGCAACCTATAGGATGGGAGGGAATATGTGTAAAACTTGCATGTGAATAAGGGACCAATATCCAGAATATAAAAGAAACTACTACAAGGCAATTTCAGAAAAACAGCGGGCAAATAACTGAGTTTCAAAATGGGTAAAAAGCTTCACTAGACATTTCTCCAGAAAGACATACAAGTGGTCAATCTACATATGAAAATTTGCTCAACATCGCTAAGCATCAGGGAAATGGAAATCAAGCCACAAGGAGATATCACTCATACCTGTGAGAATGTGTAATATAAAAAGACAATTAAGGATTCCCTGGTGGCACAGTGGTTGAGAGTCCGCCTGCCGATGCAGGGGACACATGTTCGTGCCCCGGTTTGAGAGGATCCCACATTCCGCTGAGCAGCTTGGCCCATGAACCATGGCCGCTGAGCCTGTGCATTTGGAGCCTGTGCTCCGCGACGGGAGACCTCACAACAATGAGAGGCCCGTGTGCTGCGAAGAAAAAAAAGAAAGAAAGAAAAAGAAGAAAAGAAAGAAAATTAATGGATGCTGGCAAAGATGTAAAGAAGTGGAACTTCTGTACCCTGTTTTGAACCCTGTAGTAATGTAAAATGGTGTAGCCATTATGGAAAACAGAATGGAGGTCCCCCCAAAATTATTAAGAGAACTCTCATAAAATCCAGCAATCACTCATTTAGGTTTATATACAAAGGAGATAAAACAAGAATGTCCAAGAGATATCTACAATCTCATGTCCATTGCAGCATTATACACAATACACAACATAGGAAAACTGCCTAGTGTCCATGGGAAGATGAATTAATAAAGAAAATGTGGTGTACACATACCGTGGAATGTCATTCAGTCTTTGCAAAAGAAGGAAATCCTGCCATTTGCAGCAACACGAAAGAACTTGGAGAACATTTGTAAGAGTGAAATAAGCCAGTCGCAGGTCAAAAACTGAAGGAAAACTCCGAGAAGCAGAGAGTAGAAGGGTGGTTCCAAGAGCTGGCAGGAGGTTGACATGGGAAGTCTCTGTTCAATGGTTAGAATGTGTTATTTCAAAATGGAAAAGTTCTAGACACATGCTGTACAACAAGGTGCATGTAGTCAACAGGACTGACTGGACATTTCCAAACTTGTTAAGAAGTTGGATTTCATCGTATGTGTACTTTTACAACAATAAAATATACATATGTAAAATAAATACAAAGTGGAAAAAGGGGAAAAAAGAAGAAAAATAAGGAAAGGGAGTCAACAGAGGGAAAGAAGAAAGGAGGAAGGGTCTCGAATGTACACAGCTATCAGGAGATAATGGGAGAGAAGCTCCTCTCCCCAGGCTTTAAAGAAGACATCTCTCCAGAGTTCACTCCAGCAAGAGGGGGCTGTCCTTTCTCTTCCCCATTCAAGCAGAAGTGCCAATAGCATCCTAAGTGTGGCCCAGGCTGTGCTCAGGTGTACACTTTTCCTTGATCTCTAAACCAACCACCCCTGACTCCCCATGGCTCAGGTGCCCTTCCTGTATCTCCTTCCACTTCTCTAAAGCATTTCCCTCTTCAAGTCCAGCCCGAGGCTCCAATCCTGTCCTCACACGTGGGGTCCACTGGGCGGGTCTCTGAGTTCTTAAGAGCCTCCCTGTGAGTAGCAGGCACTGAATCGCACACCAGGGTTCCCCTCAGCACCATCAGCAAACTACGACCTACGGATTGAGGATTTCTAGAAGAACGTTACTCATAGACAGTCTCTTGGGTAAACAAGAGACATTTTACAATCAAGCATTTTCAGTGTTTTCTTTGGTGGGGAAAATATTGACACGTATAAGGCAATCCTATTCTATTAAAGTATGTATTTCTCAAAGGACTCACTATCGAAAAAAAAATTTTAAGTATAACTTTCCATGTTTTAATTGACTTTACTCCCAGACTTGTTTGCTTGCCAAAGCCTTCAGAAAATACCAAGAACCTACTTCATCTGGCAGTTTGCACAGCAACATGAGTGGAGATGCTCTTGTCACACTGCTTGGTTTCTCTGTCCCACCTTGCAAAGCACAACCTCCTCTCTGCCCTCCTGGGAAGGGAGTCAGTGCCCACCCTGAGCTCAATCCCTGGGGTAGATCTCTTGGTTCTGTCTTCACTGTATGCAGTGTTTCTTGCCCAGCACACAGAAACAGGGCCGGCACAAGTGATGGAAGACAGACTTTCCACAGGAGAAGTACATTTCGTTTCCTTAGCACAGAATCCGATAGTGAATATTAGCCTCAAAGGAGAAAGGTGGAGTGAATTTCCTCCATCTACTCCTGAAGGCTCCTTCTTTCTCGGACTCCTCCAGAACTGGGTGTGGCATGTGGGTACAACCATGGGCTCCCTGCAAAAAGAAGGAGGCCTGCCTAGCACTAGGTGCTTCAGGTAAAGGGGGAGGACTCATCCCGAGACTCTAATAGGAAACAGTTAGAATGAGGGAAGTGGCAGAGAGATGTATCATAACCATTCAGAATGCTATGAGACCTACTAAGGGATGAGATGTCTTATTAAATGAAGTTGTAACTGACCCAGTAGTAGGCATGCTGAAACCCAGTTTTCTTCACTAAGAATCCAGCCATGGAGCAACTAAGCCCGTGCACCACAACTACTAAGCCTGTGCTCTAGAGCCCACAAGTCAAGGCCAAGATGTGGGGTATTGGAAAATTTGTACACTGCCTGTGGGAATGTAAAATGGTGCAGCTATTATGAAAAAGAGTATGGGGATTCCTTATAAAATTATAAACAGAAATATCATATGATTCAGCAATCACAGTTCTGGGTATATATCCAAAGGAAATTAAATCAGTATCACAATGAGTTGAACTTAGGTTCATTGCAGCATTCTCCACAATAGCCTAGATATGCAACCAACTTCACAAAAGAATTAAGTGTCCTGTGCCTGAGCTAACCTTAGGTGCTTCAAAACAACTCTGTAAGTCTCTTAGCCCCTTAGAGAGGATGAAAGCAATATTGCAGTTAAAAGTAACTTGTCCCGATTCCCTTAGTCTTGAATACTGAAACGAAAGTTCTACAGCAGGGGAAGCCTCATAAACACACAGCACCTGCCAGGGTTTACCCCAGCCTTGGAAGAACTGGGAAGGATAAGACCAAGGCAGGCCTGAGGAAAGGTCACAGGGTGGGCAGGACGGGAGTGTGGGGAGCAGGGGCAGGGCTGCCTGGATGGAGCAGTGGGTTGTAAGAAGAGCAGTGACCATGTGTCCTGCTGCCCTGAGTCTTTGTCCTGGGCCTGGTCAATCCCAGGAGACCAGGTTAGCAGGGCTGTGAGAGCCAGTGTGTGAAGCGAGCCCAGCAGCCCCTTCACACAGTCCTCTAGAATTCCTGCCGGCCGTGAAGGGTCTTTAAGGGCCGCTGGACGTGGAGCCCTCTCAAATGGAAGCATGTCAGCACATCAGCCTTGGGAGGTGCTGAGGATGAAATGAGGAGACTGAGCACATGCAGTGATCCCAAAGCATGTGTTCTCTGACTCATCCACCTCTGGGAGCGCCCTTTCCATGAGGAATAAACAGTGAGGACAAACCTAAGGTGAAGCTACAAGTCCTGAAAGTGTAGAGGGAGAGAGTTCAACTCTCATCCACCACCTGACACTCACTATAAGAACTTGTTCTCCAGTGTCAAGTGATTATGAGAGTTTTGTTCCCACTAGGATATGGCCATCATACGTGAATGTAACAAAGAAACCAAAATCCTGGTGCAAAATACCCTCCCTGTATCAAACAGAAATGAACCTTTCATCTTTGGCACTGAAAAAGCAATGAACGAGTAGTCTTGTGAGAAAGAAAATTTCTGAATGGCAAAGCAGGAAAAGATGACTATAAGCACAGTACAGTCAAAGGAAATGCACACCATAACTCTATTATATCATTAAAATTTGGAAAGAACAAATCAGAATTCTACACATATTTCCTTCTTCTTCCTGATTTCATATTCACCTTCCTTAGTTTCTAAAGAACCGGGTGGAACCCACGTGTTCTAGGAACTGTCTCGCTTTAGATCCTACCTGAGAGTTCTTCGCTACGTGAATCGTCATCAGCATCGCTGTTATGTATGCTCTCCACGATGCATTCTGTACAAACACAACCATGAGCATAAAGTTATTATACAAGTTGACCCACCCATTTCTCCTACTCGAATTTCTGGCTCACACAGCATCCCCCTGGTCTTCCCTCCAGGTTCTCAGACCTCCCCTGTGCTCTGTGCAGACAGAGTCCTTCAATAAGATATTGATCACCGTTGAAAATTTCTAACGAGGGAGAGATGCTTAGAAAATCACTTTTGGACCCCTCACTTCTATAGACCCATTTATAGCTTTCACCATCAACCTTACCAACCTGAAATTCCAGATGTTACAGACACACTTGAAACATGGCTAGCGTGACCAAGCAATTGTGTGTTTTTTGCATTTTTTAATAGAATGAGTTAATTATTGTTGGAACTAAATTAATCATAAATAGACACATTTGGTTAGTGGCTACCACACTGGAAAGCTCAGCTCTAAGAAATCCAAAGATGAGAAAGAGGCAACCAGCCACCCCTCCCCTGGCTGTTCTTTACTGCAGAAAATTTGATGGCCTGATCTGATCATTCGTATGTAGGTATATCTTGGGCTTTTGGACCCACGCCAGGCATTGCGAGAGTCCTTGTACACACTGAAATAGTACAGTAAACACTCAGATCCAAGAGGAATTCCCAGCAAGGGGCCCACTTGTAGACAGAGGTGAAGGGCATGGCCCAGTACACCTTTATTAGACATAATCAGAGAGTAGGTGCAGAGGGGAGGGAGGGATTTCACTCTCTGCACGAGTCCATCCTTCTCACCCCTGACTCTAGAAGACCTGAGGAAGGCAGTGGAAAAGGCCCCGTAGGAGGTGAAAAATTTGTATACTGAAAACTACAGGACATTGCGGAAAGAAATTAAAGAAGAGACAAGTAACTGGAATGACATACCACGTTCATAGACTGGATTATTAAATAATGTTGGCATTTCTATACTACATAAAGTGATGTACACATATATCGCAACAACGCACAAAATTCCATATCATTATTATAGAAGCGGACAGAATCCTAAAATACATATGGAACCAGCCCAAGTAGATAAAACAATCTTGAGAGCAAAGAGCAATGATGGAGATTAACACTTCCTGAACTCAAAACACATAACAATGCCACAGTAGTCTAAACAGTCTGCTACTGGCATCAAGACAGTGAGATAGACCAATGAAATATAATAGAGAGACGCCAAATAAACGCACATATATATGGCCACCTGATCTTGGTCAAGGTTCGAAGATTACCAAGTGAAGAAAGGATAGTCTCTTCAACAATCAACAGAATGAAAAGGCCACCTATAGGATGGGAGGGAATATGTGTAAAACTTGCATGTGAATAAGGGACCAATATCCAGAATATAAAAGAAACTACTACAAGGCAATTTCAGAAAAACAGCGGGCAAATAACTGAGTTTCAAAATGGGTAAAAAGCTTCACTAGACATTTCTCCATAAAGACATACAAGTGGTCAATCTACATATGAAAATTTGCTCAACATCGCTAAGCATCAGGGAAATGGAAATCAAGCCACAAGGAGATATCACTCACACCTGTTAGAATGTGTATTATAAAAAGACAATTTGGGCTTCCCTGGTGGCACAGTGGTTGAGAGTCCACCTGCCGATGCAGGGGACACATGTTCGTGCCCCGGTTTGAGAGGATCCCACATGCCGCTGAGCGGCTTGGCCCATAAATCATGGCCGCTGAGCCTGTGCTTTTGGAGCCTGTGCTCTTCGACGGGAGACCTCACAACAATGAGAGGCCCGTGTGCTGCAAACAAAAAAAAAAGATAGCAAAAGAAGAAAAGAAAAAAAATTAATGGATGCTGGCAAAGATGTGAAGAAGTGGAACTTCTGTACCCTGTTTTGTACCCTGTAGTAATGTAAAATGGTGTAGCCATTATGGAAAACAGAATGGAGGTTCCCCAAAAATTATTAAGAGAACTCTTATAAAATCCAGCAATCACTCATTTAGGTTTATATACAAAGGAGATAAAACAAGAATGTCCAAGAGTTATCCACAATCTCATGTCCATTGCAGCATTATACACAATACACAACATAGGAAAACTGCCTAGTGTCCATGGGAAGATGAATTAATAAAGAAAATGTGGTGTACACATACCATGGAATGTCATTCAGTCTTTGCAAAAGAAGGAAATCCTGCCATTTGCAGCAACACGAAAGAACTTGGAGGACATTTGTAAGAGTGAAATAAGCCAGTCGCAGAAGGTCAAAAACTGAAAGAAAACTCCGAGAAGCAGAGAGTAGAAGGGTGGTTCCAAGAGCTGGCAGGAGGTTGACATGGGAAGTCTCTGTTCAATAGTTAGAATGTGTTATTTCAAAATGGAAAAGTTCTAGACACATGCTGTACAACAAGGTGCATGTAGTCAACAGGACTGACTGGACATTTCCAAACTTGTTAAGAAGTTGGATTTCATCGTATGTGTACTTTTACAACAATAAAATATACATATGTAAAATAAATACAAAGTGGAAAAAGGGGAAAAAAGAAGAAAAATAAGGAAAGGGAGTCAACAGAGGGAAAGAAGAAAGGAGGAAGGGTCTCGAATGTACACAGGTATCAGGAGATAATGGGAGAGAAGCTCCTCTGCCCAGGCTTTAAAGAAGACATCTCTCCAGAGTTCACTCCAGCAAGAGGGGGCTGTCCTTTCTCTTCCCCATTCAAGCAGAAGTGCCAATAGCATCCTAAGTGTGGCCCAGGCTGTGCTCAGGTGTACACTTTTCCTTGATCTCTAAACCAACCACCCCTGACTCCCCATGGCTCAGGTGCCCTTCCTGTATCTCCTTCCACTTCTCTAAAGCATTTCCCTCTTCAAGTCCAGCCCGAGGCTCCAATCCTGTCCTCACACGTGGGGTCCACTGGGCGGGTCTCTGAGTTCTTAAGAGCCTCCCTGTGAGTAGCAGGCACTGAATCGCACACCAGGGTTCCCCTCAGCACCATCAGCAAACTACGACCTAAGGATTGAGGATTTCAAGAACAACTTTACTCATAGACAGTCTCTTGGGTAAACAAGTGACATTTTACAATCAAGCATTTTCAGTGTTTTCTTTGGTGGGGAAAATATTGACACATGTAAGGCAATCCTATTCTGTTAAAATATGTATTTCTCAAAGGACTCACTAATGAAAAAAAATTTTAAGTATAACTTTCCATGTTTTAATTGACTTTACTCCCAGACTTGTTTGCTTGCCAAAGCCTTCAGAAAATACCAAGAACCTACTTTATCTGGCAGTTTGCACAGCAACATGAGTGGAGATGCTCTTCTCACACTGCTTGGTATCTGTGTCCCACCTTGCAAAGCACAACCTCCTCTCCGCCCTCCTGGGAAGGGAGTCAGTGCCCACCCTGAGCTCAATCCCTGGGGTAGATCTCTTGGTTCTGTCTTCACTGTATGCAGTGTTTCTTGCCCAGCACACAGAAACAGGGCCGGCACAAGTGATGGAAGACAGACTTTCCACAGGAGAAGGACATTTCGTTTCCTTAGCACAGAATCCGATAGTGAATATTAGCCTCAAAGGAGAAAGTTGGAGTGAATTTCCTCCATCTACTCCTGAAGGCTCCTTCTTTCTCGGACTCCTCCAGAACTGGGTGTGGCATGTGGGTACAACCATGGGCTCCCTGCAAAAAGAAGGAGGCCTGCCTAGCACGAGGTGCTTCAGGTAAGGGGGGAGGACTCATCCCGAGACTCTAATAGGAAACAGTTAGAATGAGGGAAGTGGCAGAGAGATGTATCATAACCATTCAGAATGCTATGAGACCTACTAAGGGATGAGATTTCTTATTAAATGAAGTTGTAATTGACCCAGTAGTAGGCATGCTGAAACCCAGTTTTGTTCACTAAGAATCCAGCCATGGAGCAACTAAGCCCGTGCACCACAACTACTAAGCCTGTGCTCTAGAGCCCACAAGTCAAGGCCAAGATGTGGGGTACTGGAAAATTTGTACACTGCATGTGGGAATGTAAAATGGTGCAGCTATTATGAAAAAGAGGATGGGGATTCCTTATAAAATTATAAACAGAAATATCATATGATTCAGCAATCACAGTTCTGGGTATATATCCAAAGGAAATTAAATCAGTATCACAATGAGTTGAACTTAGGTTCATTGCAGCATTCTCCACAATAGCCTAGATATGCAACCAACTTCACAAAAGAAGTAAGTGTCCTGTGCCTGAGCTAACCTTAGGTGCTTCAAAACAACTCTGTAAGTCTCTTAGCCCCTTAGAGAGGATGAAAGCAATATTGCAGTTAAAACTAACTTGTCCTGATTCCCTTAGTCTGGAATACTGAAACAAAAGTTGTTCAGCAGGGGAAGACTCATAAACACACAGCACCTGCCAGGGTTTAGCCCAGCCTTGGAAGAACTGGGAAGGATAAGACCAAGGCAGGCCTGAGGAAAGGTCAGAGGGTGGGCAGGACGGGAGTGTGGGGGGCAGGGGCAGGGCTGTCCGGATGGAGCAGTGGGTTGTAAGAAGAGCAGTGACCCTGGGTCCTGCTGCCCTGAGTCTTTGTCCTGGGCCTGGTCAATCCCAGGAGACCAGGTTAGCAGGGCTGTGAGAGCCAGTGTGTGAAGCGAGCCCAGCAGCCCCTTCACACAGTCCTCTAGAATTCCTGCCGGCCGTGAAGGGTCTTTAGGGGCAGCTGGACGTGGAGCCCTCTCAAATGGACGCATGTCAGCACATCAGCCTTGGGAGGTGCTGAGGATGAAATGAGGAGACTGAGCACATGCAGTGATCCCAAAGCATGTGTTCTCTGACTCATCCAGCTCTGGGAGCGCCCTTTCAATGAGGAATAAACAGTGAGCACAAACCTAAGGTGAAGCTACAAGTCCTGAAAGTGTAGAGGGAGAGAGTTCAAATCTCATCCACCACCTGACACTCACTATAAGAACTTGTTCTCCAGTGTCAAGTGATTATGAGAGTTTTGTTCCCACTAGGATATGGCCATCATACGTGAATGTAAAAAGGAAACCAAAATCCTGGTGCAAAATACCCTCCCGGTATCAAACAGAAATGAACCTTTCATTTTGGCAGTGAAAAAGCAATGAACGAGTAGTCTTGTGAGAAAGAAAATTTCTGAATGGCAAAGCAAGAAAAGATGACTATAAGCACAGTACAGTCAAAGGACATGGACACTATAACTCTATTATATCATTAAAATTTGGAAAGAACAAATCAGAATTCTACACATATTTCCTTCTTCTTCCTGATTTCATATTCACCTTCCTTAGTTTCTAAAGAACCGGGTGGAACCCAAGTGTTCTAGGAACTGTCTCGCTTTAGATCCTACCTGAGAGTTGTTCGCTACGTGAATCGTCATCAGCATCGCTGTTATGTATGCTCTCCACGATGCATTCTGTACAAACACAACCATGAGCATAAAGTTATTATACAAGTTGACCCACCCATTTCTCCTACTCGACTTGCTGGCTCACACAGCATCCCCCTGGTCTTCCCTCCAGGTTCTCAGACCTCCCCTGTGCTCTGTGCAGACAGAGTCCTTCAATAAGACATTGATCACCGTTGAAAATTTCAAATGAGGGAGAGAGGCTGAGAAAATCACCTTTCGACCCCTCACTTCTATAGACCCATTTATAGCTTTCACCGTCAACCTTACCAACCTGAAATTCCAGATGTTACAGACACACTTGAAACATGGCTAGCGTGACCAAGCAATTGTGTGTTTTTTGCATTTTTTAATAGAATGAGTTAATTATTGTTGGAACTAAATTAATCATAAATAGACACATTTGGTTAGTGGCTACCACACTGGAAAGCTCAGCTCTAAGAAATCCAAAGATGAGAAAGAGGCAACCAGCCACCCCTCCCCTGGTTGTTCTTTACTGCACAAAATTTGATGGCCTAATCTGATCATTCGTATGTAGGTATGTCTTGGGCTCTTGGACCACGCCAGGCATTGCGAGAGTCCTTGTGGACACTGAAATAGTACAGTCAACACTCAGATCCAAGAGGAATTCCCAGCAAGGGGCCCACTTGTAGACAGAGGTGAAGGGCATGGCCCAGTACACCTGTATTAGACATAATCAGAGAGTAGGTGCAGAGGGGAGGGAGGGATTTCACTCTCTGCACGAGTCCATCCTTCTCACCCCTGACTCTAGAAGACCTGAGGAAGGCAGTGGAAAAGGCCCCGTAGGAGGTGAAAAATTTGTATACTGAAAACTACAGGACATTGCGGAAAGAAATTAAAGAAGAGACAAGTAATTGGAATGACATACCACGTTCATAGACTGGATTATTAAATACTGTTGGCATTTCTATACTACATAAAGTGATGTACACATATATCGCAACAACGCACAAAATTCCATGTCATTATTATAGAAGCGGAGAGAATCCTAAAATACATATGCAACCCCCCCAAGTAGATAAAACAACCTTGAGAGCAAAGAGCAATGATGGAGATTAACACTTCCTGAACTCAAAACACATAACAATGCCACAGTAGTCAAAACAGTCTGCTACTGGCATCAAGACAGTGAGATAGACCAATGAAATATAATAGAGAGACGCCAAATAAACGCACATATATATGGCCACCTGATCTTGGTCAAGGTTCGAAGATTACCAAGTGAAGAAAGGATAGGCTCTTCAACAATCAACAGAATGAACAGGCAACCTATAGGATGGGAGGGAATATGTGTAAAACTTGCATGTGAATAAGGGACCAATATCCAGAATATAAAAGAAACTACTACAAGGCAATTTCAGAAAAACAGCGGGCAAATAACTGAGTTTCAAAATGGGTAAAAAGCTTCACTAGACATTTCTCCATAAAGACATACAAGTGGTCAATCTACATATGAAAATTTGCTCAACATCGCTAAGCATCAGGGAAATGGAAATCAAGCCACAAGGAGATATCACTCACACCTGTTAGAATGTGTATTATAAAAAGACAATTAGGGCTTCCCTGGTGGCACAGTGGTTGAGAGTCCGCCTGCCGATGCAGGGGACACATGTTCGTGCCCCGGTTTGAGAGGATCCCACATGCCGCTGAGCGGCTTGGCCCATGAACCATGGCCGCTGAGCCTGTGCGTTTGGAGCCTGTGCTCCGCGACGGGAGACCTCACAACAATGAGAGGCCCGTGTGCTGCGAACAAAAAAAAAAAAGAAAGAAAAAGAAGAAAAGAAAGAAAATTAATGGATGCTGGCAAAGATGTGAAGAAGTGGAACTTCTGTACCCTGTTTTGTACCCTGTAGTAATGTAAAATGGTGTAGCCATTATGGAAAACAGAATGGAGGTCCCCCCAAAATTATTAAGAGAACTCTCATAAAATCCAGCCATCACTCATTTAGCTTTATATACAAAGGAGATAAAACAAGAATTGCCAAGAGATATCTACAGTCTCATGTCCATTGCAGCATTATACACAATACACAACATAGGAAAACTGCCTAGTGTCCATGGGAAGATGAATTAATAAAGAAAATGTGGTGTACACATACAGTGGAATGTCATTCAGTCTTTGCAAAAGAAGGAAATCCTGCCATTTGCAGCAACACGAAAGAACTTGGAGGACATTTGTAAGAGTGACATAAGCCAGTCGCAGAAGGTCAAAAACTGAAGGAAAACTCCGAGAAGCAGAGAGTAGAAGGGTGGTTCCAAGAGCTGGCAGGAGGTTGACATGGGAAGTCTCTGTTCAATGGTTAGAATGTGTTATTTCAAAATGGAAAAGTTCTAGACACATGCTGTACAACAAGGTGCATGTAGTCAACAGGACTGACTGGACATTTCCAAACTTGTTAAGAAGTTGGATTTCATCGTATGTGTACTTTTACAACAATAAAATATACATATGTAAAATAAATACAAAGTGGAAAAAGGGGAAAAAAGAAGAAAAATAAGGAAAGGGAGTCAACAGAGGGAAAGAAGAAAGGAGGAAGGGTCTCGAATGTACACAGCTATCAGGAGATAATGGGAGAGAAGCTCCTCTCCCCAGGCTTTAAAGAAGACATCTCTCCAGAGTTCACTCCAGCAAGAGGGGCTGTCCTTTCTCTTCCCCATTCAAGCAGAAGTGCCAATAGCATCCTAAGTGTGGCCCAGGCTGTGCTCAGGTGTACACTTTTCCTTGATCTCTAAACCAACCACCCCTGACTCCCCATGGCTCAGGTGCCCTTCCTGTATCTCCTTCCACTTCTCTAAAGCATTTCCCTCTTCAAGTCCAGCCCGAGGCTCCAATCCTGTCCTCACACGTGGGGTCCACTGGGCGGGTCTCTGAGTTCTTAAGAGCCTCCCTGTGAGTAGCAGGCACTGAATCGCACACCAGGGTTCCCCTCAGCACCATCAGCAAACTACGACCTAGGGATTGAGGATTTCTAGAACAACTTTACTCATAGACAGTCTCTTGGGTAAACAAGAGACATTTTACAATCAAGCATTTTCAGTGTTTTCTTTGGTGGGGAAAATATTGACACGTATAAGGCAATCCTATTCTATTAAAGTATGTATTTCTCAAAGGACTCACTATCGAAAAAAAAATTTTAAGTATAACTTTCCATGTTTTAATTGACTTTACTCCCAGACTTGTTTGCTTGCCAAAGCCTTCAGAAAATACCAAGAACCTACTTCATCTGGCAGTTTGCACAGCAACATGAGTGGAGATGCTCTTGTCACACTGCTTGGTTTCTCTGTCCCACCTTGCAAAGCACAACCTCCTCTCCGCCCTCCTGGGAAGGGAGTCAGTGCCCACCCTGAGCTCAATCCCTGGGGTAGATCTCTTGGTTCTGTCTTCACTGTATGCAGTGTTTCTTGCCCAGCACACAGAAACAGGGCCGGCACAAGTGATGGAAGACAGACTTTCCACAGGAGAAGGACATTTCGTTTCCTTAGCACAGAATCCGATAGTGAATATTAGCCTCAAAGGAGAAAGGTGGAGTGAATTTCCTCCATCTACTCCTGAAGGCTCCTTCTTTCTCGGACTCCTCCAGAACTGGGTGTGGCATGTGGGTACAACCATGGGCTCCCTGCAAAAAGAAGGAGGCCTGCCTAGCACGAGGTGCTTCAGGTAAGGGGGGAGGACTCATCCCGAGACTCTAATAGGAAACAGTTAGAATGAGGGAAGTGGCAGAGAGATGTATCATAACCATTCAGAATGCTATGAGACCTACTAAGGGATGAGATTCCTTATTAAATGAAGTTGTAATTGACCCAGTAGTAGGCATGCTGAAACCCAGTTTTGTTCACTAAGAATCCAGCCATGGAGCAACTAAGCCCGTGCACCACAACTACTAAGCCTGTGCTCTAGAGCCCACAAGTCAAGGCCAAGATGTGGGGTATTGGAAAATTTGTACACTGCCTGTGGGAATGTAAAATGGTGCAGCTATTATGAAAAAGAGGATGGGGATTCCTTATAAAATTATAAACAGAAATATCATATGATTCAGCAATCACAGTTCTGGGTATATATCCAAAGGAAATTAAATCAGTATCACAATGAGTTGAACTTAGGTTCATTGCAGCATTCTCCACAATAGCCTAGATATGCAACCAACTTCACAAAAGAAGTAAGTGTCCTGTGCCTGCGCTAACCTTAGGTGCTTCAAAACAACTCTGTAAGTCTCTTAGCCCCTTAGAGAGGATGAAAGCAATATTGCAGTTAAAAGTAACTTGTCCCCATTCTCTTAGTCTTGAATACTGAAACAAAAGTTCTACAGCAGGGGAAGCCTCATAAACACACAGCACCTGCCAGGGTTTACCCCAGCCTTGGAAGAACTGGGAAGGATAAGACGAAGGCAGGCCTGAGGAAAGGTCAGAGGGTGGGCAGGACGGGAGTGTGGGGGGCAGGGGCAGGGCTGTCCGGATGGAGCAGTGGGTTGTAAGAAGAGCAGTGTCCCTGGGTCCTGCTGCCCTGAGTCTTTGTCCTGTGCCTGGTCAATCCCAGGAGACCAGGTTAGCAGGGCTGTGAGAGCCAGTGTGTGAAGCGAGCCCAGCAGCCCCTTCACACAGTCCTCTAGAATTCCTGCCGGCCGTGAAGGGTCTTTAGGGGCAGCTGGACGTGGAGCCCTCTCAAATGGAAGCATGTCAGCACATCAGCCTTGGGAGGTGCTGAGGCTGAAATGAGGAGACTGAGCACATGCAGTGATCCCAAAGCATGTGTTCTCTGACTCATCCACCTCTGGGAGCGCCCTTTCCATGAGGAATAAACAGTGAGGACAAACCTAAGGTGAAGCTACAAGTCCTGAAAGTGTAGAGGGAGAGAGTTCAAGTCTCATCCACCACCTGACACTCACTATAAGAACTTGTTCTCCAGTGTCAAGTGATTATGAGAGTTTTGTTCCCACTAGGATATGGCCATCATACGTGAATGTAACAAGGAAACCAAAATCCTGGTGCAAAATACCCTCGCGGTATCAAACAGAAATGAAACTTTCATCTTTGGCACTGAAAAAGCAATGAACGAGTAGTCTTGTGAGAAAGAAAATTTCTGAATGGCAAAGCAAGAAAAGATGACTATAAGCACAGTACAGTCAAAGGACATGGACACCATAACTCTATTATATCATTAAAATTTGGAAAGAACAAATCAGAATTCTACACATATTTCCTTCTTCTTCCTGATTTCATATTCACCTTCCTTAGTTTCTAAAGAACCGGGTGGAACCCAAGTGTTCTAGGAACTGTCTCACTTTAGATCCTACCTGAGAGTTGTTCGCTACGTGAATCGTCATCAGCATCGCTGTTATGTATGCTCTCCACGATGCATTCTGTACAAACACAACCATGAGCATAAAGTTATTATACAAGTTGACCCACCCATTTCTCCTACTCGACTTTCTGGCTCACACAGCATCCCCCTGGTCTTCCCTCCAGGTTCTCAGACCTCCCCTGTGCTCTGTGCAGACAGAGTCCTTCAATAAGATATTGATCACCGTTGAAAATTGCTAACGAGGGAGAGATGCTTAGAAAATCACTTTTGGACCCCTCACTTCTATAGACCCATTTATAGCTTTCACCATCAACCTTACCAACCTGAAATTCCAGATGTTACAGACACACTTGAAACATGGCTAGCGTGACCAAGCAATTGTGTGTTTTTTGCATTTCTTAATAGAATGAGTTAATTATTGTTGGAACTAAATTAATCATAAATAGACACATTTGGTTAGTGGCTACCACACTGGAAAGCTCAGCTCTAAGAAATCCAAAGATGAGAAAGAGGCAACCAGCCACCCCTCCCCTGGCTGTTCTTTACTGCAGAAAATTTGATGGCCTGATCTGATCATTTGTATGTAGGTATATCTTGGGCTCTTGGACCCACGCCAGGCATTGCGAGTGTCCTTGTGGACACTGAAATAGTACAGTCAACACTCAGATCCAAGAGGAATTCCCAGCAAGGGGCCCACTTGTAGACAGAGGTGAAGGGCATGGCACAGTACACCTGTATTAGACATAATCAGAGAGTAGGTGCAGAGGGGAGGGAGGGATTTCACTCTCTGCACGAGTCCATCCTTCTCACCCCTGACTCTAGAAGACCTGAGGAAGGCAGTGGAAAAGGCCCCGTAGGAGGTGAAAAATTTGTATACTGAAAACTACAGGACATTGCGGAAAGAAATTAAAGAAGAGACAAGTAATTGGAATGACATACCACGTTCATAGACTGGATTATTAAATACTGTTGGCATTTCTATACTACATAAAGTGATGTACACATATATCGCAACAACGCACAAAATTCCATGTCATTATTATAGAAGCGGAGAGAATCCTAAAATACATATGGAACCCCCCCAAGTAGATAAAACAACCTTGAGAGCAAAGAGCAATGATGGAGATTAACACTTCCTGAACTCAAAACACATAACAATGCCACAGTAGTAAAAACAGTCTGCTACTGGCATCAAGACAGTGAGATAGACCAATGAAATATAATAGAGAGACGCCAAATAAACGCACATATATATGGCCAACTGATCTTGACCAAGGTTCGAAGATTACCAAGTGAAGAAGTATAGTGTCTTCAACAAACAACAGAATGAAAAGGCAACCTATAGGATGCGAGGGAATATGTGTAAAACTTGCATGTGAATAAGGGACCAATATCCAGAATATAAAAGAAACTACTACAAGGCAATTTCAGAAAAACAGCGGGCAAATAACTGAGTTTCAAAATGGGTAAAAAGCTTCACTAGACATTTCTCCATAAAGACATACAAGTGGTCAATCTACATATGAAAATTTGCTCAACATCGCTAAGCATCAGGGAAATGGAAATCAAGCCACAAGGAGATATCACTCACACCTGTTAGAATGTGTATTATAAAAAGACAATTTGGGCTTCCCTGGTGGCACAGTGGTTGAGAGTCCACCTGCCGATGCAGGGGACACATGTTCGTGCCCCGGTTTGAGAGGATCCCACATGCCGCTGAGCGGCTTGGCCCATAAACCATGGCCGCTGAGCCTGTGCTTTTGGAGCCTGTGCTCTTCGACGGGAGACCTCACAACAATGAGAGGCCCGTGTGCTGCAAACAAAAAAAAAAAGATAGCAAAAGAAGAAAAGAAAAAAAATTAATGGATGCTGGCAAAGATGTGAAGAAGTGGAACTTCTGTACCCTGTTTTGTACCCTGTAGTAATGTAAAATGGTGTAGCCATTATGGAAAACAGAATGGAGGTTCCCCAAAAATTATTAAGAGAACTCTTATAAAATCCAGCAATCACTCATTTAGGTTTATATACAAAGGAGATGAAACAAGAATGTCCAAGAGTTATCCACAATCTCATGTCCATTGCAGCATTATACACAATACACAACATAGGAAAACTGCCTAGTGTCCATGGGAAGATGAATTAATAAAGAAAATGTGGTGTACACATACCGTGGAATGTCATTCAGTCTTTGCAAAAGAAGGAAATCCTGCCATTTGCAGCAACACGAAAGAACTTGGAGGACATTTGTAAGAGTGAAATAAGCCAGTCGCAGAAGGTCAAAAACTGAAAGAAAACTCCGAGAAGCAGAGAGTAGAAGGGTGGTTCCAAGAGCTGGCAGGAGGTTGACATGGGAAGTCTCTGTTCAATAGTTAGAATGTGTTATTTCAAAATGGAAAAGTTCTAGACACATGCTGTACAACAAGGTGCATGTAGTCAACAGGACTGACTGGACATTTCCAAACTTGTTAAGAAGTTGGATTTCATCGTATGTGTACTTTTACAACAATAAAATATACATATGTAAAATAAATACAAAGTGGAAAAAGGGGAAAAAAGAAGAAAAATAAGGAAAGGGAGTCAACAGAGGGAAAGAAGAAAGGAGGAAGGGTCTCGAATGTACACAGGTATCAGGAGATAATGGGAGAGAAGCTCCTTTCCCCAGGCTTTAAAGAAGACATCTCTCCAGAGTTCACTCCAGCAAGAGGGGGCTGTCCTTTCTCTTCCCCATTCAAGCAGAAGTGCCAATAGCATCCTAAGTGTGGCCCAGGCTGTGCTCAGGTGTACCCTTTTCCTTGATCTCTAAACCAACCACCCCTGACTCCCCATGGCTCAGGTGCCCTTCCTGTATCTCCTTCCACTTCTCTAAAGCATTTCCCTCTTCAAGTCCAGCCCGAGGCTCCAATCCTGTCCTCACACGTGGGGTCCACTGGGCGGGTCTCTGAGTTCTTAAGAGCCTCCCTGTGAGTAGCAGGCACTGAATCGCACACCAGGGTTCCCCTCAGCACCATCAGCAAACTACGATCTAGGGATTGAGGATTTCAAGAACAACTTTACTCATAGACAGTCTCTTGGGTAAACAAGTGACATTTTACAATCAAGCATTTTCAGTGTTTTCTTTGGTGGGGAAAATATTGACACATGTAAGGCAATCCTATTCTGTTAAAATATGTATTTCTCAAAGGACTCACTAATGAAAAAAAATTTTAAGTATAACTTTCCATGTTTTAATTGACTTTACTCCCAGACTTGTTTGCTTGCCAAAGCCTTCAGAAAATACCAAGAACCTACTTTATCTGGCAGTTTGCACAGCAACATGAGTGGAGATGCTCTTCTCACACTGCTTGGTATCTGTGTCCCACCTTGCAAAGCACAACCTCCTCTCCGCCCTCCTGGGAAGGGAGTCAGTGCCCACCCTGAGCTCAATCCCTGGGGTAGATCTCTTGGTTCTGTCTTCACTGTATGCAGTGTTTCTTGCCCAGCACACAGAAACAGGGCCGGCACAAGTGATGGAAGACAGACTTTCCACAGGAGAAGGACATTTCGTTTCCTTAGCACAGAATCCGATAGTGCATATTAGCCTCAAAGGAGAAAGGTGGAGTGAATTTCCTCCATCTACTCCTGAAGGCTCCTTCTTTCTCGGACTCCTCCAGAACTGGGTGTGGCATGTGGGTACAACCATGGGCTCCCTGCAAAAAGAAGGAGGCCTGCCTAGCACGAGGTGCTTCAGGTAAGGGGGGAGGACTCATCCCGAGACTCTAATAGGAAACAGTTAGAATGAGGGAAGTGGCAGAGAGATGTATCATAACCATTCAGAATGCTATGAGACCTACTAAGGGATGAGATTTCTTATTAAATGAAGTTGTAATTGACCCAGTAGTAGGCATGCTGAAACCCAGTTTTCTTCACTAAGAATCCAGCCATGGAGCAACTAAGCCCGTGCACCACAACTACTAAGCCTGTGCTCTAGAGCCCACAAGTCAAGGCCAAGATGTGGGGTACTGGAAAATTTGTACACTGCATGTGGGAATGTAAAATGGTGCAGCTATTATGAAAAAGAGGATGGGGATTCCTTATAAAATTATAAACAGAAATATCATATGATTCAGCAATCACAGTTCTGGGTATATATCCAAAGGAAATTAAATCAGTATCACAATGAGTTGAACTTAGGTTCATTGCAGCATTCTCCACAATAGCCTAGATATGCAACCAACTTCACAAAAGAAGTAAGTGTCCTGTGCCTGAGCTAACCTTAGGTGCTTCAAAACAACTCTGTAAGTCTCTTAGCCCCTTAGAGAGGATGAAAGCAATATTGCAGTTAAAACTAACTTGTCCCGATTCCCTTAGTCTGGAATACTGAAACAAAAGTTCTACAGCAGGGGAAGACTCATAAACACACAGCACCTGCCAGGGTTTACCCCAGCCTTGGAAGAACTGGGAAGGATAAGACGAAGGCAGGCCTGAGGAAAGGTCAGAGGGTGGGCAGGACGGGAGTGTGGGGGGCAGGGGCAGGGCTGTCCGGATGGAGCAGTGGGTTGTAAGAAGAGCAGTGACCCTGGGTCCTGCTGCCCTGAGTCTTTGTCCTGGGCCTGGTCAATCCCAGGAGACCAGGTTAGCAGGGCTGTGAGAGCCAGTGTGTGAAGCGAGCCCAGCAGCCCCTTCACACAGTCCTCTAGAATTCCTGCCGGCCGTGAAGGGTCTTTAGGGGCAGCTGGACGTGGAGCCCTCTCAAATGGACGCATGTCAGCACATCAGCCTTGGGAGGTGCTGAGGATGAAATGAGGAGACTGAGCACATGCAGTGATCCCAAAGCATGTGTTCTCTGACTCATCCAGCTCTGGGAGCGCCCTTTCAATGAGGAATAAACAGTGAGCACAAACCTAAGGTGAAGCTACAAGTCCTGAAAGTGTAGAGGGAGAGAGTTCAAATCTCATCCACCACCTGACACTCACTATAAGAACTTGTTCTCCAGTGTCAAGTGATTATGAGAGTTTTGTTCCCACTAGGATATGGCCATCATACGTGAATGTAAAAAGGAAACCAAAATCCTGGTGCAAAATACCCTCCCGGTATCAAACAGAAATGAACCTTTCATCTTGGCAGTGAAAAAGCAATGAACGAGTAGTCTTGTGAGAAAGAAAATTTCTGAATGGCAAAGCAAGAAAAGATGATTATAAGCACAGTACAGTCAAAGGACATGGACACCATAACTCTATTATATCAATAAAATTTGGAAAGAACAAATAAGAATTCTACACATATTTCCTTCTTCTTCCTGATTTCATATTCACCTTCCTTAGTTTCTAAAGAACCGGGTGGAACCCAAGTGTTCTAGGAATTGTCTCGCTTTAGATCCTACCTGAGAGTTGTTCCCTACGTGAATCGTCATCAGCATCGCTGTTATGTATGCTCTCCACGATGCATTCTGTACAAACACAACCATGAGCATAAAGTTATTATACAAGTTGACCCACCCATTTCTCCTACTCGACTTGCTGGCTCACACAGCATCCCCCTGGTCTTCCCTCCAGGTTCTCAGACCTCCCCTGTGCTCTGTGCAGACAGAGTCCTTCAATAAGATATTGATCACCGTGGAAAATTTCAAATGAGAGAGAGATGCTGAGAAAATCACCTTTCGACCCCTCACTTATATAGACCCATTTATAGCTTTCCCCGTCAACCTTACCAACCTGAAATTCCAGATGTTACAGACACACTTGAAACATGGCTAGCGTGACCAGCAATTGTGTGTTTTTTGCATTTTTTAATAGAATGAGTTAATTATTGTTGGAACTAAATTAATCATAAATAGACACATTTGGTTAGTGGCTACCACACTGGAAAGCTCAGCTCTAAGAAATCCAAAGATGAGAAAGAGGCAACCAGCCACCCCTCCCCTGGTTGTTCTTTACTGCAAAAAATTTGATGGCCTGATCTGATCATTCGTATGTAGGTATATCTTGGGCTCTTGGACCCACGCCAGGCATTGCGAGAGTCCTTGTGGACACTGAAATAGTACAGTCAACACTCAGATCCAAGAGGAATTCCCAGCAAGGGGCCCACTTGTAGACAGAGGTGAAGGGCATGGCCCAGTACACCTGTATTACACATAATCAGAGAGTTGGTGCAGAGGGGAGGGAGGGATTCCACTCTCTGCACGAGTCCATCTTTCTCACCCCTGACTCTAGAAGACCTGAGGAAGGCAGTGGAAAAGGCCCCGTAGGAGGTGAAAAATTTGTATACTGAAAACTACAGGACATTGAGGAAAGACATTAAAGAAGAGACAAGTAATTGGAATGACATACCACGTTCATAGACTGGATTATTAAATACTGTTGGCTTTTCTATACTACATAAAGTGATGTACACATATATCGCAACAACACACAAAATTCCATGTCATTATTATAGAAGCGGAGAGAATCCTAAAATACATATGGAACCCCCCCAAGTAGATAAAAGAATCTTGAGAGCAAAGAGGAATGATGGAGATTAACACTTCCTGAACTCAAAACACATAACAATGCCACAGTAGTCAAAACAGTCTGCTACTGGCATCAAGACAGTGAGATAGACCAATGAAATATAATAGAGAGACGCCAAATAAACGCACATATATATGGCCAACTGATCTTGGCCAAGGTTCGAAGATTACCAAGTGAAGAAAGGATAGTCTCTTCAACAATCAACAGAATGAAAAGGCAACCTATAGGATGGGAGGGAATATGTGTAAAACTTGCATGTGAATAAGGGACCAATATCCAGAATATAAAAGAAACTACTACAAGGCAATTTCAGAAAAGCAGCGGGCAAATAACTGAGTTTCAAAATGGGTAAAAAGCTTCACTAGACATTTCTCCATAAAGACATACAAGTGGTCAATCTACATATGAAAATTTGCTCAACATCGCTAAGCATCAGGGAAATGGAAATCAAGCCACAAGGAGATATCACTCACACCTGTTAGGATGTGTATTATAAAAAGACAATTAGGGCTTCCCTGGTGGCACAGTGGTTGAGAGTCCGCCTGCCGATGCAGGGGACACATGTTCATGCCCCGGTTTGAGAGGATCCCACATGCCGCTGAGCGGCTTGGCCCATGAACCATGGCCGCTGAGCTTGTGCGTTTGGAGCCTGTGCTCCGCGACGGGAGACCTCACAACAATGAGAGGCCCGTGTGATGCAAACAAAAAAAAAAAAGAAAATAAAAGAAGAAAAGAAAGAAAATTAATGGATGCTGGCAAAGATGTGAAGAAGTGGAACTTCTGTACCCTGTTTTGTACCCTGTCGTAATGTAAAATGGTGTAGCCATTATGGAAAACAGAATGGAGGTCCCCCAAAAATTATTAAGAGAACTCTCATAAAATCCAGCAATCACTCATTTAGGTTTATATACAAAGGAGATAAAACAAGAATGTCCAAGAGATATCTACAATCTCATGTCCATTGCAGCATTATACACAATACACAACATAGGAAAACTGCCTAGTGTCCATGGGAAGATGAATTAGTAAAGTAAATGTGGTGTACACATACAGTGGAATGTCATTCAGTCTTTGCAAAAGAAGGAAATCCTGCCATTTGCAGCAACACGAAAGAACTTGGAGAACATTTGTAAGAGTGAAATAAGCCAGTCGCAGAAGGTCAAAAACTGAAGGAAAACTCCGAGAAGCAGAGAGTAGAAGGGTGGTTCCAAGAGCTGGCAGGAGGTTGACATGGGAAGTCTCTGTTCAATAGTTAGAATGTGTTATTTCAAAATGGAAAAGTTCTAGACACATGCTGTACAACAAGGTGCATGTAGTCAACAGGACTGACTGGACATTTCCAAACTTGTTAAGAAGTTGGATTTCATCGTATGTGTACTTTTACAACAATAAAATATACATATGTAAAATAAATACAAAGTGGAAAAAGGGGAAAAAAGAAGAAAAATAAGGAAAGGGAGTCAACAGAGGGAAAGAAGAAAGGAGGAAGGGTCTCGAATGTACACAGGTATCAGGAGATAATGGGAGAGAAGCTCCTCTCCCCAGGCTTTAAAGAAGACATCTCCCCAGAGTTCACTCCAGCAAGAGGGGGCTGTCCTTTCTCTTCCCCATTCAAGCAGAAGTGCCAATAGCATCCTAAGTGTGGCCCAGGCTGTGCTCAGGTGTACACTTTTCCTTGATCTCTAAACCAAACACCCCTGACTCCCCATGGCTCAGGTGCCCTTCCTGTATCTCCTTCCACTTCTCTAAAGCATTTCCCTCTTCAAGTCCAGCCCGAGGCTCCAATCCTGTCCTCACACGTGGGGTCCACTGGGCGGGTCTCTGAGTTCTTAAGAGCCTCCCTGTGAGTAGCAGGCACTGAATCGCACACCAGGGTTCCCCTCAGCACCATCAGCAAACTACAACCTAGGGATTGAGGATTTCTAGAACAACTTTACTCATAGACACTCTCTTGGGTAAACAAGAGACATTTTACAATCAAGCATTTTCAGTGTTTTCTTTGGTGGGGAAAATATTGACACATGTAAGGCAATCCTATTCTGTTAAAATATGTATTTCTCAAAGGACTCACTAATGAAAAAAAATTTTAAGTATAACTTTCCATGTTTTAATTGACTTTACTCCCAGACTTGTTTGCTTGCCAAAGCCTTCAGAAAATACCAAGAACCTACTTTATCTGGCAGTTTGCACAGCAACATGAGTGGAGATGCTCTTCTCACACTGCTTGGTATCTGTGTCCCACCTTGCAAAGCACAACCTCCTCTCCGCCCTCCTGGGAAGGGAGTCAGTGCCCACCCTGAGCTCAATCCCTGGGGTAGATCTCTTGGTTCTGTCTTCACTGTATGCAGTGTTTCTTGCCCAGCACACAGAAACAGGGCCGGCACAAGTGATGGAAGACAGACTTTCCACAGGAGAAGGACATTTCGTTTCCTTAGCACAGAATCCGATAGTGAATATTATCCTCAAAGGAGAAAGGTGGAGTGAATTTCCTCCATCTACTCCTGAAGGCTCCTTCTTTCTCAGACTCCTCCAGAACTGGGTGTGGCATGTGGGTACAACCATGGGCTCCCTGCAAAAAGAAGGAGGCCTGCCTAGCACTAGGTGCTTCAGGTAAGGGGGGAGGACTCATCCCGAGACTCTAATAGGAAACAGTTAGAATGAGGGAAGTGGCAGAGAGATGTATCATAACCATTCAGAATGCTATGAGACCTACTAAGGGATGAGATTTCTTATTAAATGAAGTTGTAATTGACCCAGTAGTAGGCATGCTGAAACCCAGTTTTGTTCACTAAGAATCCAGCCATGGAGCAACTAAGCCCGAGCACCACAACTACTAAGCCTGTGATCTAGAGCCCGCAAGTCAAGGCCAAGGTGTGGGGTATTGTAAAATTTGTACACTGCCTGTGGGAATGTAAAATGGTGCAGCTATTATGAAAAAGAGGATGGGGATTCCTTATAAAATTATAAAGAGAAATATCATATGATTCAGCAATCACAGTTCTGGGTATATATCCAAAGGAAATTAAATCAGTATCACAATGAGTTGAACTTAGGTTCATTGCAGCATTCTCCACAATAGCCAAGATATGCAACCAACTTCACAAAAGAAGTAAGTGTCCTGTGCCTGAGCTAACCTTAGGTGCTTCAAAACAACTCTGTAAGTCTCTTAGCCCCTTAGAGAGGATGAAAGCAATATACCAGTTAAAAGTAACTCGTCCCAATTTCCTTAGTCTAGAATACTGAAACAAAAGTTCTACAGCAGGGGAAGCCTCATAAACACACAGCACCTGCCAGGGTTTACCCCAGCCTTGGAAGAACTGGGAAGGATAAGACGAAGGCAGGCCTGAGGAAAGGTCAGAGGGTGGGCAGGACGGGAGTGTGGGGTGCAGGGGCAGGGCTGTCCGGATGGAGAAGTGGGTTGTAAGAAGAGCAGTGACCCTGGGTCCTGCTGCCCTGAGTCTTTGTCCTGGGCCTGGTCAATCCCAGGAGACCAGGTTAGCAGGGCTGTGAGAGACAGTGTGTGACGCGAGCCCAGCAGCCCCTTCACACAGTCCTCTAGAATTCCTGCCGGCCGTGAAGGGTCTTTAGGGGCAGCTGGACGTGGAACCCTCTCAAATGGAAGCATGTCAGCACATCAGCCTTGGGAGGTGCTGAGGCTGAAATGAGGAGACTGAGCACATGCAGTGATCCCAAAGCATGTGTTCTCTGACTCATCCACCTCTGGGAGTGCCCTTTCCATGAGGAATAAACAGTGAGGACAAACCTAAGGTGAAGCTACAAGTCCTGAAATTGTAGAGGGAGAGAGTTCAAGTCTCATCCACCACCTGACACTCACTATAAGAACTTGATCTCCAGTGTCAAGTGATTATGAGAGTTTTGTTCCCACTAGAATATGGCCATCATACGTGAATGTAACAAGGAAACCAAAATCCTGGTGCAAAATACCCTCCCGGTATCAAACAGAAATGAACCTTTCATCTTTGGCACTGAAAAAGCAATGAACGAGTAGTCTTGTGAGAAAGAAAATTTCTGAATGGCAAAGCAAGAAAAGATGACTATAAGCACAGTACAGTCAAAGGACATGGACACCTTAACTCTATTATATCAATAAAATTTGGAAAGAACAAATCAGAATTCTACACATATTTCCTCTTCTTCCTGATTTCATATTCACCTTCCTTAGTTTCTAAAGAACCGGGTGGAACCCAAGTGTTCTAGGAATTGTCTCGCTTTAGATCCTACCTGAGAGTTGTTCGCTACGTGAATCGTCATCAGCATCGCTGTTATGTATTCTCTGCACGATGCATTCTGTACAAACACAACCATGAGCATAAAGTTATTATACAAGTTGACCCACCCATTTCTCCTTCTCAACTTGCTGGCTCACACAGCATCACCCTGGTCTTCCCTCCAGGTTCTCAGACCTCCCCTGTGCTCTGTGCAGACAGAGTCCTTCAATAAGATCTTGATCACAGTTGAAAATTGCAAATGAGGGAGAGATGCTGAGAAAATCACCTTTCGACCCCTCACTTCTATAGACCCATTTATAGCTTTCACCGTCAACCTTACCAACCTGAAATTCCAGATGTTACAGACACACTTCAAACATGGCTAGTGTGACCAAGCACTTGTGTGGTTTTTGCATTTTTTAATAGAATGAGTTAATTATTGTTTGAACTAAATTAATTATAAATAGACACATTTGGTTCGTGGCTACCACACTAGAAAGCTCAGCTCTAAGAAATCCAAAGATGAGAAAGAGGCAACCAGCCACCCCTCCCCTGGTTGTTCTTTACTGCAGAATATTTGATGGCCTGATCTGATCATTTGTATGTAGGTATATCTTGGGCTCTTGGACCCACGCCACACATTGGGAGAGTCCTTGTGGACACTGAAATAGTACAGTCAACACTCAGATCCAAGAGGAATTCCCAGCAAGGGGCCCACTTGTAGACAGAGGTGAAGGGCATGGCCCAGTACACCTGTATTAGACATAATCAGAGAGTAGGTGCAGAGGGGAGGGAGGGATTTCACTCTCTGCATGAGTCCATCCTTCTCACCCCTGACTCTAGAAGACCTGAGGAAGGCAGTGGAAAAGGCCCCGTAGGAGGTGAAAAATTTGTATACTGAAAACTACAGGACATTGCGGAAAGAAATTAAAGAAGAGACAATTAACTGGAATGACATACCACGTTCATAGACTGGATTATTAAATAATGTTGGCATTTCTATACTACATAAAGTGATGTACACATATATCGCAACAACGCACAAAATTCCATGTCATTATTATAGAAGCGGACAGAATCCTAAAATACATATGGAATCACCCCAAGTAGATAAAACATTCTTGAGAGCAAAGAGCAATGATGGAGATTAACACTTCCTGAACTCAAAACACATAACAATGCCACAGTAGTCAAAACAGTCTGCTACTGGCATCAAGACAGTGAGATAGACCAATGAAATATAATAGAGAGACACCAAATAAACGCACATATATATGGCCAACTGATTTGGCCAAGGTTCGAAGATTACCAAGTGAAGAAAGGATAGTCTCTTCAACAATCAACAGAATGAACAGGCAACCTATAGGATGGGAGGGAATATGTGTAAAACTTGCATGTGAATAAGGGACCAATATCCAGAATATAAAAGAAACTACTACAAGGCAATTTCAGAAAAACAGCGGGCAAATAACTGAGTTTCAAAATGGGTAAAAAGCTTCACTAGACATTTCTCCATAAAGACATACAAGTGGTCAATCTACATATGAAAATTTGCTCAACATCGCTAAGCATCAGGGAAATGGAAATCAAGCCACAAGGAGATATCACTCACACCTGTTAGAATGTGTAGTATAAAAAGACAATTAGGGCTTCCCTGGTGGCACAGTGGTTGAGAGTCCACCTGCCGATGCAGGGGACACATGTTCGTGCCCCTGTTTGAGAGGATCCCACATGCCGCTGAGCGGCTTGGCCCATGAACCATGGCCGCTGAGCCTGTGCTTTTGGAGCCTGTGCTCTGCTGCGGGAGACTTCACAACAATGAGAGGCCCGTGTGCTGCAAACAAAAAAAAAAAAGAAAGAAAAAGAAGAAAAGAAAGAAAATTAATGGACGCTGGCAAAGATGTGAAGAAGTGGAACTTCTGTACCCTGTTTTGTACCCTGTCGTAATGTAAAATGGTGTAGCCATTATGGAAAACAGAATGGAGGTCCCCCAAAAATTATTAAGAGAACTCTCATAAAATCCAGCAATCACTCATTTAGGTTTATATACAAAGGAGATAAAACAAGAATGTCCAAGAGATATCTACAATCTCATGTCCATTGCAGCATTATACACAATACACAACATAGGAAAACTGCCTAGTGTCCATGGGAAGATGAATTAATAAAGAAAATGTGGTGTACACATACAGTGGAATGTCATTCAGTCTTTGCAAAAGAAGGAAATCCTGCCATTTGCAGCAACACGAAAGAACTTGGAGGACATTTGTAAGAGTGAAATAAGCCAGTCGCAGAAGGTCAAAAACTGAAGGAAAACTCCGAGAAGCAGAGAGTAGAAGGGTGGTTCCAAGAGCTGGCAGGAGGTTGACATGGGAAGTCTCTGTTCAATGGTTAGAATGTGTTATTTCAAAATGGAAAAGTTCTAGACACATGCTGTACAACAAGGTGCATGTAGTCAACAGGACTGACTGGACATTTCCAAACTTGTTAAGAAGTTGGATTTCATCGTATGTGTACTTTTACAACAATAAAATATACATATGTAAAATAAATACAAAGTGGAAAAAGGCGAAAAAAGAAGAAAAATAAGGAAAGGGAGTCAACAGAGGGAAAAAAGAAAGGAGGAAGGGTCTCGAATGTACACAGGTATCAGGAGATAATGGGAGAGAAGCTCCTCTCCCCAGGCTTTAAAGAAGACATCTCTCCAGAGTCCACTCCAGCAAAAGGGGGCTGTCCTTTCTCTTCCCCATTCAAGCAGAAGTGCCAATAGCATCCTAAGTGTGGCCCAGGCTGTGCTCAGGTGTACACTTTTCCTTGATCTCTAAACCAAACACCCATAACTCCCCATGGCTCAGGTGCCCTTCCTGTATCTCCTTCCACTTCTCTAAAGCATTTCCCTCTTCAAGTCCAGCCCGAGGCTCCAATCCTGTCCTCACACGTGGGGTCCACTGTGCGGCTCTCTGAGTTCTTAAGAGCCTCCCTGTGAGTAGCAGGCACTGAATCGCACACCAGGGTTCCCCTCAGCACCATCAGCAAACTACGACCTAGGGATTGAGGATTTCAAGAACAACTTTACTCATAGACAGTCTCTTGGGTAAACAAGTGACATTTTACAATCAAGCATTTTCAGTGTTTTCTTAGGTGGGGAAAATATTGACACATGTAAGGCAAACCTATTCTATTAAAGTATGTATTTCTCAAAGGACTCACTATCGAAAAAAAAATTTTAAGTATCTTTCCATGTTTTAATTGACTTTACTCCCAGACTTGTTTGCTTGCCAAAGCCTTCAGAAAATAACAAGAACCTACTTCATCTGGCAGTTTGCACAGCAACATGAGTGGAGATGCTCTTGTCACACTGCTTGGTTTCTCTGTCCCACCTTGCAAATCACAACCTCCTCTCCGCCCTCCTGGGAAGGGAGTCAGTGCCCACCCTGAGCTCAATCCCTGGGGTAGATCTCTTGGTTCTGTCTTCACTGTATGCAGTGTTTCTTGCCCAGCACACAGAAACAGGGCCGGCACAAGTGATGGAAGACACACTTTCCACAGGAGAAGGACATTTCGTTTCCTTAGCACAGAATGCGATAGTGAATATTAGCCTCAAAGGAGAAAGGTGGAGTGAATTTCCTCCATCTACTCCTGAAGGCTCCTTCTTTCTCGGACTCCTCCAGAACTGGGTGTGGCATGTGGGTACAACCATGGGCTCCCTGCAAAAAGAAGGAGGCCTGCCTAGCACTAGGTGCTTCAGGTAAGGGGGGAGGACTCATCCCGAGACTCTAATAGGAAACAGTTAGAATGAGGGAAGTGGCAGAGAGATGTATCATAACCATTCAGAATGCTATGAGACCTACTAAGGGATGAGATTTCTTATTAAATGAAGTTCTAATTGACCCAGTAGTAGGCATGCTGAAACCCAGTTTTGTTCACTAAGAATCCAGCCATGGAGCAACTAAGCCCGTGCACCACAACTACTAAGCCTGTGCTCTAGAGCCCACAAGTCAAGGCCAAGATGTGGGGTATTGGAAAATTTGTACACTGCCTGTGGGAATGTAAAATGGTGCAGCTATTATGAAAAAGAGGATGGGGATTCCTTATAAAATTATAAACAGAAATATCTTATGATTCAGCAATCACAGTTCTGGGTATATATCCAAAGGAAATTAAATCAGTATCACAATGAGTTGAACTTAGGTTCATTGCAGCATTCTCCACAATAGCCTAGATATGCAACCAACTTCACAAAAGAAGTAAGTGTCCTGTGCCTGAGCTAACCTTAGGTGCTTCAAAACAACTCTGTAAGTCTCTTAGCCCCTTAGAGAGGATGAAAGCAATATTGCAGTTAAAAGTAACTTGTCCCGATTCCCTTAGTCTGGAATACCGAAACAAAAGTTCTACAGCAGGGGAAGCCTCATAAACACACAGCACCTGCCAGGGTTTACCCCAGCCTTGGAAGAACTGGGAAGGATAAGACCAAGGCAGGCCTGAGGAAAGGTCAGAGGGTGGGCAGGACGGGAGTGTGGGGGGCAGGGGCAGGGCTGTCCGGATGGAGCAGTGGGTTGTAAGAAGAGCAGTGACCCTGGGTCCTGCTGCTCTGAGTCTTTGTCCTGTGCCTGGTCAATCCCAGGAGATCAGGTTAGCATGGCTGTGAGAGCTAGTGTGTGAAGCGAGCCCAGCAGCCCCTTCACACAGTCCTCTAGAATTCCTGCCGGCCGTGAAGGGTCTTTAGGGGCAGCTGGACGTGGAGCCCTCTCGAATGGAAGCATGTCAGCACATCAGCCGTGGGAGGTGCTGAGGATGAAATGAGGAGACTGAGCACATGCAGTGATCCCAAAGCATGTGTTCTCTGACTCATGCACCTCTGGGAGTGCCCTTTCCATGAGGAATAAACAGTGAGGACAAACCTAAGGTGAAGCTACAAGTCCTGAAAGTGTAGAGGGAGAGACTTCAAGTCTCATCCACCACCTGACACTCACTATAAGAACTTGTTCTCCAGTGTCAAGTGATTATGAGAGTTTTGTTCCCACTAGGATATGGCCATCATATGTGAATGTAACAAGGAAACCAAAATCCTGGTGCAAAATACCCTCCCGGTATCAAACAGAAATGAAACTTTCATCTTTGGCACTGAAAAAGCAATGAACGAGTAGTCTTGTGAGAAAGACAATTTCTGAATGGGAAAGCAAGAAAAGATGACAATAAGCACAGTACAGTCAAAGGACATGGACACCATAACTCTATTATATCAATAAAATTTGGAAAGAACAAATCAGAATTCTACACATATTTCCTTCTTCTTCCTGATTTCATATTCACCTTCCTTAGTTTCTAAAGAACCGGGTGGAACCCAAGTGTTCTAGGAATTGTCTCGCTTTAGATCCTACCTGAGAGTTGTTCGCTACGTGAATCGTCATCAGCATCGCTGTTATGTATTCTCTGCACGATGCATTCTGTACAAACACAACCATGAGCATAAAGTTATTATACAAGTTGACGCACCCATTTCTCCTACTCAACTTGCTGGCTCACACAGCATCACCCTGGTCTTCCCTCCAGGTTCTCAGACCTCCCCTGTGCTCTGTGCAGACAGAGTCCTTCAATAAGTTATTGATCACCGTTGAAAATTTCAAATGAGGGAGAGATGCTGAGAAAATCACCTTTCGACCCCTCACTTATATAGACCCACTTATAGCTTTCCCCGTCAACCTTACCAACCTGAAATTCCAGATGTTACAGACACACTTGAAACATGGCTAGTGTGACCAAGCAATTGTGTGTTTTTTGCATTTTTTTAATAGAATGAGTTAATTATTGTTGGAAGTAAATTAATTATAAATAGACACATTTGGTTAGTGGCTACCACACTGGAAAGCTCAGCTCTAAGAAATCCAAAGATGAGAAAGAGGCAACCAGCCACCCCTCCCCTGGTTGTTCTTTACTGCAGAAAATTTAATGCCCTGAATTGATCATTCGTATGTAGGTATATCTTGGGCTCTTGGACCCACGCCAGGCATTGCGAGAGTCCCTGTGGACACGGAAATAGTACAGTCAACACTCAGATCCAAGAGGAATTCCCAGCAAGGGGACCACTTGTAGACAGAGGTGAAGGGCATGGCCCAGTACACCTGTATTAGACATAATCAGAGAGTAGGTGCAGAGGGAGGGAGGGATTTCACTCTCTGCACGAGTCCATCCTTCTCACCCCGACTCTAGAAGACCTGAGGAAGGCAGTGGAAAAGGTCCCGTAGGAGGTGAAAAATTTGTGTACTGAAAACTAAACGACATTGCAGAAAGAAATGAAAGAAGAGACAAGTAATTGGAATGACATACCACGTTCATAGACTGGATTATTAAATACTGTTGGCGTTTCTATACTACATAAAGTGATGTACACATATATCGCAACAACGCACAAAATTCCATGTCATTATTATAGAAGCGGAGAGAATCCTAAAATACAATGGAACCCCCAAAAGTAGATAAAACAATCTTGAGAGCAAAGAGCAATGATGGAGATTAACACTTCCTGAACTCAAAACACATAACAATGCCACAGTTGTCAAAACAGTCTGCTACTGGCATCAAGACAGTGAGATAGACCAATGAAATATAATAGAGAGACGCCAAATAAACGCACATATATATGGCCAACTGATCTTGGCCAAGGTTCGAAGATTACCAAGTGAAGAAAGGATAGTCTCTTCAACAAACAATAGAATGAAAAGGCAACCTATAAGAAGGGAGGAAATATGTGTAAAACTTGCATGTGAATAAGGGACCAATATCCAGAATATAAAAGAAACTACTACAAGGCAATTTCAGAAAAACAGCGGGCAAATAACTGAGTTTCAAAATGGGTAAAAAGCTTCACTAGACATTTCTCCATAAAGACATACAAGTGGTCAATCTACATATGAAAATTTGCTCAACATCGCTAAGCATCAGGGAAATGGAAATCAAGCCACAAGGAGATATCACTCACACCTGTTAGGATGTGTATTATAAAAAGACAATTAGGGCTTCCCTGGTGGCACAGTGGTTGAGAGTCCGCCTGCCGATGCAGGGGACACATGTTCGTGCCCCGGTTTGAGAGGATCCCACATGCCGCTGAGCGGCTTGGCCCATGAACCATGGCCGCTGAGCCTGTGCGTTTGGAGCCTGTGCTTCGCGACGGGAGACCTCACAACAATGAGAGGCCCGTGTACTGCGAACAAAAAAAAAAAAGAAAGAAAAAGAAGAAAAGAAAGAAAATTAATGGATGCTGGCAAAGATGTGAAGAAGTGGAACTTCTGTACCCTGTTTTGTACCCTGTCGTAATGTAAAATGGTGTAGCCATTATGGAAAACAGAATGGAGGTCCCCCAAAAATTATTAAGAGAACTCTCATAAAATCCAGCAATCACTCATTTAGGTTTATATACAAAGGAGATAAAACAAGAATGTCCAAGAGATATCTACAATCTCATGTCCATTGCAGCATTATACACAATACACAACATAGAAAACTGCCTAGTGTCCATGGGAAGATGAATTAATAAAGAAAATGTGGTGTACACATACAGTGGAATGTCATTCAGTCTTTGCAAAAGAAGGAAATCCTGCCATTTGCAGCAACACGAAAGAACTTGAGGACGTTTGTAAGAGTGAAATAAGCCAGTCACGGAAGGTCAAAAACTGAGAGAAAACTCCGAGAAGCAGAGAGTAGAAGGGTGGTTCCAAGAGCTGGCAGGAGGTTGACATGGGAAGTCTCTGTTCAATGGTTAGAATGTGTTATTTCAAAATGGAAAAGTTCTAGACACATGCTGTACAACAAGGTGCATGTAGTCAACAGGACTGACTGGACATTTCAAAACTTGTTAAGAAGTTGGATTTCATCGTATGTGTACTTTTACAACAATAAAATATACATATGTAAAATAAATACAAAGTGGAAAAAGGCGAAAAAAGAAGAAAAATAAGGAAAGGGAGTCAACAGAGGGAAAAAAGAAAGGAGGAAGGGTCTCGAATGTACACAGGTATCAGGAGATAATGGGAGAGAAGCTCCTCTCCCCAGGCTTTAAAGAAGACATCTCTCCAGAGTTCACTCCAGCAAGAGGGGGCTGTCTTTTCTCTTCCCCATTCAAGCAGAAGTGCCAATAGCATCCTAAGTGTGGCCCAGGCTGTGCTCAGGTGTACCCTTTTCCTTGATCTCTAAACCAACCCCCCCTGACTCCCCATGGCTCAGGTGCCCTTCCTGTATCTCCTTCCACTTCTCTAAAGCATTTCCCTCTTCAAGTCCAGCCCGAGGCTCCAATCCTCTCCTCACACGTGGGGTCCACTGGGCGGGTCTCTGAGTTCTTCAGAGCCTCCCTGTGAGTAGCAGGCACTGAATCGCACACCAGGGTTCCCCTCAGCACCATCAGAAAACTACGACCTAGGAATTGAGGATTTCTAGAACAACCTTACTCATAGACAGTCTCTTGGGTAAACAAGTGACATTTTACAATCAAGCATTTTCAGTGTTTTCTTAGGTGGGGAAAATATTGACACATGTAAGGCAAACCTATTCTATTAAAGTATGTATTTCTCAAAGGACTCACTATCGAAAAAAAAATTTTAAGTATCTTTCCATGTTTTAATTGACTTTACTCCCAGACTTGTTTGCTTGCCAAAGCCTTCAGAAAATACCAAGAACCTACTTCATCTGGCAGTTTGCACAGCAACATGAGTGGATTTGCTCTTGTCACACTGCTTGGTTTCTCTGTCCCACCTTGCGAAGCACAACCTCCTCTCCGCCCTCCTGGGAAGGGAGTCAGTGCCCACCCTGAGCTCAATCCCTGGGGTAGATCTCTTGGTTCTGTCTTCACTGTATGCAGTGTTTCTTGCCCAGCACACAGAAACAGGGCCGGCACAAGTGATGGAAGACAGACTTTCCACAGGAGAAGGACATTTCGTTTCCTTAGCACAGAATGCGATAGTGAATATTAGCCTCAAAGGAGAAAGGTGGAGTGAATTTCCTCCATCTACTCCTGAAGGCTCCTTCTTTCTCGGACTCCTCCAGAACTGGGTGTGGCATGTGGGTACAACCATGGGCTCCCTGCAAAAAGAAGGAGGCCTGCCTAGCACTAGGTGCTTCAGGTAAGGGGGGAGGACTCATCCCGAGACTCTAATAGGAAACAGTTAGAATGAGGGAAGTGGCAGAGAGATGTATCATAACCATTCAGAATGCTATGAGACCTACTAAGGGATGAGATTTCTTATTAAATGAAGTTCTAATTGACCCAGTAGTAGGCATGCTGAAACCCAGTTTTGTTCACTAAGAATCCAGCCATGGAGCAACTAAGCCCGTGCACCACAACTACTAAGCCTGTGCTCTAGAGCCCACAAGTCAAGGCCAAGATGTGGGGTATTGGAAAATTTGTACACTGCCTGTGGGAATGTAAAATGGTGCAGCTATTATGAAAAAGAGGATGGGGATTCCTTATAAAATTATAAACAGAAATATCATATGATTCAGCAATCACAGTTCTGGGTATATATCCAAAGGAAATTAAATCAGTATCACAATGAGTTGAACTTAGGTTCATTGCAGCATTCTCCACAATAGCCTAGATATGCAACCAACTTCACAAAAGAAGTAAGTGACCTGTGCCTGAGCTAACCTTAGGTGCTTCAAAACAACTCTGTAAGTCTCTTAGCCCCTTAGAGAGGATGAAAGCAATATTGCAGTTAAAAGTAACTTGTCCCGATTCCCTTAGTCTGGAATACTGAAACAAAAGTTCTACAGCAGGGGAAGACTCATAAACACACAGCACCTGCCAGGGTTTAACCCAGCCTTGGAAGAACTGGGAAGGATAAGACCAAGGCAGGCCTGAGGAAAGGTCAGAGGGTGGGCAGGACGGGAGTGTGGGGGGCAGGGGCAGGGCTGTCCGGATGGAGCAGTGGGTTGTAAGAAGAGCAGTGACCCTGGGTCCTGCTGCCCTGAGTCTTTGTCCTGTGCCTGGTCAATCCCAGGAGACCAGGTTAGCAGGGCTGTGAGAGCCAGTGTGTGAAGCGAGCCCAGCAGCCCCTTCACACAGTCCTCTAGAATTCCTGCCGGCCGTGAAGGGTCTTTAGGGGCAGCTGGACGTGGAGCCCTCTCAAATGGAAGCATGTCAGCACATCAGCCTTGGGAGGTGCTGAGGATGAAATGAGGAGACTGAGCACATGCAGTGATCCCAAAGCATGTGTTCTCTGACTCATCCAGCTCTGGGAGCGCCCTTTCCATGAGGAATAAACAGTGAGGACAAACCTAAGGTGAAGCTACAAGTCCTGAAAGTGTAGAGGGAGAGAGTTCAAGTCTCATCCACCACCTGACACTCACTATAAGAACTTGTTCTCCAGTGTCAAGTGATTATGAGAGTTTTGTTCCCACTAGGATATGGCCATCATACGTGAATGTAACAAGGAAACCAAAATCCTGGTGCAAAATACCCTCCCGGTATCAAACAGAAATGAACCTTTCATCTTTGGCACTGAAAAAGCAATGAACGAGTAGTCTTGTGAGAAAGAAAATTTCTGTATGTCAAAGCAAGAAAAGATGACTATAAGCACAGTACAGTCAAAGGACATGGACACCATAACTCTATTATATCAATAAAATTTGGAAAGAACAAATCAGAATTCTACACATAGTTCCTTCTTCTTCCTGATTTCATAATCACCTTCCTTAGTTTCTAAAGAACCGGGTGGAACCCAAGTGTTCTAGGAATTGTCTCGCTTTAGATCCTACCTGAGAGTTGTTCGCTACGTGAATCGTCATCAGCATCGCTGTTATGTATGCTCTGCACGAGGCATTCTGTACAAACACAACCATGAGCATAAAGTTATTATACAAATTGACCCACCAATTTCTCCTACTCGACTTGCTGGATCACACAGCATCCCCCTGGTCTTCCCTCCAGGTTCTCAGACCTCCCCTGTGCTCTGTGCAGACAGAGTCCTTCAATAAGATATTGATCACCGTTGAAAATTTCAAATGAGGGAGAGATGCTGAGAAAATCACCTTTCGACCCCTCACTTATACAGACCCACTTATAGCTTTCCCCGTCAACCTTACCAACCTGAAATTCCAGATGTTACAGACACACTTGAAACATGGCTAGTGTGACCAAGCAATTGTGTGTTTTTTGCATTTTTTTAATAGAATGAGTTAATTATTGTTGGAAGTAAATTAATTATAAATAGACACATTTGGTTAGTGGCTACCACACTGGAAAGCTCAACTCTAAGAAATCCAAAGATGAGAAAGAGGCAACCAGCCACCCCTCCCCTGGTTGTTCTTTACTGCAGAAAATTTAATGCCCTGAATTGATCATTCGTATGTAGGTATATCTTGGGCTCTTGGACCCACGCCAGGCATTGCGAGAGTCCCTGTGGACACGGAAATAGTACAGTCAACACTCAGATCCAAGAGGAATTCCCAGCAAAGGGCCCACTTGTAGACAGAGGTGAAGGGCATGGCCCAGTACACCTGTATTAGACATAATCAGAGAGTAGGTGCAGAGGGAGGGAGGGATTTCACTCTCTGCATGAGTCCATCCTTCTCACCCCGACTCTAGAAGACCTGAGGAAGGCAGTGGAAAATGTCCCGTAGGAGGTGAAAAATTTGTGTACTGAAAACTAAACGACATTGCAGAAAGAAATGAAAGAAGAGACAAGTAATTGGAATGACATACCACGTTCAAAGACTGGATTATTAAATACTGTTGGCATTTCTATACTACATAAAGTGATGTACACATATATCGCAACAACGCACAAAATTCCATGTCATTATTATAGAAGCGGAGAGAATCCTAAAATACATATGGAACCCCCCCAAGTAGATAAAACAACCTTGAGAGCAAAGAGCAATGATGGAGATTAACACTTCCTGAACTCAAAACCCATAACAATGCCACAGTTGTCAAAACAGTCTGCTACTGGCATCAAGACAGTGAGATAGACCAATGAAATATAATAGAGAGACGCCAAATAAACGCACATATATATGGCCAACTGATCTTGGCCAAGGTTCGAAGATTACCAAGTGAAGAAAGGATAGTCTCCTCAACAATCAATAGAATGAAAAGGCAACCTATAAGAAGGGAGGAAATATGTGTAAAACTTGCATGTGAATAAGGGACCAATATCCAGAATATAAAAGAAACTACTACAAGGCAATTTCAGAAAAGCAGTGGGCAAATAACTGAGTTTCAAAATGGGTAAAAAGCTTCACTAGACATTTCTCCATAAAGACATACAAGTGGTCAATCTACATATGAAAATTTGCTCAACATCGCTAAGCATCAGGGAAATGGAAATCAAGCCACAAGGAGATATCACTCACACCTGTTAGGATGTGTATTATAAAAAGACAATTAGGGCTTCCCTGGTGGCACAGTGGTTGAGAGTCCGCCTGCCGATGCAGGGGACACATGTTCATGCCCCGGTTTGAGAGGATCCCACATGCCGCTGAGCGGCTTGGCCCATGAACCATGGCCGCTGAGCCTGTGCGTTTGGAGCCTGTGCTCCGCGACGGGAGACCTCACAACAATGAGAGGCCCGTGTGATGCAAACAAAAAAAAAAAGAAAGAAAAAGAAGAAAAGAAAGAAAATTAATGGATGCTGGCAAAGATGTGAAGAAGTGGAACTTCTGTACCCTGTTTTGTACCCTGTCGTAATGTAAAATCGTGTAGCCATTATGGAAAACAGAATGGAGGTCCCCCAAAAATTATTAAGAGAACTCTCATAAAATCCAGCAATCACTCATTTAGGTTTATATACAAAGGAGATAAAACAAGAATGTCCAAGAGATATCTACAATCTCATGTCCATTGCAGCATTATACACAATACACAACATAGGAAAACTGCCTAGTGTCCATGGGAAGATGAATTAATAAAGAAAATGTGGTGTACACATACAGTGGAATGTCATTCAGTCTTTGCAAAAGAAGGAAATCCTGCCATTTGCAGCAACACGAAAGAACTTGAGGACGTTTGTAAGAGTGAAATAAGCCAGTCACGGAAGGTCAAAAACTGAGAGAAAACTCCGAGAAGCAGAGAGTAGAAGGGTGGTTCCAAGAGCTGGCAGGAGGTTGACATGGGAAGTCTCTGTTCAATGGTTAGAATGTGTTATTTCAAAATGGAAAAGTTCTAGACACATGCTGTACAACAAGGTGCATGTAGTCAACAGGACTGACTGGACATTTCCAAACTTGTTAAGAAGTTGGATTTCATCGTATGTGTACTTTTACAACAATAAAATATACATATGTAAAATAAATACAAAGTGGAAAAAGGCGAAAAAAGAAGAAAAATAAGGAAAGGGATTCAACAGAGGGAAAAAAGAAAGGAGGAAGGGTCTCGAATGTACACAGGTATCAGGAGATAATGGGAGAGAAGCTCCTCTCCCCAGGCTTTAAAGAAGACATCTCTCCAGAGTTCACTCCAGCAAGAGGGGCTGTCCTTTCTCTTCCCCATTCAAGCAGAAGTGCCAATAGCATCCTAAGTGTGGCCCAGGCTGTGCTCAGGTGTACCCTTTTCCTTGATCTCTAAACCAACCACCCCTGACTCCCCATGGCTCAGGTGCCCTTCCTGTATCTCCTTCCACTTCTCTAAAGCATTTCCCTCTTCAAGTCCAGCCTGAGGCTCCAATCCTGTCCTCACACGTGGGGTCCACTGGTCGGGTCTCTGAGTTCTTCAGAGCCTCCCTGTGAGTAGCAGGCACTGAATCGCACACCAGGGTTCCCCTCAGCACCATCAGGAAACTACGACCTAGGAATTGAGGATTTCTCGAACAACCTTACTCATAGACAGTCTCTTGGGTAAACAAGTGACATTTTACAATCAAGCATTTTCAGTGTTTTCTTTGGTGGGGAAAATATTGACACATGTAAGGCAATCCTATTCTATTAAAGTATGTATTTCTCAAAGGACTCACTATCGAAAAAAATTTTAAGTATATCTTTCCATGTTTTAATTGACTTTACTCCCAGACTTGTTTGCTTGCCAAAGCCTTCAGAAAATACCAAGAACCTACTTCATCTGGCAGTTTGCACAGCAACAAGAGTGGAGATGCTCTTGTCACACTGCTTGGTTTCTCTGTCCCACCTTGCGAAGCACAACCTCCTCTCCGCCCTCCTGGGAAGGGAGTCAGTGCCCACCCTGAGCTCAATCCCTGGGGTAGATCTCTTGGTTCTGTCTTCACTGTATGCAGTGTTTCTTGCCCAGCACACAGAAACAGGGCCGGCACAAGTGATGGAAGACAGACTTTCCACAGGAGAAGGACATTTCGTTTCCTTAGCACAGAATGCGATAGTGAATATTAGCCTCAAAGGAGAAAGGTGGAGTGAATTTCCTCCATCTACTCCTGAAGGCTCCTTCTTTCTCGGACTCCTCCAGAACTGGGTGTGGCATGTGGGTACAACCATGGGCTCCCTGCAAAAAGAAGGTGGCCTGCCTAGCACTAGGTGCTTCAGGTAAGGGGGGAGGACTCATCCCGAGACTCTAATAGGAAACAGTTAGAATGAGGGAAGTGGCAGAGAGATGTATCCTAACCATTCAGAATGCTATGAGGCCTACTAAGAGATGAGATTTCTTATTAAATGAAGTTGTAATTGACGCAGTCTTAGGGATTCTGAAACACAGTTGTGTTCATTAAGAATCCAGCCATGGAGCAAGTAAGTCCCTGCACCACAACTACTAAGCCTTTGCTCTAGAGCCCGCAAGTCACAACTACTGAGCCCACGTGTTACATCTATTGAGCTGGTGTTGGGCCATCCTCTTTGGGGGATGAAGGAAAGCAAAGGACAAGAGGAAGGAAATGAAAACAGAGCTTTGGCTTTCTAGCTAAGGGGAGCCTAATCAGAAGAGAAGGGTCGATCTTAAAAATGGTAAACACTAAAATGCATGCTCTGTTTCAATTACAGAGACACATGACACATCCTGCCTCTTTTGAGCTTCTGCTAAATTGCCACTGTCTCTTGATTTTTCCCAGATCACTTTTTCCCCAGCATCCACAATGCCAGCTACTGCATTTGTCATGTCTTCTATTGTATAATATTTTATACTTGATTAACAGCAACCTCTATTAAAGGACTGAATTCAATCCTAGACAAAATATGCTATATTTATTCACTAATCACTTGTCTTAAAGAAATTCAAATACACAAGATTTGACAAAACTGAAATCCTACCACTTAGATACAGCCACTATCAATCGTATCATATTTTTCTCCAGTCTTTGTTTTCTATACAATGTACATATGCCCACTGAGTCTGGCGCTGTCCATACTCTAGGGAGCTGTTCCATAAGAGGGACACTTCGTTATGAAGAGGGAGCCCGGACTGAGCACAGCCTGTCTCTAACTCAGCTGTGCAGGAGAAGTGTACAGGCTAACAGTCAGGTTCCACATGGGTCCTTGGGTTTGGGCTACAGGAATTGACCAATTATAAGGCTTATGGTAATGTTATGCAATACAATGAAATATCCCCCTGATTCTTATCTGCTTTTGGCCTTCTTTAAGCAATGACACCAGCACTGACAGATATGACCTGTAGTCTATACATGGGGTCTCACACCTCTCAGAATCTGTGAGCTGACCAGGAGAATGCAGGTCTTGAGGTGAATTTCACATTAATGACTGTGCCAAAGTCAACTGATAATTCCACCCAAAGCTGCCCTGGATTCTGTGACCACTAAGGCCACCTGATGGGCAAGGTCTGGACCGTTGGAGATGCTAGGACTTCCAGCCAAGGATACGGATGCAGGGACTCCCTTGCTCCATGACTGAGGATCCTTTGGCTGAGTGGTAAGTGCAGGTCAGGGATCCAGAGCATCCACATTGGGACCCACCCCTGGGTTCTCAGTTTGGCTTTTCCACTTAGGAGGTCAAGAGCTGAGAACATTTATCTCTGCACCATCTCCTTCTGAGGAAAAGGAATATTAACCAAATCTGGGCAACAGCTGTGTTGAGGGAAGAACAAGGTAGTGTACAGACAGTGTGCAGTGGTGATGAGCTTTGTTGACAGGTGAATTGTGCTGTGTAAGAGGGAAATATCTCCTGAGGAAACACACACACGCTCACACATGCAGGTTCACAATCACACCACATAGGCTCACACATGGACCCCACCCCAACCCTGATACACACAAACCCACATCATCTAAATGATGCAGTTACTTCCAGGGCCATAGAACTTGGGCATGGCTCTTTACTGGGAAATCAGTCTCTAGCTCTACACCCCCATCCCTCATCCCTGTAGGGACCCTGAATCAGGGTGTCTCTCCAAGCAAAGCCAGCAAGAGAGTCCCACCGTCTTCATCATCTAGATTGTTCCTCAGCAGAGGGGTGATCTCTGAATACATACCGTTTTTGTTTGCTGTCCAATCCACCTGTGATTAGAGAAGAGAAAACAGTGTAAGGATCTCAGCATCCTGTGCTCTGTGGACACAGTTATTTCATCTCTTTTTTTGTCCTCAGAAAACCAAATTGGGAACTGTTGTTTAGTCAATGTCCCCAAAAGAAACCAGAGAAGACAGCTGTGGGAAAGGCTGGATCTTTGCCTGGAAGATCTCTCAGGTCCACTTTGAGGAGCAAATACAAAAGTCTACTTCAAGGAGGGAAATTTTCTGCTGAGGAAATTGTGTCTGACTATACAGTTTCTAACTGATGTTGCCATTTTTTAAATGGCCTTTTGAATGGGAAAGACCTTCAATCAGCATTCATCCAACCAAGCAAAATTGTTTACATCAGCTGTCTTGAACACTGTAGATCTTGAGATCTGAAATCAATTGGAAAAGAAAGAAATGGAGCAAACTTTTAATCTCTGATAAATAAGGGGAGCTTACCCTGGAGGTAGCAGGAGCCACTTTAATTATCCTCCCGTAGGGCAGTTCCTCCAACCGGTCCTCAGGGGGCTCTAGGAGGACACAGAGTAAGTGTCAGGACACTGGTGATGCTGCTCAGGAATTACTCAGAGAGCCTCGTTAATGTGGACACAGGGTGGGAGTGTATGGATGCAGGTGGTTACTGAGTGTGGACTGAGGTGCTGTTGGACAAACCTCCCTGGTGGGTGGAGGAAGGCAAAGGGGAGGAACATTTCAGAAATGAGGAAGAGAACCTTTAGCTTTCTAGCTGTAGGGAACCTAATCAATTTGAAAGTGTCAGTCTGAAAAAGCTTAAACACTAACATTGCACTATGTTTCAGTATAGAGTCCCACAGCCCCTCTGCCCATTTGAAAGTCCCTCCAAATCCCCCTTCTTCTTGAAATGTTACAAGACTCTTTCAGCTTCCTTCTAATCAAATATGTTGCTCCTTCATTCATCGTCCATTCTGTTGGATTTTTGACTTATTTTATTGTGATGAAATATACATATTTATGCTTTTCATAATTTTGAAGTATACAGTTCACTAGCATTTCTTACTTTCACAATGCTGTGTAGCCATCAACACAATCTACATCTTAATCTTTTTCATCATTTCAACGTAACCTCTGTACCCATTAAATCATAATCCACCTTACTCCTGCCTACTGACCTTGGTAATTTCTGCTTCCGGTGTCTGTGGTTTTGCCTACACTAGGTACCTCAAACAAGTGGAATCATATAATATTTGTCTTTCTGCGCCTGCCTTATTTCACTAACAATAATATATTTTTTATATTATTTGGATCATTCATTTTGTAGCATAAGTCAATCTTTAATTCCTTTTTATGGTTGAAAATTATTCCATTCTGTGTATATATCACATTTTATTTATCCATTTATCACCTGACGGACTTTGGATTGTTTGTATCTTTGGGCTACTAAGAATAATGCTACTATGCACATTAGTGTACAGATTTCTGTATGGCACCATAATGGTGACAAATAATATTGTACATATTTCAAATATCATTGAATATAACAACACAAAGTGTGACTCTTAGGTGAACTATGGACTTTTAATTAGTAAAAATACACTTACATTGTTTCACTAATTGTAACAAATGTACTCCACCTATGTTATATATTATTAATAGCTGAAACTGGAGCGATAGGATACAGGAATTTTCTGTATTGCATGTACAACATTTATGTCAATATAATCCTGTTCTAAATAATGTCTAATAATTTAAAGAAATCTCGAAACATGGTTTCAGGGAGGGATGTGTTGTTGCTAACGTTCAAAAATCAGCTAATGTCTAAACCGTAACTAGAGACCATCTTCCCTCTTAAACATGAACCAAATGTTGAATTTTAAATGTATGTTTACTTCCATGGTTAAAACAGTACCATCTGGCTTAGTAAGTTTCAATTTGAACACATGGAATAAAAGAAGAATACTGCTTAATATTTCATAGCTTTTTCTTCAATATGAGGCACTGAATCAACTAGAATAATTATTCTTGAGTGAACCGAATGAGACATTTTCCACAGTACCTTCAGCTGGGTCATTTATAGGGTGCACCCTAAAATGTGGCCGGATGCGGATCTTTTTCAGCCAGCCTGGGGTTGATATTCTTGACCTCTGATGAGTGTTTCTTCTTCTCGCATTCTGGAAGCAGCATCCTGGGAAATGCATTACAATAGAGACAACTATTGACATCTTGCTGGCAGAAGACCATGGGGAAATTAGGAATAATTTATTCACAGTTCAATCCTTTGGTCCCTTTCCTCACCAGCGGCCCAGCAGAGCCTCCTGAATCAAAGTTGGACTTAGGAAGATCTTGCAGTTTGGTATGCAGTGAAAACACCCAACAGACAGGTTTTGTGGGCAAATATCTTTATTTAACTGAGAATGTCTAGAAACTCAGCAAACCATTGGGACCATGACTGATGGACTGGATTCAAATCCCGTTTAGAAGAAGCATGTACTTGGGAAAGATATGTAGATCCCTCTTTGCCTCAGTTCCCTGTTCTGAGATGTAGGAATGTTAATATGGCCTACTTTTAGCATTATGTCATGTGGCCAAAAATGATTGAATGCAGGTAAAATGTTTGAAAAATAAAGGACCGGTGCTTCACAAATGCTCCATAAGTGTTCAATCCTGAATGATGGCAAGAAGAAGCTGGATATTTCGTAGCTGTTGAAAGCAGAGAAGGGATTTGATGACTCCAAGTAAAGGGGGTTTCAAGCTTACTCTTCAGCTTTTTCATGGGAACAATGCTTTACAGCTCATGAAGAATATCCATTATCATGTCTGACACCCAGCCCTGTTGGGGGTGAAGGGGAGGGCAAAGTGGGGTGCTGTAACCCATGTGTTATGGTGGAGGGTGTGGAAATTTAGAGAGATAAGTGACTGTCCAAGAGTCACAACCATGATGAATGATGGATCACGGACAGGACAGACAGAGCCAGTGCCTACCCTGAGCTCAATCCCTGGGGTAGGTCTCTTGGTTCTGTCTTCACTGTATGCAGTGTTTCTTGCCCAGCACACAGAAACAGGGCCGGCACAAGTGATGGAAGACAGACTTTCCACAGGAGAAGGACATTTCGTTTCCTTAGCACAGAATCCGATAGTGAATATTAGCCTCAAAGGAGAGAGGTGGAGTGAATTTCCTCCATCTACTCCTGAAGGCTCCTTCTTTCTCGGACTCCTCCAGAACTGGGTGTGGCATGTGGGTACAAGCATGGGCTCCCTGCAAAAGGAAGGAGGCCTGCCTAGCACTAGGTGCTTCAGGTAAGGGGGGAGGACTCATCCCGAGGCTCTAATAGGAAACAGTTAGAATGAGGGAAGTGGCAGAGAGATGTATCATAACCATTCAGAATGCTATGAGACCTACTAAGAGATGAGATTTTTTATTAAATGAAGTTGTAATTGACCCAGTAGTAGGGATTCTGAAACCCAGTTTTGTTCATTAAGAATCCAGCCATGGGACCCGGAGGAAGATGGCGGAAGAGTAAGACGTGGGGATCACCTTCCTCCCCACAGATACATCAGAAATTCATCTACACGTGGAACAACTCCTACAGAACACCTACTGAGCGCTGACAGAAGACCTCAGATCCCCAAAAGGCGAGAAACTCCCCACATACCTGGGTAGGGCAAAAGAAAATAGAATAAACAGAGACAAAAGGATAGGGACGGGACCTGCACCAGTGGGAGGGAGCCGTGAAGGAGGAAAGGTTTCCACACACTACAAGCCCCTTCGCGGGCGGAGACTGCAGGTGGCGGAGGGGGAAAGCTTCGGAGTAGCAGAGGAGAGCACAGCAACAGGTGTGCAGAGGGCAAAGTGGAGAGATTCCGGGACATTGGATCGGTGCCCTCAGGCACACACCAGCCCGAGAGGCTTGTGTGCTCGGCCGCCGGGGCGGGCGGGGCTGGGAGCTGAGGCTCGGGTATCGGCTTTCAGTCGGAGCGCAGGGAGAGGACTGGGGCTGGCGGCAGGAAGAGAGCCTGAAGGGGTTAGTGCACCACGGCTAGCCCAGAGGGAGTCCGGGGAAAAAGTCTGGAGCTGCCGAAGAGGCAAGAGACTTTTTCTTCCCTTTTGTTTCCTGGTGCGCGAGGAGAGGGCATTAAGAGGGCTGCTTGGGGAAGCGCCGGAGACGGGCGTGGGAAGCTGGGGCTGCTGCTGCCACTGCCGCGGGGCCTGTGTGCGAGCGCGGGTCACTGTCCGCCCCGCCTTCCGGGGGGCCTGTGTACCCCACCACTGCCGGGGTCCCGGGACCCGGGGACGGCTTTCCCGGGAAAGTGCACGGAGTGCCTCGGTCTGGTGCAACGTCACGCCGGCCTCTGCCGCCGCAGGCCCGCCCCACACTGCGCGCCCCTCCCTCCCCTCTGCCTGAGTGAGCCAGAGCCACCGAAACAGCGGCTCCTTTAAACCCGTCCTGTCTGAGTGAAGAACTGACGCCCTCCGGCGACCTACGCGCAGAGGCGTGGCCAGGTCCAAGGCTGAGACCCGGGAGCTGTGAGAGCAGAGACAGGGAAATCTCTCTGTGCAGCCTCGGAGGCAGCGGATTAAAGCTGCACGGTCCATTTGATGTGCCCTGCGTCTGTGGAGTGCATAAATGGACAGCGAATCATCCCAAATTGAGGAAGTGGACTTTGAGGACAAGACTTAAGACTTTCCCCCTTTTTCCTCTTTTTACAACGAATTATCCCAAATTAAGGAGGTGGACTTAGAGAGCAAGATTTCAGACTTCTCGCCCTTTTCCTTTTTTTACAACGAATTATCCCAAATTGAGGAGGTGGACTTGGAGAGCAAGATTTTTGAATTTTCCCCCTGCTCTCTTTTTGTGAATGTGTATGTGTATTCTTCTGTGTGAGATTCTCTCTGTATAGCTTTGCTTCCACCATATGTCCCAGGGTTCTATCTGTCCGTTTTTATTTCAATAATTACTTTTTAATTTTAATAACGCTACTATATTTCATACTTTAAATAATTTTACTTTACCTGCTCTTTCTTTTTTTCCTACCTTCCCTTCCTCCTCCCTCCCTCCGCCCCTCCTTTCCTTCTCTCTTTCTTTCCTTCCTCCCTCCCTCCTTCCCTCCCTCCTGTCTTTCTTTCCTTCCTCCCTCCCTCCCACCCTTCTTCCTTTCACTTTCTTTTCTTTCCTTCCTCCCTCCCTCATTCCTGTCTTTCTTTCTTTCTTTCCTTCCTTCCTCCCTCCCTCCCTTCTTCCTTTCACTCTTTCTTTTTCTTTCCTTCCTCCCTCCCTCACTCCTGTCTTTCTTTCTTTCTTTCTTTCTTTCTTTCCTTCCTCCCTCACTCCCTTCTTCCATTCACTCTTCCTTTTTCTTTCATTCCTCCCTCCCTCCTTTCTTTCTTTCTTTCCATCCTTCCTCTCTCCCTCCTTTCTTTCTTTCTTCCTTCCTTCCTTCCTTTCTTTCCTTCTTCCTTTCTTTCTCTCTCTCTTTCTTTCTTCTACTAATTCTTTCTTTATACTTTTTGTCCCTTTTATTCTGAGCTGGGTAGATGAAAGGCTCTTGGTGCTGCAGCCTGGAGTCAGTGCTGTGCCTCTGAAGTGGGAGAGCCAACTTCAGGACACGGATCCACAAGAGACCTCCCAGCTCCACATAATATCAAGCAGCGAAAATCTCCCAGAGATCTCCATCTCAACACCAGCACCCAGCTTCAGTCAACGACCAGCAAACTACAGTGCTGCTCAACCTATGCCAAGCAACTAGCAAGGCAGGAACACAACCCCACCCATTAACAGAGAGGCTGCCTAAAAACATAATAAGGCCACAGGAACCCCAAAACACACCACCAGATGTGGACATGTACACAAGAAAGACAAGATCGAGCCTCAACCACCAGAACAAAGGCACTAGTCCCCCCCAGCAGGAAGCCTACACAACCTACTGAAACAAACTTAGCCATTGGGGACAGACACCAAAAACAACGGGAACTACGAATCTGCAGCCTGCAAAAAGGAGACCCCAAACACAGTAAGATAAGCAAAATGAGAAGATAGAAAAACACACAGCAGGTGAAGGAGCAAGATAAAAACCTACCAGACCTAACAAATGAAGAGGTAATAGGTAGTCTACCTGAAAAAGAATTCAGAATAATGATAGTAAAGATGATCCAAGATTCTATTTCCAAGATCCAAAATCTTGGAACTGGAATAGACAAAATGCAAGAAACAGTTAACAAGGACCTAGAAGAACTAAAGATGAATCAAGCATCGATTAAAAACACAATAAATGAAATGAAAAATACTCTAGATGGGATCAATAGCAGAATAACTGAGGCAGAAGAACGGATAAGTGAGGTGGAAGATAAAATAGTGGAAATAAGTGATGCAGAGCAAAATAAAGAAAAAAGAATGAAAAGAACAGAGGACAGTCTCAGAGACCTCTGGGACAACATTAAATGCACCAACATTCGAATTATAGGGGTTCCAGAAGAAGAAGAGATAAAGAAAGGGACTGAGAAAATATTTGAAGAGATTGTAGTTGAAAACTTCCCTAATATGGGAAAGGAAATAGTTAATCAAGTCCAGGAGGCACAGAGAGTCCCATACAGAATAAATCCAAGGAGAAATTCGCCAAGACACATATTAATCAAACTGTCAAAAATTAAACACAAAGAAATCATATTAAAAGCAGCAAGGGAAAAACAACAAATAACACACAGGGAATCCCCATCAGGTTAACAGCTGAACTCTCAGCAGAAACTCTACAAGCCAGAAGGGAGTGGCAGGACATAATTAAAGTGATGAAGGAGAGAAACCTGCAACCAAGATTACTCTACCCAGCAAGGATCACATTCAGGTTTGATGGAGAAATTAAAACCTTTACAGACAAGCAAAAGCTGAGAGAGTTCAGCACCACCAAACCAGCTTTACAACAAATGCTAAAGGAACTTCTCTAGGCAAGAAACACAACAGAAGGAATATACTTACAATAACGAGCCCAAAGCAAAAGGAAATGGGAATAGGAACATACATATCGATAATTACCTTAAATGTAAATGGACTAAATGCCCCCACCAAAAGACACAGATTGGCTGAATGGATACAAAAACAAGACCAATATATATGCTGTCTACAAGAGACCCACTTCAGACCTAGAGACACATACAGACTGAAAGTGAGGGGATGGAAAAAGATATTCCATGCAAATGGAAATCAAAAGAAAGCTGGAGTAGCAATTCTTATATCAGACAAAATAGACTTTAAAATAAAGACCACTAGAAGAGACAAAGAAGGACACTACATAATGATAAAGGGATCGAACCAAGAAGAAGATATAACAATTGTAAATATTTATGCACCCAACATAGGAGCACCTCAATACATAAGGCAAATACTAACAGCCATAAAAGGAGAAATCGACAGTAACACACTCATAGTAGGGGACTTTAACACCCCACTTTCACCAATGGACAGATCATCCAAAATGAAAATAAATAAGGAAACACAAGCTTTAAATGATACATTAAACAAGATGGACTTAGTTGATATTTATAGGACATTCCATCCAAAAACAACAGAATACATATTTTTCTCAAGTGCTCATGGAACATTCTCCCAGATAGATCATATCTTGTGTCACAAATCAAGCCTTGGTAAATTTAAGAAAATTGAAATTGTATCAAGAGTCTTTTCCGAACACAATGCTATGAGACTAGACATCAATTACAGGAAAAGATCTGTAAAAAATACAAACACATGGAGGCTAAACAATACACTACTCAATAATGAAGTGATCACTGAAGAAATCAAAGAGGAAATAAAAAAATACCTAGAAACAAATGACAATGGAGACACGACGACCCAAAACCCATGGGACGCAGCAAAAGCAGTTCTAAGGGGGAAGTTTATAGCAGTACAATCCCACCTTAAGAAACAGGAAACGTCTCGAGTAAACAACCTGACCCTGCACCTAAAGCAATTAGAGAAAGAAGAACAAAAAACCCCCAAAGCTAGCAGAAGGAAAGAAAGCATAAAGATCAGATCAGAAATAAATGAAAAAGAAATGAAGGAAACGATAGCAAAGATCAATAAAACTAAAAGCTGGTTCTTTGAGAAGATAAACAAAATTGACAAACCATTAGCCAGACTCATCAAGAAAAGAAGGGAGAAGACTCAAATCAATAGAATTAGAAATGAAAAAGGAGAAGTAACAACTGACACTGCAGAAATACAAAAGATCATGAGAGATTACTACAAGCAACTCTATGCCAATAAAATGGACAACCTGGAAGAAATGGACAAATTCTTAGAAATGCACAACCTGCCAAGACTGAATCAGGGAGAAATAGAAAATATGAGTAGACCAATCACAAGCACTGAAATTGAAACTGTGATTAAAAATCTTCCAACAAACAAAAGCCCAGGACCAGATGGCTTCACAGGCGAATTCTATCAAACATTTAGAGAAGAGCTGACACCCATCCTTCTCAAACTCTTCCAAACAATTTCAGTGGAAGGAACACTCCCAAACTCATTCGACGAGGCCACCATCACCTTGATACCAAAACCAGACAAGGATGTCACAAAGAAAGAAAACTACAGGCCAATATCACTGATGAACATAGATGCAAAAATCCTCAATAAAATACTAGCAAACAGAATCCAACAGCACATTAAAAGGATCATACACCATGATCAAGTGGGGTTTATTCCAGGAATGCAAGGATTCTTCAATATATGCAAATCAATCAATGTGATACACCATATTAACAAGTTGAAGGAGAAAAACCATATGATCATCTCAATAGATGCAGAGAAAGCGTTCGACAAAATTCAACACCCATTTATGATAAAAACCCTGCAGAAAGTAGGCATAGAGGGAAATTTCCTCAACATAATAAAGGCCATATATGACAAACCCACAGCCAACATTGTCCTCAATGGTGAAAAACTGAAAGCATTTCCACTAAGATCAGGAACAAGGCAAGGTTGCCCACTCTAATCACTCTTATTCAACATAGTTTTGGAAGTTTTAGCCACAGCAATCAGAGAAGAAAAGGAAATAAAAGGAATCCACATCGGAAAAGAAGAAGTAAAGCTGTCACTGTTTGCAGATGACATGATACTATACATAGAGAATCCTAAAGAAGCTACCAGAAAACTACTAGAGCTAATCAATGAATTTGGTAAAGTTGCAGGATACAAAATTAATGCACAGAAATCTCTGGCATTCCTATATACTAATGATGAAAAATCTGGAAGCGAAATCAAGGAAACACTCCCATTTACCATTGCAACAAAAAGAATAAAATATCTAGGAATAAACCTACCTAAGGAGACAAAAACCTGTGTGCAGAAAATTATAAGACACTGATGAAAGAAATTAAAGATGATACAAATAGATGGAGAGATGTACCATGTTCTTGGATTGGAAGAATCAACATTGTGAAAATGACTCTACTACCCAAAGCAATCTACAGATTCAAAGCAATCCCTATCAAACTACCACTGGCATTTTTCACAGAACTAGAACAGAAAATTTCACAATTTGTATGGAAACACAAAAGACCCCGAATAGCCAAAGCAATCTTGAGGACGAAAAATGGAGCTGGAGGAATCAGGCTCCCTGACTTCAGACTATACTACAAAACTACAGTAATCAAGACAGTATGGTATTGGCACAAAAACAGAAATATAGATCAATGGAACAGGATAGAAAGCCCAGAGATAAACCCACGGACATATAGTCACCTTATCTTTGATAAAGGAGGCAGGAATGTACAGTGGAGAAAGGACAGTCTCTTCAATAAGTGGTGCTGGGAAAACTGGACAGGGACATGCAAAAGTATGAGATTAGATCACTCCCTAACACCATACACAAAAATAAGCTCAAAATGGATTAAAGACCTAAATGTGAGGCCAGACACTATCAAACTCTTAGAGGAAAACATAGGCAGAACACTCTATGACATAAATCACAGCAAGATCCTTTTGGACCCACCTCCTAGAGAAATGGAAATAAAGACAAAAATAAACAAATGGGACCTAATGAAACTTAAAAGCTTTTGCACAGCAAAGGAAAACATAAACAAGATGAAAATACAACCCTCAGAATGGGAGAAAATATTTACAAATGAAGCAACTGACAAAGGATTAATCTCCAAAATTTATAAGCAGCCCATGCAGCTCAATAACAAAAAAACAAACAACCCAATCCAAAAATGGGAAGAAGACCTAAATAGACATTTCTCCACAGAAGATATACAGACTGCCAACAAACACAAGAAAGGATGCTCAACATCTTTACTCATTAGAGAAATGCAAATCAAAACTACAATGAGATATCATCTCACACCAGTCAGAATGGCCATCATCAAAAAATCTAGAAACAATAAATGCTGGAGAGGGTGTGGAAAAAAGGGAACACTCTTGCACTGCTGGTGGGAATGTGAATTAGTACAGCCACTATGGAGAACGGTATGGAGGTGCCTTAAAAAACTACAAATAGAACTACCATATGACCCAGCAATCCCACTACTAGGCATATACCCTGAGAAAACCATAATTCAAAAAGAGACATGTACCAAAATGTTCATTGCAGCTCTATTCACAATAGCCCGGAGCTGGAAACAACCTAAGTGTCCATCATCGGATGAATGGATAAAGAAGATGTGGCACATATATACAATGGAATATTACTCAGCCATAAAAAGAAACGAAACTGAGCTATTTGTAATGAGGTGGATAGACCTAGAGTCTGTCATACAGAGTGAAGTTAGTCAGAAAGAGAAAGACAAATACCGTATGCTAACACGTATATACGGAACTTAAAAAAAAATGTCATGAAGAACCTAGGGGCAAAACGGAAATGAAGACGCAGACCTACTTGAGAATGGACTTGAGGATATGGGGAGGGGGAAGGGTGGGCTGTGACAAGGCGAAAGAGAGGCATGGACGTGTATACACTACCAAACGTAAGGTAGACAGATAGTGGGAAGCAGCCGCAGAGCACAGGGAGATCAGCTCGGTGCTTTGTGACCGTCTGGAGGGGTGGGATGGGGAGGGTGGGAGGGAGGGAGATGCATGAGGGAAGGGATGTGGGAACAGATGTATATGTATGACTGATTCACTTTGTTATAAAGCAGAAACTAATTAAAAAAATAAATAAATAAACTTAAAAAAAAAAAAAAAAGAGACATGTACCAAAATGTTCATTGCAGCACTATTTACAATAGCCCGGAGATGGAAACAACCTAAGTGCCCATCATCAAATGAATGAGTAAAGAAGATGTGGCATATACATACAATGGAATATTACTCAGCCATAAAAAGAAATGAAATTGAGCTATTTGTAATGAGGTGGATGGATTTAGAGTCTGTCATACAGAGTGAAGTAAGTCAGAAAGAGAAAGACAAATACTGTATGCTGACACATATATATGAAATTTAAGAAAAATAAATGTCATGAAGAACATAGGGGTAAGACAGGAATAAAGACACAGACCTACTAGAGAATGGACTTGAGGATATGGGGAGGGGGAAGGGTAAGCTGTGACAAAGTGAAAGAGCGACATGGACATGTATACACTACCAACCGTAAGGTAGATAGCTAGTGGGAAGCAGCTGCATAGCACAGGGAGATCAGCTCGGTGCGTTGTGACCGCCTGGAGGGGTGGGATAGGGAGAGTGGGAGGGAGACGCAAAAGGGAGGGGATATGGGAAAATATGTATATGAATAACTGATTAAAAGAAAAAAAAGAAAAAAATGGGTAAAAAGCTTCACTAGACATTTCTCCATAAAGACATACAAGTGGTCGATCTACATATGAAAATTTGCTCAACATCGCTAAGCAACAGGGAAATGGAAATCAAGCCACAAGGAGATATCACACACAACTGTTAGAATGTGTAGTATAAAAAGACAATTAGGGCTTCCCTGGTGGCACAGTGGTTGAGAGTCCGCCTGCCGATGCAGGGGACACATGTTCGTGCCCCGGTTTGAGAGGATCCCACATGCCGCTGAGCGGATTGGCCCATGAAACATGGCCACTGAGCCTGTGCGTTTGGAGCCTGTGCTCCGCAACGGGAGACCTCACAACAATGAGAGGCCCGTGTGCTGCGAACAACAACAACAAAAAAAATAGAAGAAGAAAAGGAAGAAAATTAATGGATGCTGGCAAAGATGTGAAGAAGTGGAACTTCTGTACCCTGTTTTGTACCCTGTAGTAATGTAAAGTGGTGTAGCCATTATGGGAAACAGAATGGAGGTCCCCCAAAAATTATTAAGAGAACTCTCATAAAATCCAGCAATCACTCATTTAGGTTTATATACAAAGGAGATAAAACAAGAATGTCCAAGAGATATCTACAATCTCATGTCCATTGCAGCATTATACACAATACACAACATAGGAAAACTGCCTAGTGTCCATGGGAAGATGAATTAATAAAGAAAATGTGGTGTACACATACAGTGGAATGTCATTCAGTCTTTGCAAAAGAAGGAAATCCTGCCATTTGCAGCAACACGAAAGAACTTGGAGGACATTTGTAAGAGTGAAATAAGCCAGTCACAGAAGGTCAAAAACTGAAGGAAAACTCCGAGAAGCAGAGAGTAGAAAGGTGGTTCCAAGAGCTGGCAGGAGGTTGACATGGGAAGTCTCTGTTCAATGGTTAGAATGTGTTATTTCAAAATGGAAAAGTTCTAGACACATGCTGTACAACAAGGTGCATGTAGTCAACAGGACTGACTGGACATTTCCAAACTTGTTAAGAAGTTGGATTTCATCGTATGTGTACTTTTACAACAATAAAATATACATATGTAAAATAAATACAAAGTGGAAAAAGGGGAAAAAAGAAGAAAAATAAGGAAAGGGAGTCAACAGAGGGAAAGAAGAAAGGAGGAAGGGTCTCGAATGTACACAGGTATCAAGAGATAATGGGAGAGAAGCTCCTCTCCCCAGGCTTTAAAGAAGACATCTCTCCAGAGTTCACTCCAGCAAGAGGGGGCTGTCCTTTCTCTTCCCCATTCAAGCAGAAGTGCCAATAGCATCCTAAGTGTGGCCCAGGCTGTGCTCAGGTGTACACTTTTCCTTGATCTCTAAACCAACCACCCCTGACTCCCCATGGCTCAGGTGCCCTTCCTGTATCTCCTTCCACTACTCTAAAGCATTTCCCTCTTCAAGTCCAGCCCGAGGCTCCAATCGTGTCCTCACTCGTGGGGTCCACTGGGCGGGTCTCTGAGTTCTTAAGAGCCTCCCTGTGAGTAGCAGGCACTGAATCGCACACCAGGGTTCCCCTCAGCACCATCAGGAAACTACGACCTAGGGATTGAGGATTTCTAGAACAACTTTACTCATAGACAGTCTCTTGGGTAAACAAGTGACATTTTACAATCAAGCATTTTCAGTGTTTTCTTTGGTGGGGAAAGTATTGACACATACAAGGCAATCCTATTCTATTAAAGTATGTATTTCTCAAAGGACTCACTATCGAAAAAAAATTTTTAAGTATAACTTTCCATGTTTTAATTGACTTTACTCCCAGACTTGTTTGCTTGACAAAGCCTTCAGAAAATACCAAGAACCTACTTCATCTGGCAGTTTGCACAGCAACATGAGTGGAGATGCTCTTGTCACACTGCTTGGTTTCTCTTTCCCACCTTGCAAAGCACAACCTCCTCTCCGCCCTCCTGGGAAGGGAGTCAGTGCCCACCCTGAGCTCAATCCCTGGGGTAGATCTCTTGGTTCTGTCTTCACTGTATGCAGTGTTTCTTGCCCAGCACACAGAAACAGGGCCGGCACAAGTGATGGAAGACAGACTTTCCACAGGAGAAGGACATTTCGTTTCCTTAGCACAGAATCCGATAGTGAATATTAGCCTCAAAGGAGAAAGGTGGAGTGAATTTCCTCCATCTACTCCTGAAGGCTCCTTCTTTCTCGGACTCCTCCAGAACTGGGTGTGGCATGTGGGTACAACCATGGGCTCCCTGCAAAAAGAAGGTGGCCTGCCTAGCACTAGGTGCTTCAGGTAAGGGGGGAGGACTCATCCCGAGACTCTAATAGGAAACAGTTAGAATGAGGGAAGTGGCAGAGAGATGTATAATAACCATTCAGAAGGCTATGAGACCTACTAAGGGATGAGATTTCTTATTAAATGAAGTTGTAATTGACCCAGTAGTAGGCATGCTGAAACCCAGTTTTGTTCACTAAGAATCCAGCCATGGAGCAACTAAGCCCGTGCACCACAACTACTAAGCCTGTGCTCTAGAGCCCACAAGTCAAGGCCAAGATGTGGGGTATTGGAAAATTTGTACACTGCCTGTGGGAATGTAAAATGGTGCAGCTATTATGAAAAAGAGTATGGGGATTCCTTATAAAATTATAAACAGATATATCATATGATTCAGCAATCACAGTTCTGGGTATATATCCAAAGGAAATTAAATCAGTATCACAATGAGTTGAACATAGGTTCATTGCAGCATTCTCCACAATAGCCTAGATATGCAACCAACTTCACAAAAGAAGTAAGTGTCCTGTGCCTGAGCTAACCTTAGGTGCTTCAAAACAACTCTGTAAGTCTCTTAGCCCCTTGGAGAGGATGAAAGCAATATTACAGTAAAAGTAACTTATCCCAATTCCCTTAGTCTGGAATACTGAAACAAAAGTTCTACAGCAGGGGAAGCCTTATAAACACACAGCACCTGCCAGAGTTTACCCCAGCCTTGGAAGAACTGGGAAGGATAAGACCAAGGCAGGCCCGAGGAAAGGACAGAGGGTCGGCAGGACGGGAGTGTGGGGAGCAGGGGCAGGGCTGTCCGGATGGAGCAGTGGGTTGTAAGAAGAGCAGTGACCCTGGGTCCTGCTGCCCTGAGTCTTTGTCCTGGGCCTGGTCAATTCCAAGAGACCAGGTTAGCAGGGCTGTGAGAGCCACTGTGTGAAACGAGCCCAGCACCCCCTTCACACAGCCCTCTAGAATTTCTGCCGCCCATGGAGGGTGTCTAGGGCAGCTGGACGTGGACTCCTGTCAAATGGAAGCATGTCAGCACATCAGCCTTGGGAGGTGCTGAGGCTGAAATGAGGAGTCTGAGCACATGCAGTGATCCCAAAGCATGTGTTCTCTGACTCATCCACCTCTGGGAGAGCCATTTCCATGAGGAATAAACAGTGAGGACAAACCTAAGGTGAAGCTACAAGTCCAGAAAGTGTAGAGGGAGAGAGTTCAAGTCTCATGCACCACCTGACACTCACTATAAGGACTTGTTCTCCAGTGTCAAGTGATTATGAGAGTTTTGTTCCCACTAGGATATGGCCATCATACGTGAATGTAAAAAGGAAACCAAAATCCCTGGTGCAAAATACCCTCCAGATACCAAACAGAAATGAACCTTTCATCTTTGGCAGTAAAAAAGCAATGAAAGAGTAGTCTTGTGAGAAAGAAAATTTCTGAATGGAAAAGCAAGAAAAGATGACTATAAGCACAGTACAGTCAAAGGACATGGACACTATAACTCTATTATATCATTAAAATTTGGAAAGAACAAATCAGAATTCTACACATATTTCCTTCTTCTTCCTGATTTCATATTCACCTTCCTTAGTTTCTAAAGAACCGAGTGGAACCCAAGTGTTCTAGGAACTGTCTCGCTTTAGATCCTACCTGAGAGTTGTTCGCTACGTGAATCGTCATCAGCATCGCTGTTATGTATGCTCTCCACGATCCATTCTGTACAAACACAACCATGAGCAAAAAGTTATTATACAAGTTGACCCACCCATTTCTCCTCCTCGACTTGCAGGCTCATACAGCATCCCCCTGGTTTTCCCTCCAGGCACTCAGACCTCCCCTGTGCTCTGTGCAGACAGAGTCCTTCAATAAGATATTGATCACCGTTGAAAATTTCAAATGAGGGAGAGAGGCTGAGAAAATCACCTTTCGACCCCTCACTTCTATAGACCCATTTACAGCTTTCACCGTCAACCTTACCAACCTGAAATTCCAGATGTTACAGACACACTTGAAACATGGCTAGCGTGACCAAGCAATTGTGTGTTTTTTGCATTTTTTAATAGAATGAGTTAATTATTGTTGGAACTAAATTAATCATAAATAGACACATTTGGTTAGTGGCTACCACACTGGAAAGCTCAGCTCTAAGAAATCCAAAGATGAGAAAGAGGCAACCAGCCACCCCTCCCCTGGTTGTTCTTTACTGCACAAAATTTGATGGCCTAATCTGATCATTCGTATGTAGGTATGTCTTGGGCTCTTGGACCACGCCAGGCATTGCGAGAGTCCTTGTGGACACTGAAATAGTACAGTCAACACTCAGATCCAAGAGGAATTCCCAGCAAGGGGCCCACTTGTAGACAGAGGTGAAGGGCATGGCCCAGTACACCTGTATTAGACATAATCAGAGAGTAGGTGCAGAGGGGAGGGAGGGATTTCACTCTCTGCACGAGTCCATCCTTCTCACCCCTGACTCTAGAAGACCTGAGGAAGGCAGTGGAAAAGGCCCCGTAGGAGGTGAAAAATTTGTATACTGAAAACTACAGGACATTGAGGAAAGACATTAAAGAAGAGACAAGTAATTGGAATGACATACTACGTTCATAGACTGGATTATTAAATACTGTTGGCATTTCTATACTACATAAAGTGATGTACACATATATCGCAACAACGCACAAAATTCCATGTCATTATTATAGAAGTGGAGAGAATCCTAAAATGCATATGGAACTCCCCCAAGTAGATAAAACAACCTTGAGAGCAAAGAGCAATGATGGAGATTAACACTTCCTGAACTCAAAACACATAACAATGCCACAGTAGTCTAAACAGTCTGATACTGGCATCAAGACAGTGAGATAGACCAATGAAATATAATAGAGAGACGCCAAATAAACGCACATATATATGGCCAACTGATCTTGGCCAAGGTTCGAAGATTACCAAGTGAAGAAAGGATAGTCTCTTCAACAAACAACAGAATGAAAAGGCAACCTATAGGATGGGAGGGAATATGTGTAAAACTTGCATGTGAATAAGGGACCAATATCCAGAATATAAAAGAAACTACTACAAGGCAATTTCAGAAAAACAGCGGGCAAATAACTGAGTTTCAAAATGGGTAAAAAGCTTCACTAGACATTTCTCCATAAAGACATACAAGTGGTCAATCTACATATGAAAATTTGCTCAACATCGCTAAGCATCAGGGAAATGGAAATCAAGCAACAGGAGAGCCCACAACGATGAGAGGCCCGTGTACCGCAAAAAAAAAAAGTAAGAAAATTAATGGATGCTGGCAAAGATGTGAAGAAATGGAACTTCTGTACCCTGTTTTGTACCCTGTAGTAATGTAAAATGTTGTAGCCATTATGGAAAACAGAATGAATGTCCCCTAAAACTTATTAAGAGAACTCTCATAAAATCCAGCAATCACTCATTTAGGTTTATATACAAAGGAGATAAAACAAGAATGTCCAACAGATATCTACAATCTCATGTCCATTGCAGCATTATACACAATACACAACATAGGAAAACTGTCTAGTGTCCATGGGAAGATGAATTAATAAAGAAAATGTGGTGTACACATACAGTGGAATGTCATTCAGTCTTTGAAAAAGAAGGAAATCCTGCCATTTGCAGCAACACGAAAGAACTTGGAGGACATTTGTAAGAGTGACATAAGCCAGTCACAGAAGTTCAAAAACTGAAAGAAAACTCCGAGAAGCAGAGAGTAGAAGAGTGGTTCCAAGAGCTGGCAGGAGGTTGACATGGGAAGTCTCTGTTCAATGGTTAGAATGTGTTATTTGCAAAACGGAAAAGTTCTAGACACATGCTGTACAACAAGGTGCATGTAGTCAACAGGACTGACTGGACATTTGAAAACTTGTTAAGAAGTTGGATTTCATCGTATGTGTACTTTTACAACAAAAAATATACATATGTAAAATAAATACAAAGTGGAAAAAGGGGAAAAAAGAAGAAAAATAAGGAAAGGGAGTCAACAGAGGGAAAGAAGAAAGGAGGAAGGTTCTCGAATGTACACAGGTATCAGGAGATAATGGGAGAGAAGCTCCTCTCCCCAGGCTTTAAAGAAGACATCTCTCCAGAGTTCACTCCAGCAAGAGGGGGCTGTCCTTTCTCTTCCCCATTCAACCAGAAGTGCCAATAGCATCCTAAGTGTGGCCCAGGCTGTGCTCAGGTGTACACTTTTCCTTGATCTCTAAACCAACCACCCCGGACTCCCCATGGCTCTGGTGCCCTTCCTGTATCTCCTTCCACTTCTCTAAAGCATTTCCCTCTTCAAGTCCAGCCCGAGTCTCCAATCCTGTCCTCACACGTGGGGTCCACTGAGCGGGTCCCTGAGTTCTTAAGAGCCTCCCTGTGAGTAGCAGGCACTGAATCGCACACCAGGGTTCCCCTCAGCACCATCAGGAAACTACGACCTAGGGATTGAGGATTTCTAGAACAACTTTACTCATAGACAGTCTCTTGGGTAAACAAGTGACATTTTACAATCAAGCATTTTCAGTGTTTTCTTTGGTGGGGAAAATATTGACACATATAAGGCAATCCTATTCTATTAAAGTATGTATTTCTCAAAGGACTCACTATCGAAAAAAAATTTTTAAGTATAACTTTCCATGTTTTAATTGACTTTACTCCCAGACTTGTTTGCTTGCCAAAGCCTTCAGAAAATACCAAGAACCTACTTCATCTGGCAGTTTGCACAGCAACATGAGTGGAGATGCTCTTGTCACACTGCTTCGTTTCTCTGTCCCACCTTGCAAAGCACAACCTCCTCTCCGCCCGCCTGGGAAGGGAGCCAGTGCCCACCCTGAGCTCAATCCCTGGGGTAGATCTCTTGGTTCTGTCTTCATTGTATGCAGTGTTCCTTGCCCAGCACACAGAAACACGTCCGGCACAAATGGTGGAAGACAAACTTTCCACAGGAGAAGGACATTTCGTTTCCTTAGCACAGAATCCTATAGTGAATATTAGCCTCAAAGGAGAAAGGTGGAGTGAATTTCATCCATCTATTCCTGGAGGCCTCGTCTTTCTCGGTCTGTTCCAGAACTGGGTGTGGCATGTGGGTACAACCATGGGCTCCCTGCAAAAAGAAGAGGTCTGCCTAGCACTAGGTGCATCAGGTAATGGGGGAGGACACATCCCGAGGCTCTAATAGGAAACAGTTAGAATGAGGGAAGTGGCAGAGAGATGTATCATAACCATTCAGAATGCTATGAGAACTACTAAGAGATGAGATTTCTTATTAAATGAAGTTGTAATTGACCCAGTAGTAGGGATGCTGAAACCCAGTTTGTTCACTAAGAATCCAGCCATGGAGCAACTAAATCCTTGCACCACAACTACTAAGCCTGTGCTCTAGAGCCCGCAAGTCACAACTACTGAGCCCACGTGCCACAACTATTGAAGCCCATGCACCTAGAGCCTGTGCTCTGGAACAACAGACGCCACCAAATGAGCAGCCCACGCACTGCAAAGAAGACACAACACAGCCAAAAAAAAAAAAAAAGAATCCAATAAACATTTGCCTGGGTTGTGATCGTATTTGTTTTCCTGGTTAGATGAGGCTCACTTGGTATAAAATCAATGCACACACTGAAAGTGTACAGTTCATTTACTTTTATATCCATACCCATTCATGATGCAGTGGTGATGGGAATATTTTTTAGAAAGTTGGCACCAGTAACAATGATGTTTAGGGGAACATAAATCAAGGGATACAATACATAAAAAGTTCACATACACACACAGCATCATACCACTCATTTCACATACAGACACACCCAGTCTCTTGCACACAAACCTAAACCACCTAACCGTAATACAGCTTCTTCCTTGGACTATAGTAATTGGTCACATTACTTGTAAATCACTTTCTATCACCAGGACAGCTACTGTCATTCCCAGCATAAATTTGGAATCAGTTTGCCCTCTACACTAAAACCAGCAAGAATGTCCCACTTTCTCATCTTCAAAGTTCTTCCTCCCCAAGTGACTGATCCCAAAATACATACCGTTTTCACGTTCTGTGAAGGCCACCTGCAATTACAGAAGAGAAAACACTATGAGGATAAGATCACAGTGATGCTCAGGTCTTTTGTTCATTTGCTGACAGCAGAAAACCTCATAAGAAACAGTGGTCCAGGGAACCCAGCAAGGGTTATCAGAGCAAACCTACTCAGGCTGAAAGGCAAGAACTTTGCTGGGAGGATGGAACTTCCAAGTCCATTTAAGTTGGAAATTACAGAATTCTTTTCCTAGAGGAAAAATCGATGCAGGAGAGAGAGCTCCATGCTCTACAGGCTGCAATGGATGCTGTCAATTTTAATGTCCTGTGGAATCAGGCACCATGAGTTGGTAATAGACTCTCACTCCACATTCTCCCAACCAAGGGAATTGTATGTATCTGGAAGGAATACCCTCAAATATTCATAACTTAAATCTATTGAAAGAGAAATAAAGCAATATTTCTATCTCAGGCCAGAAAAAATCCAGCTTACCTTGATTTTCCACGGAGGCTTTTCTTCTGTCCTATCACGGTGCAGGTCATCCGCCACATCCTCAGGGAGACCTGGAGGGACACAGAGTAACTGTCAGGACACTGGTGATGCGGCTCAGGAATTACTCAGGGGCTTTCTTCTCGATGAGGACATGGGGTGGTGTGTATGGATGTGGGAGGTTAGTAAGTGTGGGCTGAGCTGGTGTTGGGCCATCCTCTTTGGGGGATGAAGGAAGGCAAAGGACAAGAGGAAGGAAATGAAAACAGAGCTTTGGCTTTCTAGCTAAGGGGAGCCTCATCAGAAGGGAAGGGTCGATCTAAAAAATGGTAAACACTAAAATGCATGCTCTGTTTCAATGACACAGACCCATGACCCATCCTTCCTCTTTTGAGCTTCTGCTAAATTGCCACTGTCTCTTGAGTTTTCCCAGATCACTCTTTCCCCAGCATCCACAATGCCAGCTACTGCATTTGTCATGTCTTCTATTGTATAATATTTTATACTTGATTAACAGCAACCTCTATTAAAGGACTGAATTCAATCCTAGACAAAATATGCTATATTTATTCACTAATCACTTGTCTTAAAGAAAATCAAATACACAAGATTTGACAAAACTGAAATCCTACCATTTAGATACAGCCACTATCAATCGTATCATATTTTTCACCCAGTCTTTGTTTTCTATACAATGTACGTATACCCACTGAGTCAGGGGCTGTCCATACTCTAGGGAGCTCTTCCATAAGTGGGACACTTCGTTATGAAGAGGGAGCCCAGACTGAGCACAGCCTGTCTCTAACCCAGCTGTGCAGTAGAAGTGTACAGGCTAACAGTCAGGTTCCACTTTGAGTCCTTCGGTGTGGGCTACAGGAATTGACCAATGCTAAGGCTTATGGTAATGTTATCCAATACAATAAAATAGCTCCCTGATTCTTATCTGCTTTTGGCCTTGTTTAAGCAATGACACCAGCACTGACAGATATGACCTGTACTGTATACATGGGGTCTCACACCTCTCAGAATCTGGGAGCTGACCAGGAGAATGCAGGTCCTGAGGTGAATTTCACATTAATGACTGTGCCAAAGTCAACTGATAAGTCCACCCATAGCTGCCCTGGATTCTGTGACCACTAAGGCCACCTGATGTGCAAGTTCCGGACCTTTGGAGATTCTAGGATTTCCAGCCAAGGATACGGATGCAGGGACTCCCTTGCTCCATGACTGAGGATCCTTTGGCTGAGTGGTAAGTGCAGGTCAGGGATCCAGAGCATCCACATTGGGACCCACCCCTGGGTTCTCAGTTTGGCTTTTCCACTTAGGAGGTCAAGAGCTTAGAACATTTATCTCTGCACCATCTCCTTCTGAGGAAAACGAATATTAACCAAAACTGGGCAACAGCTGTGTTGAGGGAAGAACATGCAAACAACTTCACAAAACCAGTAAGGGTCCTGTGCCTGAGCTAACCTTAGGTACTTCAAAACAACTCCGTAAGTCTCTTAGCCCCTTAGAGCGGATGAAAGCAATATTAGAGTTAAAAGTAACTTGTCCCAATTCCCTTATTCTGGAATACTGAAACAAAATTCTACAGCAGGGGAAGCCTCATAAACACACAGCACCTGCCAGGGTTTACCCCAGCCTTGGAAGAACTGGGAAGGATAAGACCAAGGCAGGCCTGAGGAAGGTCAGAGGGTAGGCAGGACTGAGGTATGGGGAGCAGGGGCATGGCTGTCCGGATGGAGCAGTGGGTTGTAAGAAGAGCAGTGACCCTGGGTCCTGCAGCCCTGAGTCTCTGTCCTGGGCCTGGTCAACCCCAGGAGACCAGGTCAGCAGGGCTCTGAAAGCAAGTGTGTGAAGCGAGCCCAGTAGCCCATTCACACAGTCCTCTAGAATTCCTGCCAGCCATGAAGGGTCTTTAGGGACAGGTGGACGTGGACCCCTCTCAAATGGAAGCATGACAACACATCAGCCTTGGCGAAGTTCAGAGGCTGAGATGAGCTCAAGGAGACTGAACACATGCAGTGATCCCAGAGCACATGTTCTGTGACTCATCCATCTCAGGGACTGTCCTTTACAAGAGGAACAAACAGTGAGGACAAAACATGAGGTGAAGCCACAAGTCCTAAAAGTGCAGATGGAGACAGTTCTCTTCTCATCCACCACCTCACCCTTTCTAGAACAACTTGGTCTCAAGTTTCAAGGGCCCATGAGAGTTTTGACCCACAGGTTCTGTCCATCATAGGTCAATATGCAAAAGAAAACAAACTCTCCTGTGCACAATATCCTAGATGTGCTAACCAGAAAACAAACTTCCATATTAGGCAGTGACAAGCACAAGAAAGAGCAGCTCATGTGCAAAAGATCATTTTTCATGAGCAAACCAAGAAAAGGTTATTATAGAGCACAGTCACGTCTAAGGACACAATTTCTCTCTATTGTGTCATTAAAATATGAAAAAGACAAGCCAGAACACTACACATATTTTATTTTTCTTTCTGATTTCATATCCACCTTCCTCAGTCTCCAAAGCAGGAGATATAACTCTAAAGTTCCAGGAACCCTCTGCCATTAGATCCTACCTAAGTGTTGTTCTTACCTGTATCCTTTTCCTTATCACGGCCACAAATGCTATCCAAAGTAGATACTGTAGAAACACGAACATGAATTTACAAGTCTTATGGATACAGTAAAATGTGACTAATGTGACTGTGTAATTGGATATTTTATTTGTTTTATTTTAATACACTGAGTTAATCATTGATTGAATTAAATAAATTATAACAGGCACATCAAGCTAGTGGCTACCACACTGTAATACACATACCTCTCTCTCTCTCTCTCTCTCTCTCTCTCTCTCTCTCTCTCTCTCTCTCTCCATATATATATATATATATGTGTATATATATATATATAAAGTATATGGAGGATGTTACCACCGCTCCCCTGGTTATTCCCCTCTGTATGGTCTACCCATTCAAGATGGCTGTTTGCTGATGGTTTACCAAAGGAAAAACCTCTGCCCCGTGAAGTACTTAGCCCAAGGGGTAAGAGGGATGCGTCCCTCTGCTGGTTTCCCTGGTAACCGATGAGCCCATCTGCTGTCAACTCCCCCTTTAACTGGTAGCCTGCCTATTCCGCCCAGAGAGAAGCATGCTGCTACTGCTGCTGCTGCGTTCTGCCTGCCATCGGCTATCTACAGTGGGATGTCTCTCCAGGACTACTTTGCTTCTGACGTGAAAGATCTCCCATCTATTAAACCATGAATGTCTCTGTCCCTGACTCCGGGCTCTTTCTTTAGCCCTGAGGCTGAACAAGTACAGGGCTTGCAGGCGTGAGAGGTGCAGCCCAACACCTTCTGCAGGGCAGTTTGCTGGCCAGGTTTGATGATTCATTTGTAGGTGTTTCCTAGGCTCATGCACACTTGCCAGGCACTCATGAGACCTTGGGGACACTGAAACAGTAATGTCAACACCCAGATCCTAGAGGAATTCCCGACAGGTGTTCCACTTGACGGGAGAGGTAATGAGCATGGCCCAGTGCACCTGTGCTAGACATAATCAGCGAGCAGGTGCAGAAGGGAGGGAGGGACATTCACTCACTTCATGAGGCCATCCTTCGCACCACTGCTTCTGAAACATCCAGGGAAGGAAGGGACAAAATGCCCTTAGAAGGTAAATGGCCTGTACACTGAAAACTACAAACCACTGCTGAAGAATTAAACAAGGAACAAATAATTGAAATGATATATCATATTCATAGACTGGAGACTTATTATTGTTGACATTTCTACACTACCCAAAGGTAAGTATAAATTCATTGTAATACCTATCAAGATCCCAATGTCATTTTCAAAGAAATAAAAAAAAAAGATCCTAACATACGTATGGAACCATTAAGGACTCCAAACAGACAAAACAATCCTGAGATCAAAGAACATAGACTGAGTCTTCTCACTTCCTGATTTCAAAACACATTACAAAGCCATTGGAATCAAAACTGTATGGTACTGACATAGAAACAGATACATAGCCCTAAAGACCAGAATAAATAACCCCCAAGAAAACTCATAGATACATGCCCAAATGAAATTCACCAAGCTTCTAAGACAACAAATAGGGAGAGTATAGTTTTTTCAACAGTCAATAGGATGAAAATATAACTTACAGAAAGATAACAAACATATATCAGAAAAGGAGTTAATGTCCAAAACATATAAGAAAAACACTACAACTCAAATGCAAACTAAGTTAAAAAATGAAAAAGGGCAAATAACTGGGTTCAGAAATGTGCAAAGACTTAAATAAGACATTTCCTGAAAAAGACATACAAATGGCTAACAAATATAGGAAAAGGTTCTCAACCACACTAATCATCACGGCAATGCTAATCAACACCTCATACCTGTTAGGCTGTGTATTATAAAGAAAAAAATTAACAGTTTAAGGCCAAGATGTGGTGAATTGGAAACTTTGTACACTGCCTGTGGGAATGTAAAATGGTGCAGCTATTATGAAAAAGAGGATGGGGATTCCTTATAAAATTATAAACAGAAATATCATATGATTCAGCAATCACAGTTCTGGGTATATATCCAAAGGAAATTAAATCAGTATCACAATGAGTTGAACTGAGGTTCATTGTAGCATTCTCCAAAATAGCCTAGATATGCAACCAACTTCACAAAACAAGTAAGTGTCCTGTGCCTGAGCTAACCTTAGGTACTTCAAAACAACTCCGTAAGTCTCTTAGCCCCTTAGAGAGCATGAAAGCAATATTACAGTTAAAACTAACTTGTCCCAATTCCCTTAGTCTGGAATAATGAAACAAAAGTTCTACAGCAGGGGAAGACTCATAAACACACAGCACCTGCCAGGGTTTACCCCAGCCTTGGAAGAACTGGGAAGGATAAGACGAAGGTAGGCCTGAGGAAAGGTCAGAGGGTGGGCAGAACGGGAGTGTGGGGAGCAGGGGCAGGGCTGTCCGGATGGAGCAGTGGGTTGTAAGAAGAGCAGTGACCCTGGGTCCTGATGCCCTGAGTCTTTGTCCTGGGCCTGGTCAATTCCAAGAGACCAGGTTAGCAGGGCTGTGAGAGCCAGTGTGTGAAGCGAGCCCAGCAGCCCCTTCACACAGTCCTCTAGAATTCCTGCCGGCCATGAAGGGTCTTTAGGGGCAGCTGGACGCGGAGCCCTCTCAAATGGAAGCATGTCAGCACATCAGACTTGGGAGGTGCTGAGGCTGAAATGAGGAGACTGAGCACATGCAGTGATCCCAAAGCATGTGTTCTCTGACTCATCCACCTCTGGGAGTGCGCTTTCCATGAAGAATAAATATTGAGGACAAAAGTAAGGTGAAGCTACAAGTCCTGAAAGTGTAGAGGGAGAGAGTTCAAGTCTCATCCACCACCTGACACTCACTATAAGAACTTGTTCTCCAGTGCAACTGACTATGAGAGTTTTCTTCCCACTAAGATATGGCCATCATACGTGAATGTAAAAAGGAAACCAAAATCCCTGGTGCAAAATACCCTCCAGATAACAAACAGAAACGAAGCTTTCATTTTTGGCAGTGAAAAAGCAATGAAAGAGTACTCTTGTGAGAAAGAAAATTTCTGAATGGAAAAGCAAGAAAAGATGACTATAAGCACAGTACAGTCAAAGGACATGGACACCATAACTCTATTATTTCATTAAAATTTGGAAAGAACAAATCAGAATTCTACACATATTTCCTTCTTCTTCCTGATTTCATATTCACCTTCCTTAGTTTCTAAAGAAGTGGGTGGAAACCAAGTGTTCTAGGAATTTTCTCGCTTTAGATCCTACCTGAGAGTTGTTCCCTACCTGAATCGTCATCAGCATCGCTGCTATGTATGCTCTCCAAGACGCATTCTGTACAAACACAACCATGAGCATAAAGTTATTATACAAGTTGACCCACCCATTTCTCCTTCTCAACTTGCTGGCTCACACAGCATCCCCCTGGTCTTCCCTCCAGGTTCTCAGACCTCCCCTGTGCTCTGTGCAGACAGAGTCCTTCAATAAGATATTGATCACCGTTGAAAATTTCAAATGAGGGAGAGATGCTGAGAAAATCACCTTTCGACCCCTCACTTCTATAGACCCATTTATAGCTTTCACCGTCAACCTTACCAACCTGAAATTCCAGATGTTACAGAAACACTTGAAACATGGCTAGTGTGACCAAGCAATTGTGTGCTTTTTGCATTTTTTAATAGAATGAGTTAATTATTGTTTGAACTAAATTAATCATAGGGCCTCCTTGGTGGCGCAGTGGTTGAGAGTCCGCCTGCCGATGCAGGGGATACGGGTTCGTGCCCTGGTCTGGAAGGATCCCATATGCCGCGGAGCGGCTGGGCCCGTGGGCCATGGCCGCTGGGCCTGCGCATCCGGAGCCTGTGCTCCGCAACGGGAGAGGCCACAACAGTGAGAGGCCCGCATACCGCAAAAAAAAAATAAAATAAAAAAAAAATAAATTAATCATAAATAGACACATTTGGTTAGTGGCTACCACACTGGAAAGCTCAGCTCTAAGAAATCCAAAGATGAGAAAGAGGCAACCAGCCACCCCTCCCCTGGTTGTTCTTTACTGCAGAAAATTTGATGGCCTGATCTGTTCATTCGTATGTAGGTATATCTTGGGCTCTTGGACCCACGTCAGGCATTGCGAGAGTCCTTGTGGACACTGAAATAGTACAGTCAACACTCAGATCCAAGAGGAATTCCCAGCAAGGGGCCCACTTGTAGACAGAGGTGAAGGGCATGGCCCAGTACACCTGTATTAGACATAATCAGAGAGTAGGTGCAGAGGGGAGGGAGGGATTTCACTCTCTCCATGAGTCCATCCTTCTCACCCCTGACTCTACAAGACCTGAGGAAGGCAGTGGAAAAGGCCCCACAGGAGGTGAAAAATTTGTATACTGAAAACTACAGGACATTGCGGAAAGAAATTAAAGAAGAGACAAGTAATTGGAATGACATACCACGTTCATAGACTGGATTATTAAATACTGTTGGCATTTCTATACTACATAAAGTGATGTACACATATATCGCAACAACCCACAAAATTCCATGTCATTATTATAGAAGTGGACAGAATCCTAAAATACATGTGGAACCACCCCAAGTAGATAAAACAATCTTGAGAGCAAAGAGCAATGATGGAGATTAACACTTCCTGAACCCAAAGCACATAACAATGTCACAGTAGTCAAAACAGTCTGCTACTGGCATCAAGACAGTGAGATAGAACATTGAAATATAATAGAGAGACCCCAAATAAACACACATATATATGGCCTACTGATCTTTGCCAAGGTTCTAAGATTACCAAGTGAAGAAAGGATAGTCTCTTCAACAATCAACAGAATGAAAAGGCAACCTATAGGATTGGTGGAAATATGTATAAACCTTGTATCTGAATAACGGACCAATATCCAGAATATATAAGAGACTAATACAAGTCAGTTTCAGAAAAACAGCAGGCAAATAACTGAGCTTAAACATGGGTAAAAAAGTGCTTCCCTGGTGGCGCAGTGGTTGGGAGTCTGCCTGCCGATGCAGGGTACGTGGGTTCGTCCCCCAGCCCGGGAGGATCCCGCATGCCGCGGAGCGGCTGGGCCCGTGAGCTGAGCCGATGGGCCTGCACGTCCGGAGCCTTTTCTCCGCAATGGGAGAGACCACAACAGTGAGAGGCCCGCGTACCACCAAAAAAAAAAAAAAAATGGGTAAAAAGCTTCACTAGGCATTTCTCCATAAAGACATACAAGTGGTCAATCTGCATATGAAAATTTGCTAAACATTGCTAAGCATCAGGGAAATGGAAATGAAGCCACAAGGAGATATCACTCACACCTCTTACAATGTGTATTATAAAAAGACAATTAGGGCTTCCCTGGTGGCACAGTGGTTGAGAGTCCGCCTGCCGATGCAAGGGACACATGTTCGTGCCCCGGTCTGGGAGGAACCCACATGCCGCTGCGCAGCTGGGCCCATGAGCCATGGCCGCTGAGCCTGTGCGTTTGGAGCCTGTGCTCCACAACGGGAGAGCCCACAACAATGAGAGGCCTGTGTACTGCAAAAAAAAAAAAAAGAAAGAAAAGAAAAGAAAAGAAAGAAAATTAATGGATGTTGGCAAAGATGTGAAGAAGTGGAACTTCTGTACCCTGTTTTGTACCCTGTCGTAATGTAAAATGGTGTAGCCATTATGGAAAACCGAATGGAGGTCCTCCGAAAATTATTAAGAGAACTCTCATAAAATCCAGCCATCACTCATTTAGCTTTATATACAAAGGAGATAAAACAAGAATTGCCAAGAGATATCTACAGTCTCATGTCCATTGCAGCATTATACACAATACACAACATAGGAAAACTGCCTAGTGTCCATGGGAAGATGAATTAATAAAGAAAATGTGGTGTATACATACAGTGGAATGTCATTCAGTCTTTGCAAAAGAAGGAAATCCTGTCATTTGCAGAAACACGAAAGAACTTGGGGACATTTGTAAGAGTGAAATAAGCCAGTCACAGAAGGTCAAAAACTGAAAGAAAACTCCGAGAAGCAGAGAGTAGAAGGGTGGTTCCAAGAGCTGGCAGGAGGTTGACATGGGAAGTCTCTGTTCAATGGTTAGAATGTGTTATTTGCAAAATGGAAAAGTTCTAGACACATGCTGTACATCAAGGCGCATGTAGTCAACAGGACTGACTGGACATTTCAAAACTTGTTAAGACGTTGGATTTCATTGTATGAGTACTTTTACAACAATAAAATGTACATATGTAAAATAAATACAAAGTAGAAAAAGGGGAAAAAAGAAGAAAAATAAGGAAAGGGAGTCAACAGAGGGAAAGAAGAAAGGACGAAGGGTCTCGAATGTACACAGGTGTCAAGAGATAATGGGAGAGAAGCTCCTCTCCCCAGGCTTTAAAGAAGACATCTCTCCAGAGTTCACTCCAGGAAGAGGGGGGTGTCCTTTCTCTTCCCCATTCAACCAGAAGTGCCAATAGCATCCTAAGTGTGGCCCAGGCTGTGCTCAGGTGTACACTTTTCCTTGATCTCTAAACCAAACACCCCTGACTCCCCATGGCTCAGGTGCCCTTCCTGTATCTCCTTCCACTTCTCTAAAGCATTTCCCTCTTCAAGTCCAGCCCAAGGCTCCAATCCTGTCCTCACACGTGGGTCCACTGGGCGGGTCTCTGAGTTCTTAAGAGCCTCCCTGTGAGTAGCAGGCACTGAATCGCACACCAGGGTTCCCCTCAGCACCATCAGGGAACTACGACCTAAGATTGAGGATTTCTAGAACAACTTTACTCATAGACAGTCTCTTGGGTAAACAAGTGACATTTTACAATCAAGCATTTTCAGTGTTTTCTTTGGTGGGGAAAATATTGACACATATAAGGCAATCCTATTCTATTAAAGTATGTATTTCTCAAAGGACTCACTATCGAAAAAGAATTTTTAAGTATAACTTTCCATGTTTTAATTGACTTTACTCCCAGACTTGTTTGCTTGCCAAAGCCTTCAGAAAATACCAAGAACCTACTTCACCTGGCAGTTTGCCCAGCAACATGAGTGGAGATGCTCTTGTCACACTGCTTGGTTTCTCTGTCCCACCTTGCAAAGCACAACCTCCTCTCCGCCCTCCTGGGAAGGGAACCAGTGCCCACCCTGAGCTCAATCCCTGGGGTAGATCTCTTGGTTCTGTCTTCACTGTATGCAGTGTTTCTTGCCCAGCACACAGAAACAGGGCTGGCACAAGTGATGGAAGACAGACTTTCCACAGGAGAAGGACATTTCGTTTCCTTAGCACAGAATCCGATAGTGAATATTAGCCACAAAGGAGAAAGGTGGAGTGAATTTCCTCCATCTACTCCCGGAGGGGCCTTCTTTCTTGGACTCCACCAGAACTGGGTGTGGCATGTGGGTACAAGCATGGGCTCCCTTCAAAAAGAAGGAGGCCTGCCTAGCACTAGGTGCTTCAGGTAAGGGGGGAGGACTCATCCCGAGGCTCTAATAGGAAACAGTTAAAATGAGGGAAGTGGCAGAGAGATGTATCATACCAATTCAGAATGCTATGAGACCTACTAAGAGATGAGATTTCTTATTAAATGAAGTTGTAATTGACCCAGTAGTAGGGATACCGAAACCCAGTTTTGTTCACTAAGAATCCAGCCATGGAACAACTAAGCCCGTGCACCACAACTACTAAGCTTGTGCTCTAGAGCCCACAAGTCACAACTACTGAGCCCACGTGCCACAACTATTGAAGCCCATGCACCTAGGGCCCGTGCTCTGGAACAACAGAAGACACCGAAATGAGAAGCCCGCGCACTGCAAAGAAGACCCAACACAGCCAAAAAAAAGAATCCAGTAAATATTTGCCTCGTTGGTGATAGGATTTGTTTTCCAGGTTAAGTGAGGCTCACTTGGTATAAAATCCATGCACACATTGAAAGTGTACAGTTTATTTACTTTTATATCAATACCCATTCATGATGCAGTGGTGATGGGAGTATTTTTTAGAAAGTTGGCACCAGTAACAGTGATGTTTAGGGGAACATAAATCAAGGGAAACACAACACAAAAAGTTCACATACACACACAGCATCATACCACTCATTTCACATACAGACACACCCAGTCTCATGCACACAAACCTACACCACCTAACAGTAATACAGCTTATTCCTGGGACTATAGTAATTGGTCACATTACTTGTAAATCACTTTCTACCACCAGGTCCCCTACTCTCATTCCCAGCGCAAATTTTGAATCAGTTTGCCCTCTACACTAAAACCAGCAAGAATATCCCACTTTCTCATCTTCAAAGTTCTTCCTCCCCAAGCGACTGATTCCAGAATACATACCGTTTTCACGTTCTGGGCAGGCCACCTGCAATTACAGAAGAGAAAACACTATGAGGATAAGATCACAGTAATGCTCAGGTCTTTTGTTCATTTGCTGACAGCAGAAAACCTCATAAGAAACAGTGGTCCAGGGAACCCAGCAAGGGTTATCAGAGCAAACCTACTCAGGCTGAAAGCCAAGAACTGTGCTGGGAGGATGGAACTTCCAAGTCCATTTAGGTTGGAAATTACAGAATTCTTTTCCTAGACGAAAAATCGCTGCAGGACAGAGAGCTCCGTACTCTACAGGCTGTAATGGATGCTGTCAATTGTAATGTCCTGTGGAATCAGGCACCATGAGTTGGTAATAGACTCTCACTCCACATTCTCCCAACCAAGGGAATTGTATGTATCTGGAAGGAATACCCTCAAATATTCATAACTTAAATCTATTGAAAGAGAAATAAAGCAATATTTCTATCTCAGGCCAGAAAAAATCCAGATTACCTTGATTTTCCACGGAGGCTTTTCTTCTGTCCTATCACGGTGCAGGTCATCCGCCACATCCTCAGGGAGACCTGGAGGGACACAGAGTAACTGTCAGGACACTGGTGATGCGGCTCAGGAATTACTCAGGGGCTTTCTTCTCGATGAGGACATGGGGTGGTGTGTATGGATGTGGGAGGTTAGTAAGTGTGGGCTGAGCTGGTGTTGGGCCATCCTCTTTGGGGGATGAAGGAAGGCAAAGGACAAGAGGAAGGAAATGAAAACAGAGCTTTGGCTTTCTAGCTAAGGGGAGCCTCATCAGAAGGGAAGGGTCGATCTTAAAAATGGTAAACACTAAAATGCATGCTCTGTTTCAATGACAGAGACCCATGACCCATCCTGCCTCTTTTGAGCTTCTGCTAAATTGCCACTGTCTCTTGATTTTTCCCAGATCACTCTTTCCCCAGCATCCACAAGGCCAGCTACTGCATTTGTCATGTCTTCTATTGTATAATATTTTATACTTGATTAACAGCAACCTCTATTAAAGGACTGAATTCCATCCTAGACAAAATATGCTATATTTATTCACTAATCACTTGTCTTAAAGAAAATCAAATACACAAGATTTGACAAAACTGAAATCCTACCATTTAGATACAGCCACTATCAATCGTATCATATTTTTCGCCCAGTCTTTGTTTTCTATACAATGTACGTATGCCCACTGAGTCAGGGTCTGCCCATACTCTAGGGAGCTGTTCCATAAGTGGGACACTTCGTTATGAAGAGGGAGCCCGGACTGAGCACAGCCTGTCTCTAACCCAGCTGTGCAGGAGAAGTGTACAGGCTAACAGTCAGGTTCCACTTTGAGTCCTTCGGTGTGGGCTACAGGAATTGACCAATGCTAAGGCTTATGGTAATGTTATCCAATACAATAAAATAGCTCCCTGATTCTTATCTGCTTTTGGTCTTGTTTAAGCAATGACACCAGCACTGACAGATATGACCTGTACTGTATACATGGGGTCTCACACCTCTCAGAATCTGGGAGCTGACCAGGAGAATGCAGGTCCTGAGGTGAATTTCACATTAATGACTGTGCCAAAGTCAACTGATAAGTCCACCCATAGCTGCCCTGGATTCTGTGACCACTAAGGCCACCTGATGGGCAAGGTCTGGACCGTTGGAGATGCTAGGACTTCCAGCCAAGTATACGGATGCAGAGACTCCCTTGCTCCATGACTGAGGATCCCTTGGCTGAGTGGTAAGTGCAGGTCAGGGATCCAGAGCACCCACATTGGGACCCACCCCTGGGTTCTCAGTTTGGCTTTTCCACTTAGGAGGTCAAGAGCTGAGAACATTTATCTCTGCACCATCTCCTTCTGAGGAAAAGGAATATTAACCAAATCTGTGCAACAGCTGTGTTGAGGGAAGAACAAGGTAGTGTACAGACAGTGTGCAGTGGTGACGAGCTTTGTTGACAGGTGAGTTGTGCTGTGTAAGAGGGAAATATCTCCTCAGGAAACACACACACGCTCACGCATGCAGGTTCACAATCACACCACATAGGCTCACACATGGACCCCACCCCAACCCTGATACACACAAACCCACATCATCTAAATGATGCAGTTACTTCCAGGGCCATAGAACTTGGGCATGGCTCTTTACTGGGAAATCTGTCTCTAGCTCTACACCCCCAGCCATCATCCCTGTAGGGACCCTGAATCAGGGTGTCTCTCCAAGCAAAGCCAGCAAGAGAGTCCCACCTTCTTCATCATCTAGATTGTTCCTCAGCACAGGGGTGACCTCTGAATGCATACCGTTTTTGTTTGCTGTCCAATCCACCTGTGATTAGAGAAGAGAAAACAGTGTAAGGATCTCAGCATCCTGTGCTCTGTGGACACAGGTATTTCATCTCTTTTTTTGTCCTCAGAAAACCAAATGGGAAACTGTTGTTGAGCCAATGGCCCCAAAAGAAACCAGAGAAGACAGCTGTGAGAAAGGCTGGAGCTTTGCCTGGAAGATCTCTCAGGTCCACTTTGAGGAGCAAATACAAAAGTCTACTTCAAGGAGGGAAATTTTCTGCTGAGGAAAGTGTGTCTGACTCTACAGTTTCTAACTGATGTTGCCATTTTTTAAATGGCCTTTTGAATGAGTTATCTGTTAGGAAAGACCTTCAATCAGCATTCATCCAACCAAGCAAAACTGTATACATCAGCTGTCTTGAACATTGTAGATCTTCATATCTGAAATCAAATGGAAAAGAAAGAAATGAAGCAAACTTTTAATCTCTGATAAATAAGGGGAGCTTACCCTGGAGGTAGCAGGAGCCACTTTAATTATCCTCCCGTAGGGCAGTTCCTCCAACCGGTCCTCAGGGGGCTCTAGGAGGACACAGAGTAAGTGTCAGGACACTGGTGATGCTGCTCAGGAATTACTCAGAGAGCCTCGTTAATGTGGACACAGGGTGGGAGTGTATGGATGCAGGTGGTTACTGAGTGTGGACTGAGGTGCTGTTGGACAAACCTCCCTGGTGGGTGGAGGAAGGCAAAGGGGAGGAATATTTCAGAAATGAGGAAGAGAACCTTTAGCTTTCTAGCTGTAGGGAACCTAATCAATTTGAAAGTGTCAGTCTGAAAAAGCTTAAACACTAACATTGCACTATGTTTCAGTATAGAGTCCCACGGCCCCTCTGCCCATTTGAAAGTCCCTCCAAATCCCCCTTCTTCTTGAAATGTTACAAGACTCTTTCAGCTTCCTTCTAATCAAATATGTTGCTCCTTCATTCATCGTCCATTCTGTTGGATTGTTGACTTATTTTATTGTGGTGAAATATACATAATATTTATGCTTTTCATAATTTTTAAGTATACAGTTCACTAGCATTTCTTACTTTCACAATGCTGTGTACCCATCAACACAATCTACATCTTAATCTTTTTCATCATTTCAACGTAACCTCTGTACCCATTAAATCATAATCCACCTTACTCCTGCCTCCTGACCTTGGTCATTTCTACTTCCGGTGTCTGTGGTTTTGCCTACACTAGGTACCTCATACAAGTGGAATCATATAATATTTGTCTTTCTGCGCCTGCCTTATTTCACTAACAATAATATATTTTTTATATTATTTGGATCATTCATTTTGTAGCATAAGTCAATCTTTAATTCCTTTTTATGGTTGAAAATTATTCCATTCTGTGTATATATCACATTTTATTTATCCATTCATCACCTCATGGACTTTGGATTGTTTCTATCTTTTGGCTACTATGAATAATGCGACTATGAACATTAGTGTACACATTTCTGTATGGCACCATAATGGTGACAAATAATATTGTACATATTTCAAATATCATTGAATATAACAACACAAGGTGTGACTCTGAGGTGAACTATGGACTTTTCATTAGTAAAAATATACTTACAATTTTTCACTAACTGTTCCAAATGTACCTTACCTATATTATATATTATTAATAGCTGAAACTGGAGTGATAGGATACAGGAATTTTCTGTATTGCCTGTACAACTTTTATGTCAATATAATCCTGTTTTAAATAATGTCTAATAATTTAAAGAAATCTCAAAACATGGTTTCAGGGAGGGATGTGTTGTTGCTAACGTTCAAAAATCAGCTGATGTCTAAACCATAACTAGAGACCATCTTCCCTCTTAAACATGAACCAAATGTTGAATTTTAAATGCATGTTTACTTCCATGGTTAAAACAGTACCAGCTGGCTTAGTGAGTTTCAATTTGAACACATGAAATAAAAGAAGAATACTGCTTAATATTTCATAGCTTTTTCTTCAGTATGAGGCACTGAACAAACTAGAATAATTATTCTTGAGTGAACCTAATGAGAAATTTTCCACAGTACCTTCAGCTGGGTCATTTTTAGGGTCCACTCTAAAACGTGGCCAGATGTGGATCCTTCTCATCCAGCCTGGGATTGGTATCCTTGACCTCCAATGAGTGATTCTTCTTCTCGCATTCTGGAAGTAGCCTCCTGGGAAATGCATTACAATAGAGACAACTATTGACATCTTGCTGGCAGAAGACCATGGGGAAATTAGCAATAATTTATTCACAGTTCAATCCTTTGGACCCTTTCCTCACCAGCTGCCCAGAAGAGCCTCCTGAATCAAAGTGGGACTTAGGAAGATCTTGCAGTTTGGTATGCAGTGAAAACACCCAACAGACAGGTTTTGTGGGCAAATATCTTTACTTAATTGTGAACGTCTAGAAACTCAGCAAACCATTGGCAGCATGACTGATGGACTGGATTCAAATCCCGTTTAGAAGAAGCATGTACTTGGGAAAGATATGTAGATCCCTCTTTGCCTCAGTTCCCTGTTCTGAGATGTAGAAATGTTAATATGGCCTACTTTTAGCATTATGTCATGTGGCCAAAAATGACTGAATACAGATAAAATGTTGGAAAAATAAAGGACCGGTGCTTCACAAATGCTCTATAAGTGTTCAATCCTGAATGATGGCAAGAATAAGCTGGACATTTGGTAACTGTTGAAAGCAGAGAAGGGATTTGACGGCTCCAAGTAAAATTGATCTGAGCACCCATTCGAGCAGCCTGGACCAAGAGCTTGCTAAGAATGGGCAAGCATTCAAGTCTTTCCTCACTAAAATTCTGGCTCTATAAACTCATCATTCTCTAGACCCTGTAGTGGAAGGCGTTCTTTATGAAAGTCATCTCCATACTCAGAGGCTGGAGACCCCACCCCAGGATGCTCCTTGAGAATCACCAGACAGACCCTCCTTCCCTCAGTGACCAAATGTTCATTCCACTAATGTGATGGCACTGGCCCTTCTCACCAAACTCCCTGGCAGCCGCCAAACAGCCAGTGATCTTGTCCACAGCAACCCATGGAAATCCAACCAGTGAATCCCAGGTTCTTTCCTTTATAAAACTTTCTGGATTTAGACCTTGAATATTTGGTTTCTGATTTTTTTGTGTGTGGTACACGGGCCTCTCACTGTTGTGGCCTCTCCCGTTGAGGAGCACGGGCTCCGGACGCGCAGGCTCAACGGCCATGGCTCACGGGTGCAGCCGCTCCACGGCATGTGGGATCTTCCCAGACCGGGGCACGAACCCCCGTCCCCTGCATCGGCCGGCGGACTCTCAACCACTCTGCCACCAGGGAAGCCCTGGTTTCAGATTTTGACAGTTACATTTAGAAAGGCTGAGCTGTAATTCCCTTTTCCTCCTATAATGACCATTGCTGAGGAGATATGAAAATTCTCCTGCTTCAGTAAAAGCATAATGACTGAGTTCCCTTTATCTGTTCTCTGGTAGAGTGTGTACAAAATTGGCATTTGGAGATAGTATGTTTTCCTAAATTTAGGAAAATATTTAAGGCAGCTGGCTTGACAGAAGAATCAAAAATATAAATTAAGTAATACAACAAACTATAAAATATATTTATAACTGTAGATAAATGTGGTAGAAATGAGAAAAGAAAAAAAATGAGGAACATATATCAGTAAAAGTTAACCAGCCCATTTGAAGGAACAGCCTTCAGAGGATGAATATGAACCTACCTCCAGAACAATTCAGATTGCCCATTTTCAAGCTCGCAAGGGGTGAGAGTGAGAGCTTCTCACCTGCCACTGTATGTGAACGTTTCAGTTAACAGTGGCAGTTGGCAGTTGGCAGTTGGCACGGAATGCCAAGATGGCCGTCATCATATTACCATAGTGACAGGTCACCATACTGGACTCTGCACAGGATGGGTCCAACTGCTGCTGTATAGAAAGTGTGTTTCCAAGGACAAGTTTGGCTCTTCAGAGTAAACAGTTTATTTCCAAAATTGAATCCCAGGCGCACAATTTACTCTCTCATTAAGAAAATAATTTATATGGAAGAAAATGATCAGCCCCCCAAATACAGTTGATAGTGTACATTTCAGGGTGAAGTTGGACAAAGGTAACACGTTGAGAATAAAAAGAGGTTCTATTCTTGACGGAAATATCATCCTGTTGCTGAACGCAAGTCCATGTGCCTGACAAACAGTGAGGCCAAACAATACCAACATGTCGAGTTTGGAGCATTGGATCAGAGAAAGGTTTACTGCAGGGCCAGGTGAGGAGACGGGCGGCTCATGCCTTAGAAAACCCTGAACTCCCCAAAAGCTTTCAGCAAAGCCCTTTCATGGGAAAGGTAAGAGAGAGGTGTGGTTAGTTGCTTCAAACTTCTAAGGTCAGATCCTTTTTTCTTGAGGTCAGGTCATGGTCAGGTCACGATGTTCCTGTAAGCCTCCATCAAAACAAATGTTACTCTCTGTACTGACAAGAAAGGGCAAGGTCCCAAGGCTCAACTCTTGCTCTCCAGGGTCCAGGTCCTGGCCAAGAGGAAGGGGTCTGTGTGCCGGCTAGTTACTCTGCCCGGGAGTGTCCGTCCATCAACCAGTCTGGGTCCGCCCACCAGTGCCCAGGCCTGCTTGAAGAAGCAGATCTCAGGTGGTGGTGCCTTCCAGGCCAGGTCCCCAGACCCTGCCCAACCTTCATCACTGAGGGAGCCAGGCGCCCAGGACCCTGCCGGCCCTCAGGCTTTTCCTTTAAACTGGAGAGAATCATTTGTGGCAAATACCAGTCAGGTGAATTCCCAGCTGCCAACGACTGCCCTTTTTCGAGAACAGACCAACCACAGAGGCAGACCTGAAGTAATGATGTGCAAAGTCCTTGCAACTGAACCCTGAACTCTGGCCTCCTCCTGGGGTGGACAACTGATCAAAGCTGGACCAAGGTTTTGGGGTTATTTTTGCATTTTTTTTATTTTTTTATTTTTATTAGTTTCTGCTTTACAACAAACTGAATCAGTCATATATATACAGCTGTTCCCACATCCCTTCCCTCTTGCGTTTCCCTCCCTCCCACCCTCCCCATCCCATGCCCCCAGGCGGTCACAAAGCACCGAGCTGATTTCCCTGTGCTCTGCGGCTGTTTCCCACTATCTATCTACCCTAAGTTTGGTAGTGTATATATGTCCATGCCTCTCTTTCGTTTTGTCACAGCTTACCCTTCCCCCTCCCCATATCCTCAAGTCCATTCTCAAGTAGGTCTGTGTCTTTATTCCTATTTTACCCCTAGGTTCTTCATGACATTTTTTTTCTTAAATTCCATATATATGTGTTAGCATACGGTATTTGTCTTTCTCTTTCTGACTTACTTCACTCTGTATGACAGACTCTAGGTCTATCCACCTCATTACAAATAGCTCAGTTTTCTCTCTTTTTATGGCCGAGTAATATTCCATTGTATATATGTGCCACATCTTCTTTATCCATTCATCCGATGATGGACACTTAGGTTGTTTCCTTCTCCGGGCTATTGTGAATAGAGCTGCAATGAACATTTTGGTACATGTCTCTTTTTGAATTATGGTTTTCTCAGGGTATATGCCTAGTAGTGGGATTGCTGGATCATATGGTAGTTCTATTTTTAGTTTTTTAAGGAACCTCCGTACTGTTCTCCATAGTGGCTGTACCAATTCACATTCCCACCAGCAGTGCAAGAGTGTTCCCTTTTCTCCACACCCTCTCCAGCATTTATTGTTTCTAGATTTCTTGATGATGGCCATTCTGACTGGTGTGAGATGATATCTCATTGTAGTTTTGATTTGCATTTCTCTAATGATTAATGATCTTGAGCATTCTTTCATGTGTTTGTTGGCAGTCTGTATATCTTCTTTGGAGAAATGCCTATTGAAGTCTTCTGCCCATTTTTGGATTGGGTTGTTTGTTTTTTTGCTATTGAGCTGCATGAGCTGCTTATAAATTTTGGAGACTAATCCTTTGTCAGTTGCTTCATTTGCAAATATTTTCTCCCATTCTGAGGGTTGTCTTTTCGTCTTGTTTATGGTTTCCTTTGCTGTGCAAAAGCTTTGAAGTTTCATGAGGTCCCGTTTGTTTATTTGTTTATTTATTTATTTATTTATTTATTTATTTATTTATTATTAGTTTCTGCTCTATAACAAAGTGAATCAGTCATACATATACATCTGTTCCCACATCCATTACCTCATGCATCTCCCTCCCTCACACCCTCCCCATCCCACCCCTCCAGGCGGTCACAAAGCACCGAGCTGATCTCCCGATGCTCTGCGGCTGCTTCCCAATATCTATCTACCTTACGTTTGGTACTGTATATATGTCCATGCCTCTCTTTCGCTTTGTCACAGCTTACCCTTCCCCCTCCCCATATCCTCAAGTCCATTTTCAAGTAGGTCTGTGTCTTTTTTATTTTTATTTTTTTATTTTTTTTATTAGTTTCTGTTTATAACAAAGTGAATCAGTCATACATATACATCTGTTCCCACATCTCTTCCCTCATGCATCTCCCTCCCTCCCACCCTCCCCATCCCACCCCTCCAGACGGTCACAAAGCACCGAGCTGATCTCCCTGTGCTCTGCAACTGCTTCCCACTAGCTATCTACCTTACATTTGTTACTGTGTATATGTTCATGACTCTCTTTCGCTTTGTTACAGCTTACCCTTCCCCCTGCACATATTCTCAAGTCCATTCTCAAGTAGGTCTTTGTCTTTTTTTTTATTTTTTTTATTTTTTGCTTTATAACAAATTTAATCAGTTATAAATATACATATGTTCCCATATCCCCTCCCTTTTGCGTCTCCCTCCCACCCTCCCTATCCCACCCTTCCAGGCCATCACAAAGCACGGAGCTGATCTCCCTGTGCTATGCGGCTTCTTCCCTCTAGCTATCTACCTTACGTTTGGTAGTGTATATATGTCCATGCCACTCTTTCACTTTGTCAGAGCTTACCCTTCCCCCTCCCCATATCCTCAAGTCCATTCTCTAGTAGGTCTGTGTCTTTTTCCTGTCTTACCCCTATGTTCTTCATGACATTTATTTTTTCTTAAATTTCATATATATGTGTCAGCATACAGTATTTGTCTTTCTCTTTCTGACTTACTTCACTCTGTATGACAGACTCTAGGTCCATCCACCTCATTACAAATAGCTCAATTTGTTTCTTTTTATGGCTGAGTAATATTCCACTGTATATATGTGCCACATTTTCTTTATCCTTTCATCCGATGATGGACACTTAGGCTGTTTCCATCTCCGGGCTATTATGAATAGAGCTGCAATGAACATTTTGGTACATGTCTCTTTTTGAATTATGGTTTTCTCAGGGTATATGCCTAGTAGTGGGATTGCTGGATCATATGGTAGTTCTATCTGTAGTTTTTTTTTATAACAAATTTAATCAGTTATATATATACATACATTCCCATATCCCCTCCCTTTTTCGTCTCCCTCCCACCCTCCCTATCCCACCCCTCCACGCGGTCACAAAGCACCGAGCTGATCTCCCTGTGCTATGCGGCTGCTTCCCTCTAGCTATCTACCTTACGTTTGGTAGTGTATATATGTCCATGCCACTCTTTCACTTTGTCAGAGCTTACCCTTCCCCCTCCCCATATCCTCAAGTCCATTCTCTAGTAGGTCTGTGTCTTTTTCCTGTCTTACCCCTATATTCTTCATGACATTTATTTTTCTTAAATTTCATATATATGTGTCAGCATACAGTATTTGTCTTTCTCTTTCTGATTTACTTCACTCTGTATGACAGACTCTAGATCCATCCACCTCATTACAAAGAGCTCAATTTCATTTCTTTTTATGAATGAGTAATATACCATTGTATATATATGCCACATCTTCTTTATCCACTCATCCAATGATGGACACTTAGGTTGTTTCCATCTCCGGGCTATTGTAAATTGGGCTGCTATGAACATTTTGGTACATGTCTCTTTTTGAATTATGATTTTCTCAGGAAATATGCCTGGTAGTGGGATAGCTGGATCATATGATAGTTCTATTTTTAGTTTTTTAAGGAACCTCCGTACTGTTCTCCATAGTGGCTGTACCAATTCACATTCCCACCAGCAGTGCAAGAGTGTTCCCTTTTCTCCACACCCTCTCCAGCATTTATTCTTTCTAGATTTCTTGATGAGGGCCATTCTGACTGGTGTGAGATGATATCTCATTGTAGTTTTGATTTGCATTTCTCTAATGATTAATGATCTTGAGCATTCTTTCATGTGTTTGTTGGCAGTCTGTATATCTTCTTTGGAGAAATGCCTATTGAAGTCTTCTGCCCATTTTTAATTGGGTTGTTTGTTTTTTTGCTATTGAGCTGCATGAGGTGCTTATAAATTTGGGAGATTAATCCTTTGTCAGTTGCTTCATTTGCAAATATTTTCTCCCATTCTGAGGGCTGTCTTTTGGTCTTGTTTATGGTTTCCTTTGCTTTGCAAAAGCTCTGAAGTTTCATTAGGTCCCATTTGTTTATTTTTTATTTATTTTTTTTATTTATTTTATTTTTTTCTTAGTTTCTGCTCTATAACAAAGTGAATCAGTCATACATATACATCTGTTCCCACCTCCCATCCCTCATGCATCTCCCTCCCTCCCACCCTCCACATCCCACCCCTCCAGGCGGTCACAAGGCACCGAGCTGATCTCCCTGTGCTCTGTGGCTGCTTCCCACTAGCTATCTACCTTATGTTTGGTACTGTATATATGTCCATGCCTCTCTTTCGCTTTGTCACAGCTTACCCTTCCCCCTCCCAATATCCTCAAGTCCGTTCTCAAGTAGGTCTGTGTCTTTATTCCCCTTTTACCCCTAGGTTCTTCATGACATTTTTTTTACATTCCATATATATGTTTTAGCATACCGTATTTGTCTTTCTCTTTCTGACTTACTTCACTCTGTATGACAGACTCTAGGTCTATCCACCTCATTACAAATAGCTCAGTTTTCTCTCTTTTTATGGCTGAGTAATATTCCACTGTATATATGTGCAACATCTTCTTTATTCATTCATCCGATGATGGACACTTAGGTTGTTTCCAGCTCCAGGCTATTGTAAATAGAGCTGCAATGAACATTTTGGTACATGTCTCTTTTTGAATTATGGTTTTCTCAGGGTATATGCCTAGTAGTGGGATTGTTGGATCATATGGTAGTTCTATGTTTAGTTTTTTAAGGAACCTCCATACTGTTCTCCATAGTGGCTGTACCAATTCACATTCTCACCATCAGTGCAAGAGTGTTCCCTTTTCTCCACACCCTCTCCAGCTTTTATTGTTTCTAGATTTCTTGATGATGGCCATTCTGACTGGTGTGAGATGATATCTCATTGTAGTTTTGATTTGCATTTCTCTAATGATTAATGATCTTGAGCATTCTTTCATACGTTTGTTGGCAGTCTGTATATCTTCTTTGGAGAAATGCCTATTTAAGTCTTCTGCCCATTTTTGGATTGGGTTGTTTGTTTTTTTGCTATTGAGCTGCATGTGGTGCTTATAAATTTTGGAGATTAATCCTTTGTCAGTTGCTTCATTTGCAAATATTTTCTCCCATTCTGTGGGCTGTCTTTTGGTCTTGTTTATGGTTTCCTTTGCTTTGCAAAAGCTTTGAAGTTTCATTATGTCCCATTTATTATTTATTTATTTATTTATTTATTTATTTATTTTATTAGTTTCTGCTCTATAACAAAGTGAATCAGTCATACATATACATCTGTTCCCACCTCCCATCCCTCATGCATCTCCCTCACTCCCACCCTCCCCATCCCACCTCTCCAGGCGGTCACAAAGCACCGAGCTGAATTCCCTGTACTCTGCGGCTGCTTCCCACTATCTATCTACCTTACGTTTGGTAGTGTATATATGTCCATGCCTCTCTTTCACTTTGTCACAACTTACCCTTCCCCCTCTCCATATCCTCAAGTCCATTCTCACGTAGGTCTGTGTCTTTTTTTTTTTTAGTTTCTGCTTTATAACAAAGTGAATCAGTCATACATATACATCTGTTCCCACATCCTTTCCCTCATACATCTCCCTCCCTCCCACCCTCCCCATCCCACCCCTCCAGGCGGTCACAAAGCACCAAGCTGATCTCCCTTTGCTCTGCGGCTGCTTCCCACTAGCTATGTACCTTATGTTTGGTACTGTATATATGTCCATGCCTCTCTTTCACTTTGTCACAACTTACCCTTCCCCCTCCCCATATCCTCAAGTCCGTTCTCAAGTAGGTCTGTGTCTTTATTCCCGTTTTACCCCTAGGTCCTTCATGACATTTTTTTTAAAATTCCATATATATGGGTTAGCATACAGTATTTGTCTTTCTCTTTCTGACTTACTTCACTCTGTATGACAGACTCTAGGTCTATCCACCTCATTATAAATAGCTCAGTTTCGTTTCTTTTTATGGCTGAGTAATATTCCACTGTATATATGTGCCACATCTTCTTTATCCATTCATCCGATGATGGACACTTAGGTTGTTTCCATCTCCGGGCTATTGTGAATAGAGCTGCAATGAACATTTTGGTACATGTCTCTTTTTGAATTATGGTTTTCTCAGGGTATATGCCTAGTAGTGGGATTGCTGGCTCATATGGTAGTTCTATTTTTAGTTTTTTAAGGAACCTCCATACTGTTCTCCATAGTGGCTGTACCAATTCACATTCCCACCAGCAGTGCAAGAGTGTTCCCTTTTCTCCACACCCTCTCCAGCATTTATTGTTTCTAGATTTCTTGATGATGGCCATTCTGACTGGTGTGAGATGTTATCTCATTGTAGTTTTGATTTGTATTTCTCTAATGATTAACGATGTTGAGCATTCTTTCACGTGTTTGTTGGCAGTCTGTATATCTTCTTTGGAGAAATGCCTATTGAAGTCTTCTGCCCATTTTTGGATTGAGTTGTTTGTTTTTTTGCTATTGAGCTGCATGAGCTGTTTATAAATTTTGGAGATTAATCCTTTGTCAGTTGCTTCATTTGCAAATATCTTCTCCCATTCTGAGGGTTGTCTTTTGGTCTTGTTTATGGTTTCCTTTGCTGCGCAAAAGTTTTAAGTTTCATTAGGTCCCATTTGTTTATCTTTGTTTTTATTTCCATTTCTCTATGAGGTGGGTCCAAAGTGATCTTGCTGTGATTTATGTCATAGAGTGTTCTGCCTATGTTTTCCTCTAAGAGTTTGATAGTTTCTGGCCTTACATTTAGGTCTTTAATCCATTTGGAGCTTATTTTTGTGTATGTTTTTAGGGAATGATCTAATCTCATACTTTTACATGTCCCTGTCCAGTTTTCCCAGCACCACTTATTGAGGAGGCTGTCCTTTCTCCACTGTACATTCCTGCCTCCTTTATCAAAGATAAGTTGACCATATGTGCATGGGTTTATATCTGGGCTTTCTATCCTGTTCCATTGATCTATATTTCTGTTTTTGTGCCAGTACCACACTGTCTTGATTACTGTAGCTTTGTAGTATAGTCTGAAGTCAGGGAGCCTGATTCCTCCAGCTCCGTTTTTCGTTCTCAAGATTGCTTTGGCTATTCGGGCTCTTTTGTTTCTCCAAACAAATCTTGAAATTTTTTGTTCTAGTTCTGTGAAAAATGCCAGTGGTAGTTTGATAGGGATTGCATTGAATGTGTAGATTGCTTTGGGTAGTAGAGTCATTTTCACAATATTGATTCTTCCAATCCAGGAGCATGATATATCTCTCCATCTATTTGTATCATCTTTAATTTCTTTCATCAGTGTCTTATAATTTTCTGCATACAGGTCTTTTGTCTCCTTAGGTAGGTTTATTCCTAGATATTTTATTCTTTTTGTTGCAATGGTAAATGGGAGTGTTTTCTTGATTTCACTTTCAGATTTTTCATCATTAGTGTACAGGAATGCCAGAGATTTCTGTGCATTAATTTTGTATCCTGCTACTTTACCAAATTCATTGATTAGCTCTAGTAGTTTTCTGGTAGCATCTTTAGGCTTCTCTATGTATTGTATCATGTCATCTGCAAACAGTGACAGCTTTACTTCTTCTTTTCCAATTTGGATTCCTTTTATTTCCTTTTCTTCTCTGATTGCTCTGGCTAAAACTTCCAAAACTAAGTTGAGTAAGAGTGGTGAGAGTGGGCAGCCTTGTCTTGTTCCTGATCTTAGTGGAAATGCTTTCAGTTTTTCACCATTGAGGACAATGTTGGCTGTGGGTTTGTCATATATGGCCTTTATTATGTTGAGGAAAGTTCCCTCTATGCTTACTTTCTGCAGGGTTTTTATCATAAATGGGTGTTGAATTTTGTCGAACGCTTTCTCTGCATCTATTGAGATGATCATATGGTTTTTCTTCTTCAATTTGTTAATAGGGTGTATCACGTTGATTGATTTGCGTATATTGAAGAATCCTTGCATTCCTGGAATAAACCCCACTTGATCATGGTGTATGATCCTTTTAATGTGCTGTTGGATTCTGTTTGCTAGTATTTTGTTGAGGATTTTTGCATCTATGTTCATCAGTGAGATTGGCCTGTAGTTTTCTTTCTTTGTGACATCCTTGCCTGGTTTTGGTATCAAGGTGATGGTGGCCTCGTAGAATGAGTTTGGGAGTGTTCCTCCCTCTGCTATATTTTGGAAGAGTTTGAGAAGGATAGGTGTTAGCTCTTCTCTAAATGTTTGATAGAATTTGCCTGTGAAGCCATCTGGTCCTGTGCTTTTGTTTGTTGGAAGATTTTAATCACAGTTTCAATTTCAGTGCTTGTGATTGGTCTATTCATATTTTCTATTTCTTCCTGATTCAGTCTTGGCAGGTTGTGCATTTCTAAGAATTTGTCCATGTTGGCCCAAGTTTTGAAACTTGAGCAGAGAGTCTGAAGCCGGTTGAAGCTCTTACCTGGATGACAGTGTCCGTGTGCTCCAGGTGCTGAGGCCTCTTGGCACCACGACCCATGGGGACCGCTGCTGCCATTAGGTCACCGAGGCAGGGACAGGGGTAGGTTCACGCCTGCCCCGCCCCTATTACAATCTCCACCCATTTCTACTCTTCCTCCCCACACTTTTCTAGATAAAATAATTTGAAATGTAGGATTTAATCTTATTATAAACAAAGTTAAGTTTTCATGTCTAATGTCCAGTTGTATTCTTAGTGTCCTATAAATTCGGTTTTTCTCCTCACAGAAATTAATATTTTTGCCATGTATTGCAAGTATATTTCCAATTTGTCACTGTCTTTTTATCAGTTACTTTTACTTATATCATGAAGACATTTATTTTGTTTTCAGAAATCAGTAATTCAAATATTTTTATTTGTTATTTTTGGCTGTGAGAAAGGTACGGAGGAAGAATATTATGACTAATATTCATATTAAGGGCTAAATACTCCTTTAAGAAAATATTCTACTAATTAAGAAAATAACTACAGGTGCTTCAAGACAAAACTTTTCTATTGAACACTTTTGAATATTTCTAAAGGTATATGTCAAAATGGGCTAATTAATTTTTTAGGATAATGATACAACTTTTTCCCCAGAAATAATACATAGTCATAATTATCCTGATATATTCATAAAGTGAGCTGAGTGTTTTGTAAAACACATGTGGTAATTTATATCTCAAATAAAAAGCTCAGAACATTTTGGAAGTGATAATGATGGTACAGCAATGATTCATTCATTTGAACAGATTAGATTCAGGATGTGTCTATTTATCCAATAATGAACTTGTAGGTGTTTGCTGAGAAAAAGGGGGCATATTCAATAAACGTTAGTTAAAGAGCATTAAATGAAGTTGTGATTAAAATAAATTTGTAATGTCCTATTCATGATTTCAATGGTGGAAAGTTAACTGAGTTTTAACATAGCTCCAATGTGCTAAGTAGATTTGTATTTCTTTGACCAAGCAACATATCGGTTTTTTGAAATTTTTCCTATAGCGGATTCAACAACTGTTTATAAAAGTTGGCGAATATTTATAAATATTAAATACATGTAAAAACAGTGAAATAATGTATTAAGCTTACATTACATACAATGTAATTTCAATCTCTAAAGTGTTAAGTGATTGACTTAATTGCTATGTTTATTTTATATCTTCTTTCTGTTTCCTCTAGAATGTAAGCTTCATAAGGTATAAGATTTTCCTCTCTTTAGTTCACTAATGTATTCCCAAAGCATGGAAAAATATAGCATACATAGTAGGCACCCAGTAATATTTTTCTTGAATGAATAATTGAGGAAAAACATTTAAAGAATATCACAGTAAGTTAAAGATGCTGAGATCCTAAATCATATGAAAATGAATTGTAACTTTCAGCTCAAGGTGACACGTCAAAACTTCTTGTGCTTTTATTATTTTAATATCTGTTCTGTGCTAGCTAAAGGCTCAAACTTCATTTATAGGACCACAGAATTGGCAATAATTTATAGATATGCTGCTATATTCTTCTGTTTATCAGGCAGGATAATAGCTTTCTATTTACATAAGTTCTCAATGAGTCTCCACAAACATCTATCCCCTTGGGTAGGGACAGAATTGCCAGGGACTGAGTTTCTGCATCAAGGTTGATCTTAAAACTACTGCAGGGCCTCCCTGGTGGCGCAGTGGTTGAGAGTCTGCCTGCCGATGCAGGGGACACGGGTTCGTGCCCCGGTCTGGGAGGATCCCACGCGCCGCGGAGCGGCTGGGCCCGTGAGCCTTGGCCGCTGAGCCTGTGCGTCCGGAGCCTGTGCTCCGCAACGGGAGAGGCCACAACAGTGAGAGGCCCGCGTAACGCAAAGAAAAAAAAAAAAAAACTACTGCAGAGCCTGTCAGGTAATCCCCTAAAGAGGTAGAAACTCACATTGAATGGATGTAAAGAAATTTTAAAAAGTTTGAACATTTTCCAAATAAGATGGATAACACATGGAGAGAGGCAAATTTCTTTTGCAGACTACTTATTTAAGATCTTCCCTTGTCTATTTTTTTAACATCTTTATTGGAGTATAATTGCTTTACAATGGTGTGTTAGTTTCTGCTTTATAACAAAGTGAATCAGCTATACATATAGAGAGGAATTTCCTATTTCCTTAGGCAGAGAGGCTGAAATAGTGAAAGAGTAAACCACTTCACATTTTTTAAAATTTATTTTTTGAAGTATAGGTATTTTACAATGTTGCGTTAATTTCTGCTGTATAGCAAAGTGATTCGGTTATACATATATATGCAGTTTTTTCATATTCTTTTCCATTATGGTTTATCACAGGATACTGAATATAGTTCCCTGTGCTATACAGTAGGATCTTGTTGTTTATCCATTCTATATATACTAGTTTGCATCTGCTAACCCCAAACTCCCAATCCATCACTCCCCCAACCCCCTCCCCCTTGTCAATCACAAGTCTGTTTTCTATGTCTGTGAGTCTGCTTTTGTTTTGTAAATAAGTTGATTTGTATTATTTTTTAGATTCCACATATAAGTGATATCATATGATATTTGTCTGAAAGAGTAAATCACTTTAGATAAAAACAATTTGCACTATGTTACAAAATGTGAAGCTTTACAAAAGAAATTCAGAGTGAGCCTGGGAAGGCCCATGCTCTAAAGTGAAGTAGAGTGGAATAAGCACTAGCAATCTTCAGAAAAGCAAGAATCAGTGCAGGATGCTGAGGCTACAGAACTTCAGTGATTGTCAAGTGGTAGACAAGCAACCCAGGGAACATGCTAGTGAAAGAGAACGTCCCAACCATTTGAATACTGAGGCCAGACAACAGGCAACTTTCAATACCTTTAGCTAATATCCATACTTCCTTGATTGCCTTTTCCAGTGTTATTGAAAACTAATCTTTCCATCTGATTCCAAAGTGCTTTGGTTTTGTCATCTGTGACACATTTTTCCCTTGTGTGCTTTAGATATGCATTTCAACAATAAGTAGGAATAAAGGGAATTTGTGTTCTACTTTTTTTTTTAAAGGAGATGTATTTATTCAAATTAGAATTAACATTGTTAACAGGTTTTGAATATTCTTTTAAGAAGATGTGAGAAATTTATCACACAATTCTATTTCCAAAAGGTGTGTTTTAACTTACATATGTAGAATTTAATGATTAAAAAAGGTATCCTCAGGGAATGTTATGGATCACAGAATCCCAGAAGTAATAAACCACAGAACACTAGTAGTAAAAGAGGGGGGGGGAAAGACTTAAAATGTGAAAAGACTTTAGTTCCAACTAATTTAAGAAATTTAAATAACCAGCCAGAAATAAAAGAAACTTGGAGACAAGTCCACAATAGATAATACGATATCTAACTAATTATAGAACACTAAAGACTAAAGAAATGGCAAGGTGGCATGTGGCATGATCATGGGAGAAATGTCCATTTGAAACAAATTATTTTAAGTATAATTGTACAGAATATTAATTCTACAAAGCATAATTACCAGATCATTGGTACAATCTAGAATTTGGGTAGGAAAGAAAAATAATAATTCAGATAAAGTGTTAATAAATCTGATGGATTTTATGCATTTGTTTTTACAACTAAAGGATGGTAAGTGTTTTATTTAGTATCAGATGCTAAACTGCATTCATTCAGGGGTGCAGTCATTGAGTGAGGCTCCATAAATATAAACATGAGTGAAAACAATCCCTGTCCTAAGCTGCTCAGGGTTTTGTAGAAGAAAGGTACATGGATTGACCAACATCAGAATAAAATTCAATTTAAGAAAATCATGTTGACACATTGTTTTGGTCTTAGCTGTTTTATATAGTCGTGATTGATTTTGCTAATTCTCAAAATTTTTTTGTTTTTTTAAACTTCCTTTATGTTAAAAAATAATCCTGTCCCACAAGGATGAGTGTTCTGCAAAAAGGCATCATTCCAGGCATAGGAATCAACCTATGGAAAGAAAAGCACAGGTGGAAATAGGGTTCAGAAGAAATTATTGCAGTAATCCAGGAAGGCAGTGAAGAGAACACAAAGTTGTATGTAGAAGCAATGAATCAATAGAAGTATTAAAGGAAGGATCACCAACCCTATCATATAATGAAGTATGTCTGAGCAGGGTCTATTTTGGTTCCAAGTACTGCGTGTGATACAGGATTCGTATGTTTGGAATGCAGAGTGGTAGGTGAATCTTAAACAAAATCCATATCTTTCAGGGTAAAATATGGACACGGAAGAGGGAAGACCCAGCTGCAGTCCAGAGAAGACCAGTTTTGAGATGTGGGGCATAGTATCCCCAGAATACAGGAGCAGGTAATAGGTTGCACACCAGGCAATGTGTGATAGCAAAATTCACTAAGGAATTACAGTGACATATCCTATCAGACCTGTGAAATACTGTGATGAAGTGTCTTGAAATAATGAATACATAAGGGTTTGAATTCAGCTAATAAAGAATATTAGAATAGATCATTAGTTAGAAAAAAACAATGAGTTATATTGAACTACAGTCATGAGATTAAGGATTGCCACTTCTCCCAAAAAAAGAATAAAAACAATAAGCCAGGAACTTGGTTACTGGGGGGTAAATCAAGGACCTACTTGAAAGAATTTGGATATAAGATATAGACCCAGTCAGAGGAATAATGTTGAATTTTCCACCTTGGTCAAAGAGTGTCCAAGGATTTTTCTAATGATACATAAAAATAGTCATTAGCCATGGACTTCTTACATTTCCACAAATTAGGTCTATCACTAGTCTCTATATTTTGATAGGCAGGCGATATCTGGACCAAATTATTGGAGCAGTTGTTTTTTTAAATTTTTATTATGCATAAGTAAGTACCACCAGAATGTTTATTTAAAATTCAGATTCCTGGCTCCATTTTTCAGAGCTCTAATTCACTACATTTGGAATAGGCTCCAGGAAATATCATTCTGGGCAAAAATTACAGGTGACTCTGATAAATGTTATCAAGGTGGACACACCTTGAGAAACAATTAGATTAAAGAAGAGTCAAGAAATAAAACTAATATTAGATTGTCTTGGTTTCCAGGACTGGAAAATTTCCAGGAGTGCACTACTTGGGAATATACAATATATTGGTGACCAACATCTGCTGATGTGCTTTTTTCTCCCAGTGACCAGATGGGGCGGCTTTCAAAGTTCATCCATGTAACCTAACCCACCATTTCCCCTCCTGGACCCACCTCTCTCTTTCCCCACTGAGCCCAGATATTGTCTGAGACGTGATCTATGTAGCCCCTACATGTCAGTCTCAGCAGCTAAAATGATTGTTGTTCTAATACTAGATGATAAAATGGATCTCTACTCTGTTGGTAGGGGAAATAATGAATCAAATTGAATCACCACTTTACTTTTGCATAATTCTTTTTAATCACAGACTCAAGTGTCCAGTAAATTATCTAGTCTAAATATGATTGTTAAAATGCTTTGAAACCACTTGACAACCACACGGATGAATGACATGACCAATAACCACACCGTGTCATTTGCCGATCTACCAAGTAATGCAGGCCAGAGTTGCCATGGAATTTCATGCTTACAAGTGATATGAAATAATACTATGTTCTTAGTAAGTAATTTGGTGGTAAAAAATTGCATTTCTAATATTTCAGAGTTCTGAAGAAATCTTCAAGTGACCCTAAGAAATAGAAATAATAATTATGATACTCTACTACAGTCACAGTTAATAAATAATACACAATTTCAAACTTCTATACACAGTGGGGATCTAGGTAGACACATGAGATGCAAGGAAAATTTTATACTTGAAAAGGTAATTTTAAACATAGCAATTTGCTTTCAAGAGGTACACCTTTAATACCATTGATATTTTTAAACACAAATCAGATGCAAGTACTTTAAAGCTCATTTTTCTTAAATCATCATCTACCAAAAAAGCATGTGAAGTAAATGACAAGGAAAGGAATATGAAGTCAATGTCTAATTTGTATCCAAGACAATGAGGAAAGTAAAATCAAGTAATGATTCATACTTCAGAATAAGTATTACTTTCAGTACAATTATCCTTGAGCTGTTTTAGAGAATTAAATAAGAGATTTACATTCGATGTTTCTTTAGGGTTGCATACGAATGGGTTTCATCAGTGAGGATTAGTACAATACAGACAGGCATACCTCAGAGATATTGCAGATTTGGTTCCAGATCACCACAACAGCAAATATCAAAATAAAGTGAGTCACATTGTTTTTTTTGTTTTCACAGTGCATATAAAAATTATGTTTACCCCATACTGTAGTCTATTAAGTGTGCAACAGTATTATGTCTAAAAAAAATGTGCATGCCTTAATTTTAAAATACTCTATTGCTAAAAACACTAACCATCACTGTAGTCTTCAGTGAGTAGTAATCTTTTTTGCTGTTGGAGGGTTTGCTTCCATGTTGATGGCTGCTGACTGGTCAGGGAGGTGACTGCTGAAGACTGGGATGGCCGTGGCAGTTTCTTAAAATAAGACTACAATGAGGTTTGCCATATCGATTAACTCTTTGCTTTGTGAACAATTTCTCTGTAGTCGGCTGTGTTGTTTGATAGCATTTTATCCACAGTAGTACTTCTTTCAAAATTGGAATCAATCCTCTCAAACCCTGCTGCTGCTTTATCAACCAAGTATATGTAATATTCTAAATCCTTTGTTGTTATTTCAACAATCTTTATAGCATTTTCACTTACATTTTCACAGTAGATTCCATCTCAAGAAACCACTTTCTTTGCTCGTTATAAGAAGAAACTCCTCATCCTTCAAGTTTTCTCATGAGATGGCAGCAATTCAGTCACATCTTCAGGCTCCACTTCCAAGTCTAGGTCTCTTGCTATTTCTACCACACCTGCAGTTTCTTCCTTCACTGAAGTCTTGAACACTTCAGAGACATCCATGAGGGCTGGAATCAACTTCTTCCAAACTCCTATTAATATTTTGACCACTTCCTCTGAATAACAGATATTCTTATTGTTCTTAATGGCATAGAGAATATTGAATCCTTTTCAGAAGGTTTCCAATTGACTTTGCCCAGATCCATCAGAGGAATCACTATCTGTGACAGCTATGGCCTTATGAAATGTAGTTCTTAAATGATAAGACCTGAAAGTCAAAATTAAAATTAATCCTTGATCCATGGACTGCAGAATAGATGTAGTGTTTGCAGAAATGAAGATAACATGAATCTCATTGTCCATCTCCATAGACTGGATGTGACCAGGTACATTGTCAATGAGCAGTAATATTTTGAAAGGAATCTTTTTTCTGAGCAGTAAGTCTCAGCAATGGACTTAGAATAGTAAACAATGTTATAAACAGATGTGCTGTCATCCAGGCTTTTGCTCTTCCATTTATAGAGTAGATTTAGCATACTTCTTAAGGGCCCTAGGATTTCCAGAATGATAAATGAGAACTGGCTTCAACTTAAAGTCACCAACTACATTAGCCCCTAAGGGGAGAGTTGGCCTGTCCTTTAACGCTTTGAAGCCAGGCACTGACTTCTCCCTTTTAGCTATGAAAGCTATGGCATCTTCTTTCAATATAAGCCTGTTTTGACTACAATGAAAAATGCTGTTTAGTGCAGCCACCTTCATTAATTATCTTAGCTAGATCCTCTGGATAAAACTTTGCAGCTTCTACATCAGCCCTTGCTGTTTCACCTTGCACTTTTATGTTGTGGGGAGAGCTTCTTTCCTTAAACCTCATGACCCACCTCTGCTGACTTCAAACTCTTCTTCTGCACCTTCCTCACCTCTATCAGCCTTCATAGAATTAAAGAGAGGTAGAGCCTTACTCTGGATGAAATTTTGACTTAAGGGAATGTTGTAGCTGCTTTGAGGTTCTATACAGACCTCTAAGACATTCTCCATATCAGTAATAAAGCTGTTTCCATTTGTTATCATTCCTTTCCTTCAAGAATTTTTCTTTTGTAATCACAACCTGGTTAACTGTTCGGTGCTAGAGGCCTATGTTTTGGCCTATTTCAGCTTCCGACATGCCTTCCTCACTAAGCTTAATCACGTCTAGTTTTTGATTTAAAGTGAGAGACATGTGAATCTTCTTTTTACTTGAACACTTATAGGTCATTGTAGGGTTATTAACTGGCCTAATTTCAATATTCTTGTGTCTCAGGGAATAGGAAGGCCCAAAGAGAGGGAGAGAGACAGGGGAATGAGTGGTCAGTGGAGCAATCAAAACACACAGAACACCTTTTGATTATGTTCACCATCTGATATGCCTGTGGTACTTTGTGGCACCCCACAACAATTACAGCAGTAACTTCAAAGGTCACTGATCACAGATCACCATAACAAATATAATAATAATGAAAAATTTGAAATCTTACAAGAATTACCAAAATATGACCCAGAGACATGAAATGAGCAAATGCTGTTGGAAAAATGGGGCCAATAGACTTTCTTGATGCAGGGTTGCCATGAAAGTTCAATTTGTAAAAAAATGCAATATCTGCAAAGCACAGTAAATCAAGCACAATAAAATGAGCTAGCCTATAGATGAATGTTTCTGGCAACTCAAAATTTCACTGCCCTCGTATCTTAATATGCAGCCACAATCTAAATCCAGATGGGCCAAAGTATGCAATTTTTTTAAAGAGCTTGTGGGAAGTTTATAAAAGGCCTTGAATCTATCTAAAACATATTTACTCACATACCTGTTTCTGGCACAGGATTTTTTTCACATAACCATGCTTAATGTAAAATGGGTGCCTAATTTATATTTGGATGTTGCTGTCTTCACCAAAAGAAGACAGATTCCCATCATTTTAGTTCGTTTTATTTCTATATCTCAGGCAAATAAAAAAATAATAATGTTGAAGTCTATAAGAAGTCAGATGCAGTCTGAAGAGTCAGAGGCTGCACTTCATCTGATAGAGAGTAAATGCTTCCAGAACAAATGATATCCTCTAATGAAATTGGAGTTAATTTTTTAAACATGAATTTTTAAAATACTATTTAGGAGATGTCTTATTTAAATAATATTTATGCCTCATAAAAAATTGGTATTTAAGTTGAGACATTATCAGGCTGACCCATCACATTCTACAGCTTTTGGAAGAGTAGCTGGATAGAAGGTCCTAGTGAAAAAATAAAGAATGCAATTAGATAATGAGATTTAAAAGTCAACAAAGATCATGAAAAGTATTGTCCCAAAAATGAGTGTTGCAGAGTTTCTTCTGCTAGTCAGATCTGAAGACCATGCATGTTTCACCTCATGCACTAAGAAAAACCATGGCATCTGGCTGAGCATTATTGTGTAATGCAGATTAAATCAACTTGGATTTTTTAAACCACATTAAGCCAAAAAGCCATAAGTCGTAAGATGAAGATCCATAGCCTGCCGTGTTGCTTAAAGGAAATATACTAAGATTTCAGTTTACAGCAGTGAAAAGCTATATAGCAGAGGAATCCTTCCTCAGCCTCAAATTTCCCTAATGAGAAATTGCAATATACATGCATTTGCCCATGTATATATTTTCACAAATGAAAGAGTTTCTAATCAAGAACCTATTGGTTGCTACTTATTCTGAATCCTTCTAAGAGTGATTCTGAAATAAATATTTTTAAAACTTCAACATTAAAAATTAATTCAGAATTAAAACACCCTAGAAAAGAAAACATAAAAGAAGTTTAGCTGAATTGAAATGAGATGAAGTTCCTAAAGATTACATAGTCAAAATGAGACTATGGGGGCTTCCCTGGTGGTGCAGTGGTTGAGAGTCTGCCTGCCGATGCAGGGGACACGGGTTCGTGCCCCAGTCCGGGAAGATCCCACATGCCGCGGAGCGGCTGGGCCCGTGCGCCATGGCCGCTGAGCCTGCACGTCCGGAGCCTGTGCTCCGCAACGGGAGAGGCCACAACAGTGAGAGGCCCGCGTACCGCAAAAAAAAAAAAAATTAGACTATGACAAATGAAAAATAATGGTATATTTCCACGAACTCTAATTCATAAGCCATAAACACAACTAATTATGCTTTTATTTGATATGTGATTTCATGGGTATATTTGATAAGCATTAAAAAGTTACTAAGGATTTTCATAGGTTTGCACTCATACTTAACCCCCCAATAGATTATCCACCATAATTATTTAATTACTTAATGTATTTTTCTAAAAAGAGGAACTTTAGTAAATGCAATCTTCCTATTAGCCGCCTCAAACCCTCTTTAGAGCCCAATGGGTTACAAGGAAATATTTAATGGCAGAAAAAAAGAATACCAGGAAGAAAGAAAGGAGGGAAGGAGGAAAAAGAAGAGGGAAGGAGAAAAAGAGGAAAAAGTCTCAAGATTGAGGAAGTTAAAACCTTATGTAATACGGTACAGAGGAAATCTCAGAAAATGAGGAAAATCACCAAAAACCAAACTTCATACTTCACATTTTAATTAAGGAATAACCTTGACTATATATATCATTCTAGATACACATACATTTTCTCTGTATGTTGGTATTTTCTATATTTTACATTTTTCCTGTGTGTATATTTTCATTTTTTAAACATAATTTTAGGTGCAATAGTTAATTTTCTATTTATGTCACCGCATAAAAAGATAAAGATTCATAATGTTGGGGTAGAAATGCTTATACATTATAGACATTAATTAATAATAACTGATGGGATGAGTAATCATATTTCTGAAATGAGGTTGGAAGTGGCAAAATGAGAATTAGTCAAATAAATCATTCACTAATAAAATAAACTGATTCTCCCAACACATCACAGTTTGGACCCCAACTAATAAAGTATGTAGGAAGTAAAAATGAAAATTAGCATTTTAATGATAAGCATAAGAAAAACTGAATGAGTTCAAACCAAGAGCAGTCTACAAATATTTGAAAAATTATAAAATATATTAAGTAGGACTTTATATTGCAGTTCACAGATTATCCAAATTATAGCTATATTTATTCCATTGTTCCCATCCTTAGATCCTTTTGGCAGTTCTACTTCTCTGGAGATATTATCTACATATTTAAATATATGTCTTAAATACAATTTATAAAGTCATTTAGGAATACCAGTTGCAAACCTATTATTAACATTAAATATGTTTTAATGTGATCCATTGCCAAAGCTCATGTGCCATATGTCAAGTTATGAGTTATTAATATAACAGGAAAACTATCACTCCTTATTTCTCTCTTCAGAGCAATTATTCTTACAAAGTTGCCTTTATCTGTTGAAATAAGCTGAAAATATTAGATACAAAAAAGAAACTAATCCAAGCAAAATGGCAAGACACACTTATTAATTATAAATAAAATTGAAAGCTATTCTGTTTCATATTAAGAAATATCAGGCAAGACAGCATGACATTTATGTGGGGAGATAATGTTTGTAGAGAAAATAATTTATATGTATATTTATGTCAAGACAGAGAGTACGTTTTATTCACCAGAACTCCTCTTAGAAAAAGCACTGTATTATTGGAAGAAAGAGTGTGATAAGCTGCAATGATAAAGTTAGTGAGAAATTCATCACCAAGGGCCTACTATTAAAATGTTACATAAAACAAAAAGAGGAATTATTATCTTTCTCCTGTGAGAAGGGAAGGGAAGGGAGGAGGCTGATGGGGGAAGCAGCCCAAATTACTGATACTAAATTTTTCATTGACCTTGAAACAAATTCAAGCTATGTTGAATTTAAGAAAATAAATAAATATAATATTTCTAGGACATGGAGAGTCATGAACCTGACCATGCTTCTTATATTTATATAAGAAACTTTAGGTGATTCATTGCTTCTTTTCATTAATTATAAAAATGGTAAATGCCACTGTCTTTTCTATTTATTGTTTATTCATTCATTCATTTATATTCATCCTCTCAAGGACTTTTCTCTTAAAAAAATCAAGTATACTATAAAAATACTGCTTAATGTTAAATATAAAGGAACCTTATTAAAAATATGTGTATGGAAACACTAGAAGACAAATACCATACTTACATTATCTCATAATATCGCTGAGCAATATTACAAAGAAGAAGACTTCAAATTCATTGACAACGCTCCCATTCAAAGGCAGGGTCTGTATGCATTGCTTTGATTCTGAGAAGACTGAAGAGCTTCAACCTAGAGCGTACAGAGGAAAGAAAGCTATGTGCCTTGCAAAGCTAGATCATAAAAACCACACAGCTTCCACGTGGTTCTCCTGGAAAATTTGCTCTTTGGAACTCCCACCCCCCAGTTTGTACACTCCTACTTAGAACCCAGATGACATGTTCAGAGAAACCCAAACTACGTGGAGAGGTCAGAGGCAGATACTCATATCAATACACTCAAGTGAGCCAGTCCATCAGCCCAGCCCAGAGACTTGTGAGTAAAGAAGCTATCTTGGAAGTCTTTCCAGCCAAGGACCCAGATACTGTGGAGCAAAAAAGAGCCATCCTCCCTATGTCATATCCTGACCATGACTCACAGACTCTATGAGCAAATAAATTGATTCTTTTTTAAACCTTAATTCTGCAGTGGTATATAACATAGCAGCATTCACTACTAAGGATAGGAATAAAAGAAATGGAACCAGTTCAAACCAAGAACAGGCTACAGATATTTGCAAAATAATAAAATATACTGATAGGCTTTTATATTGTAATTCATAAATTATCCAAATTATAGCCATATTTAACCCACTGTTCCCATATTCATCAACTGGGTAAACCCAGAGAGGCATGGAAATAAGGGCTACAAGTGAGAGCAAATTGAACAGCCCCTGTAAAATTGAAAAACAGACAGTGTTTAGGGACCTTTCTTGTGACACGGTTCCAACATCATTTACGTTGCACCACATACAGTAATTCAATGAGCCTTTCCACCATCTGTACCTACTATCAGATATCAAACATGTATACAGAAAGACTTCAAAAATAGCACAGTGTCTTAAGAATCTACATATTTAAACATCCATTTACTTAATACACTCAGGGTCATCTATAGATCAGTAAATCAGCAATTTATTTTCCCATTTTTCATACAGGTAACTCACTAGCAATACAAGCTGAACCAATTATATTTAAAAGTTATTCTGAATTTGGACTAAAAACATTTAGATTGTAAACCAAACATTAAAATGGACTTTACAAATAAAACTGGAAATGAAATAGATTCTAGCTACCTTCTCAGTAAAGTGGATCGATACAAGTTTAGTCTCTAAAAGTATCTTTTTAAAAATTATTCTTCTTTGTTATTCTTAATCTATTTACATAAACTCTGTCAATGGACATTTATGATTTAATTGAAATCAAATTTTTTCAGCATATTTGCATAAAACATATTTTTTCAACTGCTTCAACTGCATCTTAGAAACAAAAAATACAAAATATTTGTTCAATAATAATTTAACATCATTAACATCTAATAAGAGACTGCCTGGTTGTTTTCAAATGATAAGTCATTTGCACTTAATTGATTTTTCCATCATGGATTATGATTTCTTATATATACCACATTCAGAGATATAACACAGATACTTTGAAATATTGAGTTTCAAATTAGGAACTCTCAATACTTTCCTTAAAATACAATTTAATGTGGAATAAAAGTTTTAAAATTAAAACGTTATTAAATCATTAATAGTTATGCTTTTTCCCAGTGCCTCTGTCCTCAAAAATACCCTCCAATTATTTGTAGTTCTGTGATTGATGAAAGAAACAATGGGAAAGCAAGGTGAAAACTTTATAAGTTCTCTAAATGAAGTCATTATTCAACCATGAGGAATAGTAAATCCTGGTAAAGAGATCAATTACAAGTAGCTCTGTATGTTCACACAGAATTGTATGTTTCCAGTAATGAACTCATATCACCATTAGAAAGGTTGGATATAAATCACTGAGATTTGATCAAATAAAATCCAAGGAACACATTATTATTATTATTAATTTGCTTTAGGTGTGCAAATAATGATTTCAATTTGTTCCAAGACACAATCATGAGTTTAAAGGAAGTTACTTTTTTGCTCATTTTTACCTTTAAATTTGGAGGCTTTTCTAGAAGCAGTAGACAATACAGTCCCATACAAATGGCACTATATTCTCTGACAAGTGAATCTAAATGTCTATCAATGTTTATTTTCATCAGGATGAAAGTACCCACCTTTCACAAAGAAGCCATCTAATATTTTAATCTAATTATTCTGTTTTATTCGATTATATGAAGATAAAACACTATGTGCTAAAGAAATATATTCAATCTGATGTTTCTGCAAGTTAATTTCCCCCACCAAGGTTAGTGAATCGCCTCCCATTGACTTTCAATAACCTATACTCAGGCAATCTCCTGCAGAAATCTTCTTAACTCACAAGCCTTGGATTCATGGAGTCAAGTCATGTCAAATCATTGAGGGCATTGTGATTGGAGCCGTATAGAATACTGCTTTCCTTCAAAAAATAAGCAATCTACTTTTTTCTTTTTCTTTCTTTTTTTACTTCAATCCAAAATATCTTTTTATAGGAAAGCTTAGAATATTTTCAGGGGATTGCATGATACAATAGCTTGGCAGTGAGAAAACAGCTTAGAGAACAGGACATAAGAGTGTGATATTTTTTATCTAGTGACCAATTGGGGAATTGATGGGGAACAGTACAGTGAGCTGATATCCATATAGTATGTTCACAATACTTTTTGTTGGATGTACAGTGTATAGCTAAGCACTGCTCTGCTTATATACATTTATAATATGGTCATACACTTATTTTTAAGCCTACTGGATTTGGGTTTAGCCACTGCATAAATATTGGGCAATACAAGCCATAGTTTATTCAAATTACTTATTAAAAAGGAAAATGAAAGTGATGAAATATTACATGTTCTAACAATGATCCACAAAACTTTTGTTATCTTCTTAAATATTTAAAGTAGCCTACTATGAGAATCTATACTGAATTTTTCTCGGTTATGTTAAAATCTTGTAAATTCAGATATATTAGTTATGTTAATGTATAAAATTCATCCCCCTCTCAAATTAGCATATTACAATGACTCAAGGTATGCTTCTGATGGAGCAATGGTCTTCTTATAGTCATCCTTGAAATGGATTTTTGCTGTAACCTATTTATCTTAAAAGTGAAAGAAAAACTAAAAACAAAACATTGCTTCTCAGCCACTATAATTTCATTTTTACAAGTCACATCATTCTCATTTTTTCTGTTTTTCTTTTGCAAATTATTGGGAATAATTGTTGGGCTTCAGTGATTGTGGCACACGGGCTCAGTAGTTTTGGCACACGGGCTCAGTAGTTGTGACTCACGGGCTGTAGAGCATAGGCTCAGTAGTTGTGGCACACGGGCTTAGTTGCCCGTGGGATCTTAGTGGGATCTTCCCGGACCAGGGCTCGGACCCGTTTCCCCTGCATTGGCAGGCAGATTCTTAACCATTGCACCACCAGGGAAGCCCAAATTTGGCATACATTTTTTAAAACTAAAAATACTATTTTTAGTTTTAGAGATCACTTTTAATAGATTTAAATGAATTAGAGACAGTACAATAGTATTTAACAATGTTGCAGAAAATTGTTGCATTAAACTGCATTCGGATTCATTGATTAGGACAAGACTCTCAGTGTGACTCTAACAAGGGTCTTAGGAAAAGGAAAGGAATAGAGGTTGTTCCTTTTTCTCATTTCACTTCAGTTCACCTTCCTTCAGGGGAAGATACTGACGCAGTTTTCAAAAATGAAGGTCCATGTCATATATTACATTAATGAAATAAACAACATTTAAAAGTGGACAGACTCTCCCATTATCAGAGTCACTGACAGGTATTGAAATATTGTAGTAAACGTCATTCACTTGGAGAAAAAGCATAATGTAAACCAGCCTGTGTTTGCCTTCAGCATTTGTTAGATCAAACTGGAATAATGTCTTAGAAAATTTAAAATCTTTTAATGCATAGAAATGACCACAGAGGAACTATTTTTCTTGCCATGAAAGCTAAGCTGTCTGTTGCCTTGAGGCAAAGAAAATAATGAATTTGGAAAGTGACATTCATATTTTAAATATTGCCAGACTTGGTGATTTGTTTTTTTTTTATTTGCTATGTTCTAGTGTAACTTGGAAGAAACTGGAAATGAATACTGATTAGAAATTTAATCAAAGAGTAATGAAGGCTTTTTTGCTCTTTTTAAACCAATGTTATTACATTTTTTCCCAAAGTCCATGCCTCCTAACAAAAAAGTAATGAAATTAGGACTGCAATGCAAATTCACAAATGGCTATGGATTTGTAAATGTGCCTAAAATGTGCCAAGAGACTCTAATAAGATCACACTTCAAAATATATTTAGATTGTAAAATAGTTTGCAACCCAGAAGATTAAATGGTGAGCAAAAGTCAGTGATGTAATTCTAAGACCCAATGATTGAATTCATAGTTTTCTGTCTCTTCAACCTTCCCACTCTCCCTGACATTCAGCCTAGCGGCAGGCAGACAACAGACTAGTCACAATAGTATGTGTATTGACTATGATGAGAATGTTTCAGATGTTATAAGAACCATATAAGATGCACACTGAACCAACCCTTGTGGTTCACGGCAGTTATCCTAGAGAAAATTACATTTACGTCAGAGCCGTAACTTCTAACCTTAAATTCTTCCCCAAGGAAACCAGTCATCATTTGACTCTTTCTAATGTATAATCACATTTATTAAAATGAAACTTTGGTGTGTCAGAGTCTCAGTAAATGCTTGGCAATGACGACATTTCTTTTCTTCCAACAAATTTCAACGTATTTTATGCTGCTTTAGAAAACATTGCTTTTGTCAACTTAACACATTTACATAGTTTTAAAATCATGAATTATCACCATATGTACAATGAAAACTCTACCCCAAATACAAATAGCACTCTGCAAAAGCAATCACCTTAAATATTTTAGCCATTTCTTCACTTACCTATAAATTCTCAACATTACTTTTATCCTGCTCTGTCTTGATTATTCAGCTTCAGACACTATTGCTTTTTCTCCACAGAAGTTGAAAATTCAACACTCTTTACAACCCTCAGTTGACCACGAACATTCACATGTAAACAAAACACACTCTCCCACACAAACACACATATTCACAAAAGCATTTTCTTCCCTTATTTCCTTGGTATGGTTATATCACAATGTTGTCACTATTTATATTACAATGACAGAGATAAACTCTATACTAAAATTGCATTATTCACTGTATTATCATTTGTTACTCAGGATAATTTATTAAATATTAAGATTTGATTATTTGTTAATGTATCCATTACTAGTTCTTCCCAAACCAACCATTATATAAAACCTCTTTCAATATTATCACATACTTCTGGTAATCTCTCCAATTTTCATTTGTGGCTTTCAGAGACCTATGCCCCCTGGACTTTTGCCTTGGTACCATCTGCTCCACCATCACCCGAGATATTCCTCCATCTTTCTCAAGTGTTGACTACCTCTTGATGTTATCTCTTGTTTGGAGCTCACTTTCCAGGAACTTTTTGAGAAAGAATGAATAAAACGTACTTATTTTGATAACTTACATGTCGAAATATGTCTTTACTGTATATTCACATTAGTTAAAATCTTTCTGAGTTTATCACTCAAAGTTGCCAAGTGTTTTTCCTCAAGATTCCAAAGGCAGATCTTGTGTCCTACAATCTAATGTAGTGGCTTCAAAGCCATTCTGATTTCTGACCACTAGTATGTGACTAGCTTTTTCTCTCTGGAAACTCTTCTGAAATAGCATGTTCTCTGGTTGTTTCTTTTCATAGCTTCCTGTCCCTGTTTACGGAGGTAGCATTTTCTCTTGTCTCTGAAGGATATTAATTTTACCTTGATTCTCCTGCTCCTTTCATGACTTGTTCCCTTTAAATTGCTTTTCTTTCTCTTTGTTTGTTTCAGGATCCTCTTTCGTGTTGAAGACTCTGTTTTAACAAAATATGAAGATCTCTGGCTCTTATTAGATATTTTAGAATAGAGAAAAGATGAGTAGATGTTCTGTATTTATGGGCAGGAAACAGAGACCTTGGACTTAAGAGTAAAATGATCTAGCGAGGACCAGTTAATTGCATTGTTAACCCCTGTAGTAAATGATGCCTCATTCACCTGTGCAGGCGTCAAAGGCAGTGGTAGGAAGAGCAGAAGCCTGGCTCCCAGAGTCCTGAGATTGGCGTACAGGACAGAGGTCGTAACTCTGGCCATTCTATGTGTAGACATTGTTATTCCCTTCCTGTTTTCAGTATAACTTCTAAACTCTATTCTCAACTGTGCTCAATATCCTGGAGCCCCTCTGTCAATTTCTGCATAGAATTATCCTTCTGTCTCCCTACTGTAAATACCAGGGGGAGGTAGGGGAGTGGGGTCTAACTGACCCTAAATGTGTTTAAGCACCAAATTCTCAGTCCCACTCCTAACTTCTGGAATCCCTGACCTTTCCAGATTTCTACAATATGAATTAACTTGCTTTTTGTCAATTTGTTAATCTTCAGGGACCTAGGGTTTAGTTTTCACTATTCTGATAAGTATCCATCAAGTGTTCATTTAACCAATTTTTTCTTTTTTTTTTTTTTAGCATTTCTCTTCCGCTGTTGCCTTCCCTCCATTTCTCTTTGCCTCCATAAGGTTGGATTCTTTTTCAACTTTATTACTTTCATTTTTTCTGAAAATTTAGGAAAAAATCATGGAGATAAACACATGTACTCAATTGTTACCTATTTATGGAATCTTTAGGTTGAATACATACATGTTGCATATACACATACCTACATACATACATCTGCTGATGGATTTCCTCACATAAAATATTCCAATGTTGAGTCAGTCTTAAGTCATTACACCATTACCTATTACAAATCAACAATAGTATTGTCCTCACACCAATGCAACATTCATCTTGTGTTTCCCCAGGGTTTGACTCAAAGTAAGTATTTGTTGAATATAGATGCCTGACTGACTGATACACCACAAAGAAGTCTTGAGTCATTGAATTTAAAAAATTTTTTTGGAATATAGTTGATTTACAATGTTGTGTTCATTTCAGGTGTACAGCAAAGTGATTCAGTTATACATATACATACATATACTCTTTTTTAGATTCTTTCCTCATATAGGACGTTACAGAGTATTGAGTAGAGTTCCCTATGCTATACAGCAGGTCCTTATTAGTTACCTATTTTATATATAATAGCATGTATATGTCAATCCCAATCTCCCAATTTATCCCTCCTCACTTACCCCCTAGTAACCATAAGTTTGTTTTCTACATCTGTAACTCTACTTCTGTTTTGTAGATAAGTTCATTTGTACCCGTTTTTTAGATTCCACATATAAGCAATATCATATGATATTTCTCTGTCTGACTTACCTCAGTCAGTGTGACAATCTCTAGATCCATCCATATTGCTGCAAATGGCATTATTTCGTTCTTTTTTATGGCTGAGTAATATTCCATTTTATACAGAGTCATTGAATTTTGTAGTTTGTGTCCTTATAATTATTATGCTGTGATTTTTTTTCAGTAGAACAAGATTGCTATAAACCAATTCAGCAGAGTCTATTAGAAGACAGACATTCTCTTGATACTGCATGTATTTATTTTTTTAATTTTTAAAACTAACTAGACTTTATTTATAGCATATAGAATTGTACTCATTTACAAAAACTGAATGTTTATATTTGTTATAAAAGATCTTCATTTTAACAAAATATCAACATTTAACTCTATGTAAACACACTGTTGATTCAGACCTTAAGATGAAGTTTATAAGGAAATTTAAAATTGAATTATCATATAATCCAGCAACTTCACTTCTGGGGATATACCCAAAAGAACTGAAAGGAGGTACTCGAACAGATATTTATATACTCATGTTTCTAGCCACACTGTTCACAATAGCCAAAATGTAGAAACAACCCAACACATTTATTTTAAAATTTAGTTTTAACTTATTATTGTACATACACCAAACATTGTTCCAGGCACTGTGGCACTGTGCTCTACTTTCAAGCTCAGATGACTAAGGCTTTATACGAACTGGAAAGTTTCATTGCTTTCAGCAGAGCTGGCACATAGTTTGTTTGAAACCCTGATTATGTAGAGAGACACTGCTGCACTCTCTAGACTTCCTGGTACATTGCGTATCAAGTCCTGTCTGACATTTCACCCTGTATACGGTGGACCTATTGCTGAGAACTGTGCTGACCAGGCTGCTATGAGTCTCATGACTTTTTGCCCAGTTTAAGACTAGATTCAGGCTTGCCATAATCTATCACGGTGACCTCACCTGAGTTGCTTTGCCAAGTCTGGACATCGCTTCATGCCTACCCAGTAATAAGGTAGCGTCCTCCAAATCTTTCCCATGTGAGTTCATATGCCTGCTCAAGACAGAAAGTGCTTCATCTAGAATAATGGTAAGCTTTTCCCTGCTGGGCTTTAGAGTCGACATATCACTTCATTTCTTTCATACCCGGCTTTGTGTATCCTGCACACATGCCTTAAACAGCTGTAGTCATCTTTAGTCAGATTTTGTTTACTTAAATCCTTGATTAGATTTCTGTGGATTACAGTGATATACAGAGGGCAAAACTTTGTCTTTCTAGCAAAGCAACTACTATTTTTTGCAAGAAATTCTAAACTTTGGTAGGAAAAATCAAATTTATATGAGGTATTTCTTTTCCTTTTAACTTTAAATTTTAATTTTTCCTGAAGAAATAGCATCAGCTCTCAATATATTCTGAAAGGCAATACAAAGGTAAAGTAAATGGAATTTGGAGTCAGCCTGAATATAACAGAATCCTAATTCTTCCTCTAACTGATGCTGTAACATTATTCAGGTTATTCCATATTCCATGAGCTTCTGCTTTCCCACCTGGCAAATAGAGATAATCATAGTAACTATCCCTTAGGGATTTTCAAAGTATTACATATATTAATATATATAAAGCATGTATAAGACGTCCAACACATATTACACATTATAGAAGTATTTGTTGTCTTTATTTTTCAGGGTCCCTGCATTTGGAATGAGAGCAATTTTTATTAATATCTAGAAATTTTAATTGAATATCTAAAACATATCATTTACCAATGGAAGGAACCAACCTGTATAAAGTCAAAGTTCATTTAACTACATCTCTGACAAATGAATTTCTATCCAGCTCTTCAAATATGGCACAGGAATTCCATTTTATCCAACTCCTGATAAATTATGGTACAGTTTGATTTGTTGGAAAATTCTCTTATGCTGACATAAATGTGTTTCACTGTAATTTCCCCTCAATAACTGCTATCAACATTTAATTATAGATAGAGGGAGAAAGTACATACATTACCTCCCATCCATGAGTGTCTCAAGCCCAAAAGAGTAGCTGTCTTTTGACACACTGGATGCACCGTATCCTTAAATTAGCAGGATTTGGTTCCTCTAGTTGGCAATAGAAAATTTTTCATCAATATAATGATATTTATCCTTTAACCAGCATGCTTCATATATTTTTCTAGACCAACCAGAAAAGTGTTCAGAGTATCATCCAATGCATGTTTCACCATTTTAATTCACAGGAAGCTGTGGTCAAAGGTCCTGTTGAAACGAAAATATCAGCCTTATTTTCAGCCTCCCATAATCTATCAGGCCAATGAGGCCATCGAAGAAGTGATCAATAACAGACATAGCTGTATTTAAAATCAAGTTCTGAATCAGTAAACGTATGGGCCACTTAAAGTAGAGGAATGTCTCAAGCAAAATCATCACACATTGTGATCACACAGGTAAAAATTCCTTTGGAAATCAAGAACAGATTGTGAGGGAAGGCGAGAAACAATGGTCCTATGAGAATTTACCCAAACCAGGTCCTTTATTACCTCAAAGAACCCATCTCATTTTATGTCTGATTAGGTCAATGTAAATTATGTTGCTATGAATTAACTGCAAAGAAAATCATTACTAAAGGAGACTAAAGACTTTCCTATTACCAGAACAGAATGCTTCAACTGAAGGGTATCTTAACACCATGCTTCTGAGAGCAAAGCTAATTTCCTTTGATTTACCCAATGACTCCTGCGCCACTGATAATATTGTGGGGTTTTTGTTTTATATATTATTGTTGCTCGAGACTTTCTTTTCTTAGATAAAGATGATTTAAAGGGCCCCAAAAGGCTTAAAGTGGAAAGTCAAGTCACATTTCATTTTGTTTTATAATTAGGCATTCAAAAACCAAACAGTTCTAATTAAAATTGAGGAAATAAATGCAAAAATTGTCAAACTCATCATTGCAACTATCATTTACTTATTTCATTGTCTAAATTAGTTCCATTAAAACTTGGTCATCTCAGGGGATTATAAATAAACACTAAGTTATATGTTTATGTTTTACAAGGTCATAGCTCTGGCTCCATCTCAAAACATTTGGACATCATCCATTTACCAATTTGCAAACTGCTGTATAGTAATTCAGTAGGCATTTGAGTTTTTTTAAGAGTTTTTAACTTTAAAACTCTAACCATGGCTAATTTGAGTGCACGCATCTAACTGTGAAAACAACTCCAATAAAGATGTTAAAAAAAAAAAAAAAGTCACATAAATTTCTACCAGGCAAGGAATGTATGGGTTACTCCAATTTTTATATCACCATCAGTATTTCATATCATTCATTAATATTCACTAATCTGGTGAAGGATGATTTAATTTGCAATTCTGGATCAACACTGAAGTTAACATTTTCGATAAACATATGGGAAAATGCACATAACCTCTATCTCCTACCATATACAAAAATCAATCCCAGAGGAATATAGATCAGAATGTAGAGGTGTAATAATAAACCTTCTATTAGACAATGTAAGGAAACATTTTCATGGCCTTGGGCTAGGCAAAGCGTTCTTTAAAAGGAAACAATTGAATTAATGGTAAAGAAATTATTGATTGATTACTAAGTTAAAATTAAGAATTCATGTTGATCAAAAAAATTAAAAACTGAAAATGCAAGCCACAAAATGGAAGGAGATATTTGCAGCAAATTTAGCTGACAGAAGACTTTTATTTGGACTATATAAAGAATTAGTCTAAAATAATAAGGAAAAGGCAGATGCCTTGATAGAAAAGAAAGGACATGAAAATCAAATAGAGATTTCTTTTGCAAGCTATCCAAATGCCTAATAAATATATGAAAATGCTAAACTTCATTAGTCAGTCATCAGGGAAATGCAAATTAATACAATGGTGAGCTACTCCTATAAGTTCACCAGAAAGGCTAAATTAAAAAGAACAATGCAAGATATTCCTGAGATGTGGGACAGTCAGAAACCTTATGCATTGCTACTGAGAGTAGATATTTACAAAACCACTTTAGAAGACTATGCAGTTATCCAATTAATTTAAACATACACATCTGTGATCCAGCAATTCACTCTTAGATTTATGCAAAATAGAAGTGTTTATGTAAAAAACAACAAATGATATAGTATATATGTATTATATAATATATATATATATATATATATTCATTTTACATTATTTTCATAGTACTTTATATTATTTTTAATAGCCCAAAGTAGCAAACAATACAAATGTCCATCAACACTAATGTGAATAAATGAATGGGATTATTAATAAAATACTACAGCCATGCACAAGAAAATAGACTTCAAAAACATAAATTGGAGCAAAAACAGGCACAAAAAATGCATATTTTATTATTTGAATTATATAAATTTCAAAAATAGATATATTATGGTGGGTTAAAAGTCAGAGCAATGTTTACTTTGGGGAATAAGTAAAAAGCTCATAAGTTAACGGGGGCATGAGATTTGATTTTAAGTTTCTGGGAATATTCTATTTCTTGACCTGGTGGTATTTACATGGTTATGCTCTGTGTGTAAAAGTGTATTTAACTGTATACTCATGATTCATGCACTTTTTCTTTATGTAAATTATATTTCAATGATATATTTGAAAATTACAAATGCTGTCTAGGTAGATGGTTTTAAGAATATATCTTAAATTTTCAGAGAGCAATTGTATGTAAGTCCAATTTTTTTTTAAAGACAATTTTTTCTAGCCTCTTAAATTGTTTTGTGTCCTGGAACATGAGAAATATCAGTTTTACATTTTATAGACAGTTCATTAGAAATTACTATGTGCACTATAAGTGAATGAGAAGTGTAGAACATCATTGTATTTGTGAAATACCACCTGGTGGCTAGCCCTATAGGCATCTCACATGACACAATCATATTTTATATTTTGGGAAGGATACAGAAGAGCTCAAATAGATAACAGAAATGGTTTCCCAATGAATACCTGACTGACTGAATCCATTAATCTGTCCCAGAATGTGGTTTTGAATATCACATTAAGTTGTAAGTTATTACTCCTATAAAACTATTTATAAGTTGCTAGAACACCAAAACTACTGGTGAGTAACAGATCAGGATGTAATAATTTACTTACAAATTTAAAAAATATTTTCTGTGCTATCATGCCTGCTGATACAGCATCTTCCATCTTAGCAAATTGTTTGGTAAAACATCTTCTAAGGATCTGAAATAAATTCTAAATATCATTGAAAAAAACGGCAAAATAGGAATTGAGCCAGGAAATTGCCCTCCAAAAAGAAAGATCAGGGGGCTTCCCTGGTGGCGCAGTGGTTGCGAGTCCGCCTGCCGATGCAGGGGACACGGGTTCATGCCCCGGTCCGGGAAGATCCCACATGCCGCGGAGCGGCTGGGCCCGTGAGCCATGGCCGCTGAGCCTGCGCGTCCGGAGCCTGTGCTCCGCAACGGGAGAGGCCACAACAATGAGAGGTCACCGTACCGCAAAAAAAAAAAAAAAAAAAAAAGAAAGATCAGATTTAACGTTAGGATACTTAAAGTTCTTGTTAAATGTTAAAGCAGTCATTATCATATAACTCTGGATGCAATATGAAATGTAGGTAATAATTACCTGGTCACTGAATAATGCCATAGGCCTTGTATGAGTAGCAGCAGGAAAGCAAGGGGATGGGCCTGAGGTCAGTGTGTCACTTACCAGCTGTGTTGCCTTGAGACCATTTAGCCTATCAAAAAAAAAAAAAAGGAATAATATTGAACTCTAAGGTGTTTGATAAACATGCTTTAGAATTGTTCCTTTCTTTCTCTATGGCACTGTCACAAACAGGTAAAAATCTACGTGGCTTGATTAAAGATGTCTAATAAATGTTTTTGAAATGTTCCTACATTTTTATTAACTAATAGTTTAAAATATGGTTATGTGTTTGATCCTTGAGTTATAATCAGAAATGCTCTTTTTTATCTCTGGTTACTCCAATGACATGTATTATTCTGTGCAAATAATACATGTTCCACACAAATGACACATTTTATTTTATTTTTTTACTTCCCCAATTTTCTTATTATTACTTTGGTTTAAGGGTATGTTGTCCAAATATATCTCCCTGCATAAATGATAACTTTTATGATCCAATTATTGTTCCCAAATATGATAACTGGTTTCAAATTTATTCATCCATAGAGACTTATTTTTACTACAAGTACATTAATCAGTATAATGAATGCAGGTGAGCAAAACTGTAAATATGCTAAAGAAAATGCGAGGAAAATGCATAATTAATTATCTTATTATACAGTTTTAACTATTTTATCTTTTTTATGTATTAACGAAGAATAACAATGAATGGAAAACCTCCTGGAAGGAAATATGAATTTCACTATATTTATTCCTTCAGTAAAACATGTGTAGTGAATACCTACTTTGTGCCAGTAACGGTAATCTATTAAGTAGGAATGTAAAAGGAACTAAAGATAAGAATCTCTGTTTTAACAGAACTTAACATTTGTGTGAAGGAGAGAGAGGATAAATGAGTAACCAAATGAATCCATGTTCAGAGAGTGATAAATGTCATCAAGAAAATGAAACTGATGTGAATGACTGAAGATGGTGATACCAAGCAGGACCCTCTGGGGCTCCTGAGCACAGATTTAAAATTATTTTGTACTTAATTTATACAACTTTTGTTATATTTATATTTAAGCATTTAATAATTTTAAGGCTACTGAAAGTGATATATTTTATGATTTTATTTTTAATTGCCTGTTGCTTATATAAAGAAATACAATTGATTTTGTGTATATTGCTCTTATATTCCACAACACTGCTAAACTCATTTTTAAGATCTAGTAGGATTTTTGTACTTTCTATAGGATTTTCTATATAAATGACTATGTTACTTGCAAAAAAAGACAGATTTACTTCTTACTTTCAAATTTAGACGTATTTTATTGAACTTACATATATACTGTATTTTATGGTAAATTATGTTGGTTTTTCAAATGTTAAACTGATTTTGAACTACTGTGATAAACCTCGAAGGACCATATATTAAGCTTTTGATATATTTTTACTATGATTTGCTAAGATTTTGCTTTACAATTACATCTATGAACATGAAAAAAAAAAAGAAGAAGAAGGAAACTGTTTTCAATACTGAGGTCAGAAAATGACATTTAATGTGACCTCACTTTTACTTAACCAGAGCAATTCCAGGGGAAACGAGGGGTGGAAATCCAATTGGGGTGAATTGACCAGAGAACAGGTGGTGAGGAATAGAGTCAATATGTATAGAGTATACTTCCTAAATTGCTCACTGTGAGGGGACTTCCCTGGTGGTCCAGTGGTTAAGACTCCAAGCTTCCACTGCAGGGGGCGCAGGACCCTGTGTATCATGTGGTGTGGCCAAAATCAATCAATCAATCAAAAAATAAAATGCTCACTGTGAAAGGGAGGAAAAAAATAGGGTGAGAAACATGAGCAAAGGTAGATTCAAGGTATTTATAACTGCCTTTTTGTTTCATCTTTTTTAAGGAGAGATATTCCTTTTGTTTTCTTGATAATGAAAATGATCTAGTACAATAGGAGATATTTAGAATTCTGATTGGAGATATTTCAGGAATGAATTCTCTAAGGGGCCTAGAGGGTATGAGAATTAGAGAAAAATTGGAGAAGTTGTACAAAACTTTGACAGGAACAGGAAATACAATTTTCCTCGTAAGAGGCTTGAAGGCAGGAAATACTAGAGGCTGATAGTGTGGTATTGCAGATATGAAGTATTTTAGGCGTCTTGCTTAGATGAATTTTTAAAAATGAATTATGAGGTAAATCTCAGAGGAGAAGCAGAGAATTGAATTATTCCAAGTTTATAAAGAGGAAAGAACTATTCTCATTAGGTAGGAACAAAAATTTCCTAGAAAAATGTAGAAGGACTAAAAGTGACATGTTTTATTTATTTATTTGATTTTTTAATACCCCAACCGTATTCGAAGTATTTAACAATAAGCATTCAGGATTTCTGGAATTCTTAGAAATCAAAGGAATACTTCAGCATATAAAATAATGACTAACCTAAGATTTTGAAGTGAATTTACTTCTTTTTAAATATAGATATAAAGACTTAGACTGAGTTTGTCTAACAGCGATACTTAAAATGAGACATTTAAAATTTCTTCTAAAATTAATTAGAGACGTTTTAATTCAGCAATTTTCTCCCCTATGAAAGGAACAATGTGATTTTGTCTCTTTCTGGGTTAGTTTCATGCCTGAGATTGTTGAACTATTCCTTTAGCCCTACTGCATCTGCCTCCACGACAGGCATGTGCTCCCAGAGATTTTATCTATTTTAATCTAATATTTTGTCTTTTGCATGTACTTTAATTTTGAAAATATATAAATAGGTCTAATACTAAACTTTCCTCTTTCTTGCTTTTCAATACCTCCTACTCTGTTTTTCTAATACAAATCTGCCTAATCTGTGTTCTAAGCTTTGCACATAATGATGTTAATCACATAATGATTTTAATCACAGTGAATTGGAAATAAGTTCAATGAACTAGGAGTAAATGATAAAGTAAATCATGGAGGAATGCAATCTCTTGTAGTCATTGAAATAAAACAGTATTTTTGAAGAGCTCCAAAAACCGGAGATTTTTGTTACAATGCTAGATGAAAAAGCATGACACAAATTACATTGAAGTACTGTTTAATATTTCCTATTTTGCTCCAAAAAACTTAAGCTAGCTTACCAAATCTCATATTATTGAACACAGCAAAAATATATTAAACTTGGGAAATGATTAAAAAGGAAAAATTATTAGGGAAAATAAAGTGAAACATTAGCCAATTTTACTTCCAAAAATCTGTCAAAAGATGTTATATACATTTGCTGTATTTGGACACATAATTTACCCTAAGCATCCTCAAAAACAGGTATGCCTAATAAAAACCAAGTTCAGTTACCTAATTTAGAGCATCTGCTAGAGAAAGCAAACCAGCTGCTGCAGGGAAAGCCAGCTGAACTTGACACGTCACCTGCTAGACATTTCTGTGCTGTCTCAGACTCTTTTATCACTTGTCGTGCAAATTTAGTTCTCTTCAGTAGGAAGGGAGATGAAACGGAAGAGAAAAGTGTAACCAGCTTTCTGAAAAACACTATTGTCATAAATATACAACTGAAAAGAGACGAATTATTCTCTGGTTCATCAAGAGACAATCCCAAAGATCTCGACTCATTTATTTGCATTCAAATGAAAATTACCTCTGCTGCTGCTGCTGGTGATGATGGTGATTAACTACTGTCTCCACAATATTGTTTAAACAGAAAGTACAAGCCACTGATATGTTGACCTACAATCATACTCTCACTAAATGAACTATAGTGACCTTGGCATGGGAAGGATGCAGGTACAGCCCACAATTCCATGACCCCAAACCCTTGGGACCAGACATATATATTTTTTTAATTTTGGTAAGTAATACAACATATAAATTACGTGCTATGTTACACTTCATAAACAAACCTATTAATATTTCTGCAAGGAAACAAGTGGATAGTCTCACTTGGTTGGTTGAAAAAAGACTACAAATAACATAATAGCGTCACAGTTTAAAGCATGATTTGCTACCAAATAAATTTAAAAATTCTACAAACAAACTTAGTTTTTGCCATTTTTACTTTTTATTTAGGAACAGTAGGTATGGGGTCTTGACCTGAGCGTTCTGTGTAGGGTTGTTGTGAAAGTTAAGTGTGGGGTTTTAAGTCATTTGATTGACACTTGCTATGTGCTCATATACATTACGTATTTTGTCTGAGTTTCTGGCAGGCCCCAGGTCCCACCCAGCTTGCTATTTTTATTGCAAACAGGGAATGTAGAATATATATACATGTACGTGCAGCTGTTTTTCTATCTATTATTCATCTATCAGCTATCTACATACATACATAAAATATAAACATTTGATAGAATCTATTCTTTCTCTCTCTCTCTCTCTGTCTTTCTGCGTGTTTTAGATACCTTTAGAAACTCTACTTCAGAAATAACTGTTGATACTCTATTTGCAACACATTAGATTTCCCAACTCCCTATGATAGCATTTATTTCTTACTATTTTAACTTATTCACAAGATTTCCAACTGATCTGCACTAAAAACATAACTATAAAACTCTAAACAGTCACCATTATCAACCTCAAATAGTGCTCCTCATATTTTTATTAAAACTGATTTGACCTGATTCATTATACACATCAACTGAAGATTTATACACAGTTGAAGATCCACTGATAATGCTGAGTTTTTGTTGTGCTCCCCTGTCTGTGGTGAGAAATCTAATTGCATGTGTTTCTGCCTTGCTTAAGTCATTATTATTCTTGATAAATCCACAACAGTATGTACCAAGGTATATTTGCCAAGGAATAATGAGTCTTCTTTCACTATAATAGAACCCACTCCATTAAGGAAAATGCGCATTAGTAATGTGTTTTTTTGTGCCTTGAGTGAGGACTACATTATGAATCATTATTTCATTTTAGAGCAGATGATGTATGAAAAAATTCCAGGAAAACTTCAAGCCATCATCATTTGGGCTAATCCAAGTGATTCTAAAAAAGCATGTTAACATCACAATTTTACATGTAATGGACCAAGAAGAGAGAAATCTTGTTTCTCATTTGCAAGCCTGCTGTGATCAGCCCCCTACAGTCCCAGGAACTGAGGAAAATTGGCCAGAAATATCCTTTGGAAGGGGGTGAAGTGAAGTTTGCTGTCACCAAGGACATTGCCTCATACAGGGCAATTATTATGAATGGCACTTGCAAAAATGAGCTCTGGTGCCACTAGCATAGATGGAGCTTTAGACCGACTAGATAATTTGTTTAGTGCACTTACTCTTACATAGTTTTAGAAAACAAACATATCTGAAAAATCATATGAATACAGCTGTCTCTAAATGTCATTGAAATCATTTTTAAATGATTTTATAAGTAATGCTAATTTTTTTTTTCTGTTTTCGAAAACATTGCAATGTTGAGTAAATTGCGATTTACTCACCTGAGCTTCACACAACCCTAGGAAGTAAGCACAATGTATATCACTGTATTACTGTGGAGGAAAGAGAGTGTGGACAAATGAAATACCTTGCTTAATATCTCAAGCCAGGATTAAAATTCTAAAGGTCATGATTATAACTACTAAGCAATAGGTATACTTGTTCATCTCGAAAAAAAGAATCAGATTTAAAAGTATGGAGCAGACCTTAAGCTAGAGACACTTTTTGATATTAAGGCAAAAGTCTGGGATTGTGGAATGGAGATCAAATCAGAGTTTTAAAATAAATCAGTAAATCAAGTCATTACCTTTTTTAATCTTAATATTACACATATTACCTGATTTTTTTACTTCTTTTTATGTTTTCTACTCTTCCCAAAACCAAGTTGGGCAAAAGAAATAGTGGAATAAGATAGACAGGAATAAGTAAGGGTTATGCTAAATTATAACACTACCTGAGTCAGCTTCCACTTCCAGCCCATATGGATGAACAGAGAACAGGTTTAACTAGTTGATAGTGCTAGAAAGTGAATAAGTAGTTGCCTGAGGGGAGAAAGGGCACAGGAAGGGGAGAAATAAATTTCAAAAGGGTATGAGGAAGCTCTTGGAGGTGATGATGTATTCAGACTCTTGATTGTGCTGATACTTTCACAGATGTAAAAGGGAAGAACTTAAGGCATAACTTTGAGAGTTATCTTCATATAACTGGCATTTGACATATTGAAAGTGGATGGGATAACCAAGAAGCTGTGAGTTTTGGAATTTTCATCTCCCTGGATATTGAAATCACTAAGAGTTATAGAAGCAGAAATTATGAGAATTAGACATCTAATCAAGAATTATAGTCATAGAATGAGAAGCCAGCTTGGGTATCTGAAAACGTCTGCAATATGAAGAGATACAGGATGGTTTACTCTGATGACAGAAGATGCAGACCTGAATGTTTTAAGGAAGAATAGAATAAGGAGGTTCTAGAAGTAGCATTGGGGAGCGAAGCACAGAGATTCAGAAACTAACAATTTAAAATCAATGAAGTGCACAGAAAAGGCACAGGTATATGAGCAGAGAAGTGCAGCGGGTACTGCAGAGTCATTGGATTTTACTGCATTTTTGCAGAAAGTTTTGTAGATTAAGATAGTTGAAGATTGTATTTGAGTAGCTTGGCTGTAAATTGTATTCCTTTAGACTCTATGTACCTGAAATTTACTCTCAGATTATGTCTGTTTTTCTTATTTTGAGGAAATAAAATTTTAACCCTACAGTTATGAAAAATCATTTTTCCAATATAAAAAGTTAACAGAACCCCGGGCAATAGTTAGTGTGTTGATTACTAATAGCCACAGAGAATTTAGATTACATTAGAGTTAACATCTGCATCAATCAAAGTTTGGTTAGCCAGAAGCAATAATATCTACTACTATACTGAAAAGTACTGGTTTCTGGTTCACTACTGTATTGTAAAGAGAGTAAATAAAGAACAAGAGAAGACATCACATTTTAATCCCACTAAGCCAAGTTGACAGTTTTATTGATTAAAGATCAAGAATTACCTATTTAGTAATATTTTCTAAATGACTATGTATTTTAGTCATTTAGTCTACAGAGCACAAATGCAAATGAAACCAAAGTATTAGTTGAACTAGAAAAATGAAAGTGAGCTCCACAGATAGCACATGAAAAAAATGTGAAAATAATTCATTCCAATGACTGATTCCTAATATTTGAAACTTCCACCAATAACTAGCCCAAAATGCACACATAGAAATATATGTGTTACTTTTATACATAATTAGCAACACCATAACATTATATAGACAAAGGATGAATATTTGTCTTATTACATAAGTGTCACACTATTGAATGAATGCTAGTATGATAACAGTTTCCACCTTAGGGCTCTTGTAGCTGGGATGTTATTCGCCAGTCTCTGGGCATGATGGGTTTCTTCTTGTCTTTCACCCTAGTTGTATGTCTATTACCTTAGTACAAATACTACTTATGTGAGTTACAGAGATTATTCAAACCATATAATAAATTCCATCATCAAATACCAGGATTCAAATTGATTCTTAAATTATAAGCATTGAAGGGATTTTCTTTGTCTTCTGTATAATTTTCCTTTCTGTCACAAAGTGCAGCAATACCAATATTTAGAGGCCTCCCCTGGATCTAATGGTTAGCTGTAGATGGTCTACTTCGTGGATCATTTTGGCAGTATCTTAATTCCATTCAGATTTTCCTCTCCAACCTAGCACCATTTTGAACTTCCTCTGACATTCCTTTAATTGTTTTTTGTCAAAGAATTTGCTGACAAGTTCTGAAATAAATTTTTATTATCCTGAGAAAAAGTTGATTACAAACGTAAGCCACTGCCATAAATAAACCAAACATTTTACCAGCTCAAGTTTCAATAAAATGTCTATTTTCTTATTCTCCTTTTAATTTGTTTCATGATTGCTAATGCTTAATCTAAACAAATCAATTTAGAGAATGTTCCAATAATGTTACCCGCTGATCTTAACTCTAAAATAAGCCAGAAATACAATGTTTCTGGTATGGAAGTATGAGATAGGAAAATACATTAAAATATTCCTTTGACTTAATGAGGATTTTTATGTGGAACTACATGTTGTTGATTGTTGTTTATTAAGTGTTAATGCAGAAATAACTTATATTTCTTTAAATTCAGGTGAATGCGGTAGAAAAAGGTAATATTTTATTTGCTTCGCTTCTGAGAATGCTTTACATGTGAATTTAGTGTATTTAGATAATTTCTAAGTTAAAGAGCCAATGAACGTGCTACTTCCAAGTAAAACTACAAAGATCACTTTGGATGGGTAATTTTAAGTATTCACTTTGCTTCAAAAATTGCGAGTAATAACTTAAAAATCAGACTCTCAAAACATAGGATGTCACAGGCAGGCGGCATTCCACATTCAGTGTTGTGTAGAAAAAGAAATGCTAGCCTGACAGAAAGGAAATGCTATGAGGTCACTATAAGAAAGAAAGAAAAATAAGGATGCATTGTTTAAAAGAATGAAAAAGTTACAAAAGTTCAATGTTTCATATATTTAGAAATCATATTCCAAAACCTATTTTTATTTTGGTATTTTTATTGCAGTCTTCCATTGCAAATAGGTAGATCATTAGAAGAATATAAAGCTAGGTCAGAATGAAAGATGGATTATGTTTATAGATTCAATTTTGAGCTGAGCTACATAGTATTGAAGATGAAAGAATAATGATTACTAATTTCAGCATATCACTTTAGAGTTAAGAGACCTTCTTAAGCGGTCTTATTTGACATTCAAAATGACCTTGTCTGATGGTCATTGATTTCATCCTCCTTTTACTAATAAAAAATTTGGAAGAAATATTGAGTAAATCATCTGAAATCATGCAGCCAATGATTACTAGAGTTTGGACTTGATACCAGGTCTCCTGAATTTGGACCCAAGGACTGTCATATATGCAGTGGAGAGAACGACCACTAGAGATATGAAAGTCTAAATAAATACCACTGCAGTTTTCAATGTTATGTATTCAAATTATGAGTGAAGTCTAGATTTTGTTGTTGTTCTTGCTTGGTGTTTTTTGTTTGTTTGTTTCTTGTCTATTCCAGTGGCAGGATCTCTTGCAATATATATAGTTTGGCCGCCATGATTCTTGTAGCATTCAGAAGGCAGCCTTACTGTTACTAATAATTTCACTGTAATTATACAAATTACAATTTCTCTGTGTTTACACTCTGATTTGAAAACAATTAGGAGGCAGTTAAATGATGTTTCGGTACCTGTAAAATTTAAGGGCCACTCTTTCGGGTTCTGCACCCAATTTTACCATGGGGAGGGGAGCTTCCCCCATACCACCAAGCAATTCTCCAGACACTAGCTGGGCATTCTACAATTCAATTCAGTTCAACTCAATTCATACACCATTTACCTGATCTACCCAGAGACAGCATCAGATTCCATAAGTTAAGAGGTCAGCCCTACCAGACTGCCCCACCCCACATACCTGAGACACCAGGCACAAGCCCAGGTGTCACCTGTGCTTCTGACTGACTGACTGTAGATCAGAGTTTCCCACAACCTCCTCCTTGGGTTCTATTATTTGCTAGAGTGGTTCACAGAACTCAGGAAACACATTTATTCACCAGATTACCAGTTTTTTAATAAAAAGATATAACTCAGGAACTGCCAGATATGTAGGGCAAGGCATGGGGAAAGGGTGGGAGCTTCCCTTCGCTCTGAGAGCACCATTCTCCCCAAACCTTCACACGTTCACCAGCCCAGAAGCTCTCCCACACCCAGTCCTTCTGGATGTTCGTGGAGGCTTCATGACTTAGGCAAGATTGAATAACTCATTGGCCATTGGTGACTTCAATTTCTAGCCCCTCTCCCTTCTCTAGATGTCCTGGGGTGGGACTGAATGCTCCAACCCTCTAACCACAATGTTGGTTCTCCTGACAACCAGCCCCCATCCTTAGGTGCTTCCAAATGTCACCCAGTTGTGTTAACATAAACCCAGTTGTGGCACAAAAGAGCTTGTTATGAATAACAAGACGCTTTATGGCTCTGAAGAGTTTTTTAGGAATTGAGGACAAAAGACTAAATATTATCACAAAAATGCTACCATTGTTCTTATTTATCAAGAAATTCCTCTTACGATGAGCAAATGAGCGCGAGCGAGGGCATGAAATTTAAATTCCACTCAGGGGAGGAAGTGCTGTGCTTCGAGCCTGACCCCACCAAGGCGCGAGTGCTGTACGATGCCAAGATTGTCGATGTTATTGTTGGGAAAGACGAAAAAGGCAGAAAGATCCCAGAATATCTGATCCATTTTAATGGTTGGAACAGAAGCTGGGATAGATGGGCAGCTGAAGATCATGTCCTTCGTGACACCGATGAAAATCGGAGATTACAGCGTAAATTGGCAAGGAAAGCTGTAGCTCGCCTGAGAAGCACAGGAAGAAAGAAGAAGCGCTGCAGGTTGCCTGGTGTGGATTCTGTCTTAAAAAGCCTCCCTGCTGAAGAAAAAGATGAAAATGTTGAAAACTCAATAAGCAGTTCTTCTGATGACAGTAGTGAAGAAAAGGATGAAGAAATAAGTGAAGAAAGTGATATTGAAGAAAAGACTGAAGTGAAGGAGGAACCAGAGCTGCATGCAAAAAAGGAAATGGAAGAAAGAACAATAACTATAGAAATCCCTGAAGTTCTGAAGAAGAAGCTTGAGGACGATTGTTACTATATCAACAGGAGGAAACGGTTAGTGAAACTTCCGTGCCAGACCAACATCATAACTATTTTGGAATCATACGTGAAGCATTTTGCTATCAATGCAGCCTTTTCAGCCAATGAGAGGCCTCGTCACCATCACGCTATGCCACATGCCAACATGAATGTGCATTATATCCCAGCAGAAAAGAACGTTGACCTTTGTAAGGAGATGGTGGATGGATTAAGAATAACCTTTGATTACACTCTCCCATTGGTTTTGCTCTATCCATATGAACAAGTTCAGTATAAAAAGGTGACTTCGTCCAAATTTTTTCTTCCGATTAAGGAAAGTACCACAAACACTAATAGGAACCCAGAGGAGCTCTCTCCAAGCCCACCTTTGTTGAATCCATCCACACCACAGTCCACAGAGAGTCAGCCCACCACAGGCGAGCCAGCCACCCCCAAAAGGCGCAAAGCCGAGCCGGAAGCCTTGCAGTCTCTGCGGCGGTCCACACGCCACTCGGCCAATTGCGACCGGCTGTCGGAGAGCAGCGCCTCGCCCCAGCCCAAGCGCCGGCAGCAGGACGCGTCTGCCAGCATGCCCAAGCTGTTCCTGCACCTGGAAAAGAAGACACCCGTTCATAGCAGATCATCCTCACCCGTTCCTCTGACCCCTAGCAAGGAAGGGAGTGCGGGGTTTGCTGGCTTTGAAGGCAGAAGAACTAATGAAATAAATGAGGTCCTCTCCTGGAAACCTGTACCCGACAGTTACCCCCCAGGTGACCAGCCACCTCCACCCTCTTACATTTATGGGGCGCAACACTTGCTGCGATTGTTCGTGAAACTTCCAGAAATCCTTGGAAAGATGTCCTTTTCTGAGAAGAATCTGAAGGCTTTACTGAAGCACTTTGATCTCTTTCTGAGGTTTTTAGCAGAATACCATGATGACTTTTTCCCAGAGTCTGCCTATGTTGCTGCCTGTGAGGCGCACTACAGCACGAAGAACCCCAGGGCGATTTATTAAGGTTTTGATGGTTCTGGAAGAACAGCTTCTCTATCTAGCTTTGCACTCTCGGTTCCCGATAAAGAACTAGGGAGTTGGTGGGCCTTCCTTAGAGCGAATGCGACACCCGCCTTGGGGGGGTGTGGCAGAGGCGGGCCCATTTGTTTGAGTTGCTTACCTACCGTAGTTATTTCTGTTAAGGATTACTTCCTAGGTACCTGAACGGCCTCCAACATGTGACCCTTGCCACGGTACATGTCATCTGTGACGGCGGGAAAAGAGCAGCTGTGTTCACAGTGAAATGTTCACGAAAGTGTGCGTAGGTTGGGCTGTTTCAGTAGACGGAGTTACTTTTTAGCAATAACCACATTTTTAAACTATTTGTTAGCATTAAACAAAATTGTTTTGCAAACCGTTTTCATTCTTGTGATGAGGCTGAGCAACAAAACATTAGTTTTACTTGGAAACCGAAAAGTAGTCCCAGAATATTTTAGAGGGGGTTGATATTGATGGCAAAAAGAAAATTTGCAGCTATACATTTGCTTGTTACAGTTCCTTTTCTATAAAACCTTATTTTTGGTGATCTAAATAAAGCATTGCCTGAAAAAAAAAAAAAGAAATTCCTCTTGTCCCATTATCTCTACGTGGCATGACAAACATTTGTTTACCAAGCATTGGTTCTTCCCATCTCCCTATAAATTGTCTTCCTCCCCTTTGGAATCCCAGACCCCTACCTCTTCTCCTTAGCTCAGCATGGCACACAAGCCTTAACTGCCTGTCTTGAATCCTCTCAATTCTGTGTGAGGCTCCATATACACAAAATTTCATTTTTTTCTCCTGTTAATGTCTTATGTCAACTTAATTAGTAGACCAGGCAAAAGAACCTACAAGAATAGAGGAAAAATGTTTCCTCTTCAACAGTACTAATATCAATTTTTTAGTTATGGACATTGTACTATAGTTTTATAAGTGGTTATCACTAGCCGAAGTTTGGTAAATGTTACAATGTAATCGATGTAGTACTTTTGGAACTTGCCATAATTACATAATTATTTCAAAATACAAAATTGAAAAAAAATTCTCAAATGTAAAACAATGTTTCTTCTTATGAGGTAGCCTTTTTACATAGTACAAAAGCCTGCTAAAATGATGTAATCTGAAATATAACAAATACATCAGCTTAGATAATTATAAAATCCAAACATTATGTAGAAAATAAGATATATATTTTAAAATTTCTTAAGTATTCTTTTATCCATGGATGAATAAAATATTTATTCAAAAGTTAAGTCTGAAATAGAATCATTTATTCAGTCTTTCTTCAATGAACATTAGTTGAAAGCTCACTAAGTGCTTAGAGTTTATTGGATAACCATTGCTTGGATTGCTTTTTGGAATGATGAAATAGCTATATACGAAAACTATGGCAGGGGAATTAGCAAAATGGGGTACTGGGAGGAGTAGCCCTAAAATTTCACTATAAGTAACTATCATAGAGGCCAAATGAAACCTGAACTACTATATGTCAACAAGATCATAAAGAAGGTTCAGACTCTGCTCACTCATAAGTTATAGCCTGTAACTTTATGGCCTCATTGTAAATGATATTGCATTTTTATGCTTGAATTTTTCATATTAACTTAATACAAAGTAGCAACATAATAAATATTTTATAACAAATTGTCTCCTTATTCCTTTAATATGAAGAATCAAATGGCCCCAGCTACTAGTAAAATCTTAATGGAAACTTTATAACTATTTGGGAATGTTATTCTTTTCCCTTTGTTTTCTGTATCAACTATTTACATTTCTAGATTCTTTGATTTTGTAGATCTTTCTCCCATCACTTTTGAGATGCAGCTCCTCTATCTCAGAAGAACTTTTCTTGAAATAGATTATCTATTTTAAAAATACAATCATAATAACTAATAAATTATAGAAAGTTGTTTTTGTCATTTATTCATACTAGTTTAACAGAAGTGGGCTTCTCCTACATAACAGGATTTGATTCTCAACAGTAGTATTTTCCAGTAACTATGAATAATATTAAACATGCAAAATAAGTACTATTGAAAACATATGCGATATTTAGGGGAAATGAAACATTTTTGCAAGTGTAATTATAGAGAGTGCTTTGTTCCTTTTATATTTTAGTTTTCCTCCACTTGTTTTGCCTTGAGATGGAAAAAAATGCTTTCGATCATATTCCCTTTGTAGTGTTTTGGAAGACTTTGGAGAGAGAGGAGTGTTGCACTTGTGAAATCATTTTTAGGGAAACTAGTATGTGAATCGTAAGAGCACTGTACCCGTTCCCATTTTATTTTTCTGGCTAGTGTTCCTGAATTCAGCACTATGCAATTATAGTAACTGCCAAAATGAACACTAACTCAATAGAAATAAGAAAACGGGCCCACTGTTCTTGCTTTTGAAAAGTAATTACTTACTGGCATCAAGAAAATAAGAATCGTCATGTAAAAAATACTAAATAGGAATACTGGAAAATTTTATGGCAGCACATGAAGCTATTTTGACTATCTTGTGTAAAACAGGTCAACAGGAACCATTCAACATAACGTGTCTGAAATATCTAAATATCTCTGAATTGCTTTTTTCCGTTGTATTTCAGCTTTCTTAGAAAGTCAATTTTGGTCTGATATGAAGAGACAGAGGAAACATTTTGTAAAGTGTTTTTTAGTTTAGAAACCCTGCCTTACATTCATCATCTCCATAACTAAACCTAGGATTATGTTTACTGCCCCTCGAAAATTAGTCTTCTCCAGCTTGTGTAGTTTTGCAGTTTCCAGCGCATAACTAGGTCCTTCTAGCAGTGATTTAAAAAACAAACAAACAAAAAACACTCTAGGGTTCCCAGGGACAGTTTAAATATTCATGGGAGAGGACCAGCTCTTATTCTAGCAATTTATGGGTGAGGTCCAGCCCACAATTTTATGATGTGCCCCCTCAAAGGATCAGACAATCTCCCTGCTGTGTTTCTTCCTCTTCCTCAAGAGAGACAGCCCTCAAGAGAACGCTCCACTCATGAAGCAACACTAGTCTGATAGATCAGATTTATCATTGTTTACAATTAATTTTAAGTGTTTACAAGAATAGTTTACTTCAAAAATTAAAGAAAAATATTAATGTAGATATTTCCATACTTTCATAAAGCATTCTGAACAACATAGTAGAAATCACGTCTTGTTGGGAATTAGACTGAGGTTCTCATTGGTCTTTTTTTTTTTTTTTTTTTTGCGGTACTCGGGCCTCTCACCGTTGTGGCCTCTCCCGTTGCGGAGCACAGGCTCCGGACGCGCAGGCTCAGCGGCCATGGCTCACGGGCCCAGCCGCTCCGCGGCACATGTGGGATCTTCCCGGACCGGGACACGAACCGGTGTCCCCTGCATCGGCAGGCGGACTCTCAACCACTGCGCCACCAGGGAAGCCCCTCAATTATGCTTTTTACCTTGTCGGTTCTTCCCCCAGGTATGTTTGTGACTCATACTCTCATCCTCTACATCTTTACTCAAAGATTGCCTTCTCAGTACCATTAAAACAGGTCACTCTTTTTAAAATCACGCATCATCCCCTTTTCCAATTCTCCTGATGGCCTTTATGACACTCATTTACTTTCATGTATTTATGTTATAAAAATTCTTAAAATGTGGTCTGCAGCATTCAATGAGTCCTCAAGGCCTTTATAGGTTATCCGGAACACACAGACTATTTTCATAATAATGTGATGGCATTACTTGTTTGTTTCTCCACTGTGTTGCCATGTGCATTGATGACACAAGAGCAATGGTGGGTAAAGCTGCTGGCCTTTTGGCACAAATCCAGGGATGGCACCGAACTGCAGTGGTCGACTAGTATACTACATTCATGAATGGTCACTTTATTCTTCATCGTCATGTACCTACACATTTTTAAAGGCAATCCTATTTAAGAAATCTCTTGAAAAATCGATAGCAATTACTCATTTTCATATATCTGGATCTTCAAGTGGACCTAATTTTAATCTTCTGTAGATGAAATGGGACGTGTGTATAAGTACTTCTATTACACAAAGGTCATCTCGAGGAAACACACTTGTGCAATTATTTGAGATGCAAGCCAAGCCAGCTGATTTTTTAAAAAACATTTATTTTTACTTGAAAGAACAAGTGACAGACAAACTATGGTTGTTCAGACTTGGGTATTTCCAGATATTTCTTGAAAATGAACCAAGTGAGCCTGTCCCTTGAAGGAAAACCCCTGACAGAATTCCTTGCCTCTTGTGTGGGTCTTAGCCTACTGATGGTGATGTTCTCTGCTACCAATGCCTGAGGGACTCACCTGGTCTGGTGCCAACAGACATCCCCTCTCACCACCACCAGGGCCCTTGTTGTGACTGGGCAGACTTCCCAGTTCTTATTAGGATTACAGGACGTACCTCAGCAAAACCATCAGGAAGCTTCGAATAAGACAATTTATTACTCAAAGTCCTGGAAGGTACCTGGTACACCTGAGGCTCACACAGCAAGTGTCGTGGGTAGAGAGAAAGAGAGGGAGTGTGGACTTGGACTCTGTCTTTTATAGGTGGGGTGCCTAGGATTTTGTGAGCTAACTCTTTACTGGTGCATAAACATAAGGAGTTGGAATTAGGGTGAGGGTAGGGAAAAGCTGTCGGTTATCTAGGTCACTCGGGGCTTGCTTTCTTTTTTCTTTTTTTAATTGTTATTGGAGTATAGTTGACTTGCAATGTTGTGTTAGTTTCATGAGTACAGCATAGTGAACCAGTTGTATATATACTTATATCCACTCTTTTTTAGATTCTTTTCCCATATAGGTCATTACAGAGTATTTCCCCCATGATAACCATAAGTTTGTCTTCATCTGTTACTCTATTTCTATTTTGTAAATAAGTCCATTTGTACCTTTTTTTTTTTTTAGATTCCACATATAAGTGATATCATATGGTATTTGTCTTTGTCTGACTTACTTCACTCAGTATGACAATCTCTAGGTCCAGGGCTTTCTAAAAGGGGACCTTCTTGGGTAGAACAGTCTGGTTCCTTATCTAGTTATTTTGACAGTAGCTGTGTCACACAGCTGGCAATATGTTTATTCAAGATAAATAAATGCCTTTAAAATGGATGCCTTGGTAATCAAAAGCTTAATGTTAGGCATTTACATTACAATTAAAAAGGTTAATGCTAGGCACTACATTGCCAATATACAATTAAATTTTTAAGCAAAATTTAGCATTTTAGAAAACTTGTATCAGTGTCCCAGTATTAATGGCTTTTCTGATGAAATTGGTAGTGACTTTTTATATTGTATAATGAAATATGTCAACATAAGACATAATCACCATTTTCTTAATGGCTAATATATGAAGTTACAAAATCATGCATATGTGAGAGACCCATTCAAAGTGAAAGAATCACCAGTGGATTTTAATGTAAGAGAAAATGAAGAATTCATTGCCATAGTTACAGATTCCACTTTGCAAACAAACTCTAAGAAATTAATAGTTATTTAGTGTTGATGTCATATCAGAGAAATATATCCAGCATCATCTTTAAAGGCTGGTAAAATACCCTTCTCTTCCAACTACATAACTGTATGAGGTGAGCTTGTCTTCATTTTCTTCAAGGAAAACAACATATCTCAATAGACTGAATGAAGAATGCAATACATAAATCCAGTTATTATCTAATTAGTAAGATATGCAAAAAAATAGATTTGCAAAAATATAAAACAATGCCACTCTTCTATTTTTATATTTTGGATTTGAAAAGTATAGGTTTTTTATAAAAGTAGGTTAACCTGTAATAGGTTAATTATTGTCACTTTTAAACAAATATATTTATTCTAAAAGTTTATTTTAATATCTAATATGGTAAATATCAACAGATATCAACATAGACAGAAGCTTTTTGTGATCTGCAACCATTTTTAAGAGAGCACAGAAATCCTGACTCCAAAATATTTGAGAAAAACTCTTCTAATATTTTATTATTCATTTGTATATTATGCTTATTGTGTCTTGGCCTATATCAATTACTTGTTACTATAGAATAAACCACTCAAAATCTCAGTGGCTTAAACCAACAATGCTCAAGCCACTGAATCAGTGGGGTATTTCTGCTGCGTGATCTGAGCTGGACTCAGGCACACAGAGCTCTGCTTTGATAGTGAGCTTGGCATTAGAAAAATAAACTCAAAAAAGGAAAATTTTTGACAGTTTTGGCTTCCAGTGTATCCCCATTGCCTAGAAGTGCCCTTGTCATCCTGCATGATCAATAAACAGTTGCAAGGTAACAAAGAAATTGCAAGAGGTGCTAATCTGACAGAAATTAAGTATCATATCATTGTTTGTTCTCTTGGACATTGAAACATACTAGTATTTGCCAGGTGAAGATTGCTAACATAATTTAAGCTCCTTGAGAATGAGAACTAAACTCAGCACCTTATAAGCCCTCAATAAATATTTGGTATATTAAGAAACATCTCCTTAATGAATGGAAAAAAAATTAAAATATTAAAAGAAATAGAAAAATTATTATATTTGAAAAATTAATAATTTATTTATCTGCTTACCTAATGTTAGTTAATACTTCTAAGAGAGGTAATTATGTAGACATATATTTTACATAGAAAAAACTAATCATGAGTTATATAAAACAAAACCATAGATAGGAACATGAAAAAGGAAGACTCAAGTTAATGCTGGCATTAACTTCCTTTTTTCCATATTTGCTCTTTTACTCTCTGTCATTTGTTATACACCAAGGAGATAACAGTGTTTCTAAAGATTCTCCCCAAAAATTAAATCACCAATTTTTAATAGCGCTATCATTTATAATTTTGGAAAACACAAACAATAAAAAATCAGAGCAAAATCAGTAAGTCAAATGATGCTATTAAAATAATAACTATGCAATTATGTTATTGTAATTTTTTAAAAACCAAAGTACAAAATGCCAAATTGAAATTATATAGAATATATGTAAATAAATTTCTTTTCAGAGATAGTACTGTCACTTCTGAATGTGCATTGACTTTTGTAGCTATTCTTTCTTCAGTTACTGAATGAAAATAATATTTGCAAGAGCGATTTTTATCTTCACCTCAAAAAAAGGTATGCTTAATACATCCACGTGTGGTAGGAAAAGTATATGTGCCCTTTATTAGAAAAGCTTCATAAATAATTAATGTTCTCTAAATCATCATGCATGCCTGAGGACTAGTAGAAATACAGTTACACACTAGTTTTTAAAGATCAGAGTTCTAAAACATTCTTCTTGCCCAAAGTTTCACAATGGGCAATGATAAAATATGCTTGGCCTACTGGCCCCTCTGTTGGACCTTGCTAATTGTCTAGGGCAGACAAAATTTTCAGAGGGCCACAAATGGTGTGGACTTTTAAAAAGTATTCTCCGCTGAAATATGATGGTTACAAAATGCACTCAGTTCTTTAGTTTGACTAAAATATCTTTCAGATAGAAGAGCAATGAAATCGACCTTTCTAGGTCTTTTGGCTAAGTTCTGAGTAAAAAGCCACATAAAATTCAGGTCTTAAATGACAGTTAAAAGCTTGAAAATGTGTAGGCAAACTAAAACCATTAAAATTTCATTTGTAAGCTAAGCTATTCAATCTAATAGGTACTCTTCACATTTATCCAATCAATATGGATAAAATGCAAAATTAAAAATCAGATATAGTCTATAGATCATAGAAAGCTATCTCACTCATAATTGTGTTCTTTTGATACTGGCTACTGCCTAATACAAGCAATTTTGTGTAATATTATAGGAAAAGAATCAGAAGATTATTCAACCCCCTAGTGAGAAACAGCAGGAATCTTATCTGTGCTATTCTTGATTGCTCCATAGTCTTTTGAAATTTTGATCTTGAAGAAAAAGAATACTAGAATATTTTGCAATCTCACGTTAGTTTTTCAGTGAACCAACTTACAGCTAATAAGCATAGACTCTTTTTACATATTATTTTTCAGGCTACATTACATCTTACTGCAATTAACAGAACCCACAGAAAATAAAATAGCATGTGATTACTTATAGGACGTGTCTGAACCCAGGAAATTAAAAAAGAAATAAAAAAAACTCACTCTGCTAAAAAACTTCGAAGTAAGAAAAATATATAGACTATAGTAATTGGAGGAAAAATGCCTTTCCCAGTATGTCAGTTTGGGAAAAATTTAGGCAATAATTCATTTGTAATTTTTGGAAGTAAGTAGATAAGAAAAAAGACTTTTAAAATATGATTTATATGTTTTTTAATAAACATGTACTATTTAAATATTATTTCTTTGTAGGGAGGGTTATACATACACACTTGCATGTGCATGTGTGTGTAGACACACACACACACACACACACACACACCACCACCACCACCATGTATTCTTCTCCAGAACATAGAAGTTTATAAAGGTACACATTAAAGTCAGTAACTTCTAATCATTTTGCTGGGAAAATAAATTAAAAAATTAAATGTGTGATTTTAATCTCCCACATATTTTATTATGTTTCTTTACACTACAGCAATAAAAAAGAAGTTCATGTAATGTCAATGCTAATAAATATCACAGACCCCAAAATGCCTCGTGATTTTTTTTCAGTTTTGCTTCTGGTCATGGTCTTCTCACCATCTTACTTAGAACAATTGTATTCTTTATAGTCCAGCTCAAATTGTACCTCCTTGAAGCCTAGAGAGCAGCAGTCTCTTCCATCAAGGAAGTGATATGACACTTTATATATTTGTCTTGTTTTTGAATTCATTTATTCATTCACTCAACAATGCCTACTTCATTCAGGTTACTGTTATAGATACTGAGGAAACATCTTGGATCCTGTACTCAAGGATTTTTTTTTTTTTGTAATTTAGGTAAATCATAAATGAGTAACTATTTGTGTCAGCCTGTAAGTGGTATAAGAGGAAAACAAGCATTGGGTAAGTGGGTAAGGATGCTATTTTCTATTGGGTAGCCTAGGAAGGCCTTTCTCATTCTGTTGTCTTCCCTCATCTGTTTATAGACTTGTCACTTACTTGTCACGTAGTGTTTATGGCTTTTATTTCTTTATATAACCTCCAGAGTTCCAGCTGTTACGGGGATTGCCTGTACCCATTCACACCCATCTATGATGTTTCCTTCCACAGAGAAGAAACATAGCACTGCTGGGTTCTCTTCATTCCTCTCACATCCTCTCATAATGGCATGTATTCAGTTGCATAATGATCGTGCTTAAGCCTAGCTCTGTTTTTTCCTCTCCTCTTTTTCTAGGGAGCCACCTTTGACAAAGTGTGTGTAGGTAGGATGGTTCTAAACTGTGATTGTCTGAGTGACTCTGTCTATATCCAGGGTCTGTTATTAGGAAGACTCTTAGTCCACATGTATAAGCCACAGTCTTAAATGTTGACGTCATCATTTACAAATACTGTATTTTGCTCCCATATGCTTAACCTACTTCTTTTATTTCTTAACTCATTTGAAATCCAATGAGGAAGAGGGAGGTTATTCAAAGCACCATATTTAGGAATTATGTAGAAAGGGCAGGTCTAGAAAAAAAATGGTCTAGAAAAGAAGAAACAGAGATGAATGAGGAAATCCAGGAGTGCCTCTTAGGAAGGAATCTAAACGATAGTAGCTCATTTGACAAAGGGAGAATTAACCATTGAATTAAATGTCTCTCGACTATTGAATACAGTGAAGAGATTAAAAGTATGTACCTGTGGGGCTTCCCTGGTGGCGCAGTGGTTGAGAGTCCACCTGCCGATGCAGGGGACACGGGTTCATGCCCCGGTCTGGGAAGATCCCACATGCCGCGGAGCGGCTGGGCCCGTGAGCCATGGCCGCTGAGCCTGCGCGTCCGGAGCCTGTGCTCCGCAACGGGAGAGGCCACAACAGTGAGAGGCCCGCGTACCGCAAAAAAAAAAAAAAAAAGTATGTACCAGTGGAGTGGCCAACACAGAGTTCATTAGTGACGGTGGAAAGGATGGTTCCAGCGGATGGAGAAACACGAAGCCGTGTTGGTATGAGATGAAGAGTGAAAGTGTGTGGAGCCAGTGCCAACAACACTTGAGGATGAGGGTCTGGCAACGCGCAGATGCTGCAGGCTTCTGGGAAATGAAAATGTAATGGCGGAGGGGCGGGCGCGCAGCCCGTAGCTGCGCTTAAAGGTACAGCTCCTTCAGCAACCAGCCTGGCCGTGGTCCTCACGGCAGAGAGTGCAGTGAAAGACGGATCTCGGCCTTCTCCCAGGGCCCTCCAGTTGCTCTGGCCCCGGGGCGGGCGGGTGAGCTGGGGGCCGGAGACAGGCTGAGGGCCGTGTCCCGCGGAGCTCCAGAGCCCTCGGCACGGCCTCCCACCCGCCTGGCCCAGGCCTCGAAGCAGTCGTGAACCTACCCCGGTCCCTGCCTCGGCGACCTAATGGCAGCAGCGGTCCCCATGGGTCGTGGTGCACAGAGGTCTCAGCACCTGGAGTACACGGACACTGTCATCCAGGTAAGAGCTTCAACCGGCTTCAGTCTCTCTGCTCAAGTTTCAAAACTTGGTCCAGCTTTGATCAGTTGTCCACCCCAGGAGGTGGCCAGAGGTCAGGGTTCAGTTGCAAGGACTTTGCACATCATTACTTCAGGTCCGCCTCTGTGGTTGGGCTGTTCTCGTCAAAGGGCAGTTGTTGGCAGCTGGGAATTCACCTGACTGGTATTTGCTACAAATGATTCTCTCCAGTTTAAAGGAAAAGCCTGAGGGCCGGCGGGGTCCTGGGAGCCTGGCTCCCTCAGTGATGAAGGCTGGGCAGGGTCTGGGGACCTTGAGAGTCATTGTGTTCTGATGAGATTACCTTTTAGAGAGAATTACATTGATGATATATGAGAAAGGGGTGCACACGTATGGAGTGAAGTTTCTGAGAATAGAAGGGTCTGCGATGAGAGAAAATATGGAGGCACTGGCATTTGCTGGAAGAGATGCTTTCTCCTAAATAGGAGCGAGAGGCTGGTTTCAGTCACATCAGAAATATGAAGCTCCTATCTTATAGTATAATCACAACAAAATATAAACTGAGACTATGAGTTGGAAGGAAGTAGGGGTGGAATTAGAAAGCCAGGCACATTAGAAAATGTGTGTAAGACCCCTTGCTGAAAATAGGAAAAACAAGCTTAAAAGAGCTAACTGGAAAAACAAAGTAGAATTACTGGGTGTGGTTGAGGGCCTATTGGAGTTACTTGTGATTTTACTGTAATTTTCTTCTCAGCTCTGTGATTTTTGCCGAGGATTCTCCTTAACTCGGTGGCCTGTCTTCCTGGACTCATATCCTCCATGTTCTATCCTCCCCTTCTCCCTAATTTTACATCCTACCCTATTGCCTCTTTAATTTCTCCTTTATCCAACCCTTTCTTAGAGAAACAGCTTTACGGCCAATGACATTGTTAAATTAGCTGCTATATGGGGAAATATTTGGCAGTGTTCCTGACAAACAGTGGTTTAATTCTAGTCAAATATTATGGGTTTTTTTTCTTTTTCCTAGAGACATAGTTACCTTTGAGAGCATACTATTCACCTAATAAAGGATGAATTCTTAGATAAGTGTTATGTTCCTTCTTAGACATTACAGAGAGACAGCTGCTAATCAATTATATAGAAATTTATTTAGACTGGCATCTGCCATATTCCCAATAAAAGCAAAGCACTTACCTAAATCTATGCGATGTTTTAGTAAATGCTTTCTTTAACATTCTAGAGTACTAAATCAGAAGACTTTTACTAAATTATTAACAGCTTGTTGAATACAAAGTAAGACTCCATAGAGCCCTCTTGGCTAATGTTAAGATTGAGAGATGAAACATCTAACACTAGATGAAAAGGAAAAGCAAAAATGTTTACATTGTGATTTTATTTCTTCAGAAAACTTTGCTAAATGAAAAGTATCTGTATGTTAATGCTATCCCCAGGATACATATTCAACATTCATTAAACAAATATATTTGAGGACTTCATGTGTGAAAAGTTGTGGCAGAAGCTGCTAAATTGTTCTGGGTCCTTGAAGATCCTCTTAGAAGAGATCTACCCAGTGGACAGGACCACCTGTTTGGGACTTCATGTGACTAATAAACACACTTCAAGTGGTAAATCCACCGAAAACTGGGGGTTTATCTTTGGAGCTGTAAGCATCTCCTTCACCAATAGTTCCATACCTTGTCTTTCCCACTTTCTCAGGCTGAACTATACACTTAGAATGACAGCAACTGGGTCCCTGTAACAAAGTCACCTAGGACAGTGGCACCATGGACTAACAAGAATTGCCCTCCTGCATCTAGATTCCTATTTGAAGGAAAATCAAATATCTATCATCTTTGAGCCACTGTTATGGGAGCCCTTTGTTCCAAAGGTTCACCCTATACCCTAAATTAGTGGTGCTCACGACTTAGATTGCATCAGCATCACCTGTAGGGCCTGTTAAAACCTAGATTTCTGTTAAACATAGATGTAAACCCCCAAGTTGAAACAATAGATGCAAAGATAGCGTTATTTTTTCATAATTATTGAAATAGATTTATGCATAAGAAATGAGCCATGAAAGAATTATAAAGCTAAACCTTAACCTACTGTCGTGATGCTAAACATGCTACTTGTCAACTACTCTTTGATGAAATAGGGCTTGTGCACTGTTATTGAAACACACTCTACCCTGCAAAATAGCACATCTGGCCTTTCCCTCAACTGTTCTACCTTTTCAGTCTAGATAAATGTCACCAGGGGGAATTCCCTGGTGGTCCAGTAGTTATGACTCTGTGCTCCTACTGCTGAGGGCCCGGGTTCAATCCCTATTGGGGGAACTAAAATCCCACAGGCTGTGTGGTGTAACCAAATAAATAAATAAATAAATTTTAAAATGAAAAAAAAAGTATTCACCAGGTATGACAATGACATTAAAATCATGGCTTAATATTTGAATGTAGTTATCTTCATTCCACTCCTTGGTCACCTTTGTTTGCTTTAAAGCGGTGTGGATTTTAAGGAAGTCTGAAAGCCAAGTGTAAACATATTTTCATGTCAGCGAAGACAAAGCCAAGTTCATGACCTACTGATAATTGGTGTAGACTAGCATACGGAATAGAAAAAGTATTGAACTAGAACAAAATGAATCAGGGCATTATTCTTGACCCTGGAATTAAGGGGCAAGTCAATTCATAATGTTTGGTTTTCTCCCCTGCATTTACAAAACAGCAGCAATGCTCCTTGTCACTAACTCATTAAGTTTGTTTGTCTGTTTTTAAAGATTTATTTTAATGTGGACCATTTTTAAAATCTTTACTGAGTTTGTTACAATATTGCTTCTACTTTATGCTTTTTGGTGTTTTGGCCCTGAGGCATGTGGGATCTTAGCTCCCCGACCATGGATCGAACCCACATCCCCTGCGTTGGAAGGTGAAGTCTTAACCACTGGACCGCCAGGGAAGTTTTCAAGTTTGTATTAAGTATATTAAGTAGGTGGAAATGTAAAGTTCTAAGCAAATGTGTTTATTTGGATAACTGTGTCATAATTTAAATAGGTTAAGCCAAATGTGCACATGCTCCTTTTTATTGAAGATTCTGGCCATTAATTTTTTTTGAATATTATTTATTTATCTAGAATAAGAAGCCAGCTAATGGGGAAAGAAGTTACTTAAGGTGTATTTGTATGTGTTCAGATTTACTCCCTTATTACACTTTTCTTTGCCCATAGTGTGAGAAAAATACTGTTTGCAAACATGACAAATTGAAGTATCCAAATGAAAACATTTACTCCAAAGGGAATGGTTTCGCTTTACAGACAAATTAAAAACCAGCTGTGCCAGACTTCATGGAAAACATTACACAGCAACTGATTTGTCCACAAATGAATCATTTCAATGAACACAATACATAAGGCTGCAGGTGGCATTTATTTTGACAAACTAGGTTTATTAAGGTAGTTGAATTTAAAAAAAAAGTTATCTGTAAAATAATAGAAAATTGCTCTAAAAGCTACCTTTTAAGTTTAAAAGGAAGGGTTCTTCCTACACTTAATTGAGTTTCTTGGATTTTCTATTGCTGTAACACAGAGATACCAGATAGATAATACAGAACAATGCATAGTAATTTAGGTAAGAGTTTTATAGTTCAAAGCAGAAAATCCAACAACAGGAGTCCAACTGGCAACAAGGTATCATTATATAAGATAGATAGATGATAGAATATAGTCATATACTCAGCAGTACTCACTGAGCTCCAATGATGAGCAAGGCAGTGTCCAAACTGCTAATATTTCAGTACCGAATAATGCAGAAAAGTCATTACTCCCTAGAGCTCACAATCTAATAATGGAAAAGCACATATTAAACAACAAATTTTGTTACTGATATTCAATCATAATTTTAATAATTTCAGTTATGTATTTCCTTAGGTGACTCAAATTACTGCATTGTAATTTGATTCCATTAAAAATACACATTTTCAATGGCGTGTCATACATGACTGTAGAAGTTGGGGATATAACAATAAATTTTTAAAAAAAATTAAATCTCTCCTCTAATAGAGTTTAAATTTTCATGAGAGACAGACATATCGTAAAATCTTACGTTATGTAGAATATTACTAGGTGATTAGTGCTATGAAAGAAACTAAACTAGGTAGGAGAATAAGAGTGTTACAATATTCAAGAGTAGAGTTAGGAAATTATTTACTGAGGTGAGCCAAATATTGAAGCTGAGGGAGTGGAATGTGGGATGATATTTGCAATATATTTCCAGGCAGATGAAACAAGAAGTATGAAAGGCCATAGAGCAGAAGTGTGTCCAGTGAAAAGCAAGTTCAATAGTGTGAAAAGAGGTAATCAGGGGAAGATGAATAGAAAATATGGAGATACATGTTATGAATGTGTTCCCCCCAAATCCATATGTTGAATCCCTAACCCCCAGTGTAAGGGTACTTGGATATGGGACTTAGGGGAAGTAATTAGGGTTAGATGAGGTTATTAGGATGGAAAATTCAGGAGTTCAGCATAAGATGGTGTCCTGGTCTAGGCCCACTGGAAAGATGTCATCTATATGATGGAAAGTGCTCCCTCCAAGATTGGGACTTGTTCCAAGTCATGGCCAACCCATTGATGGCAAAGACCCCAGGAATTTGGGCAGGCTTGTGGAAGGACATCAAAGGTGTAACCCATTCCATGTGAAGGCAAGCTATCCTGATCATCCTTGTAGAAAGGAATGCTTAAAAGTGTCTTTGCAATGTCAATTACCAAGTACCCTCAGTTTGGGTCACAGCCTGTAGCAATCACAATGTCAGGGAAGCACTGCAGGCCCCAAGTACTGAACTACAGTGTTGAGCCATTTATTACACATGGTGACTCTCCAGGTACCTGCAGCCTTCCACACAGGCAAGATGGGGCTACTGAATAGAGAAATAATCTCAGAGAGGGCTTTGACTTCCTGGAGCTCAGCAATGAGGGCAGCTGTTTATTTTTCTCCCTCAGGCAGCCAGTATTATTTTTGAGGAACAACAGCACTAGGTGAGGGTGGTAAGGTAGGTGCGTGGTCTTCCATATGCCCTGGGAGGATGGCCTTAATTGCAGTACTTTCTGGCAGGGACTGGGGGCGAAAGTGAGCAAGATGGCACATAGATAATAGACCTATTCATTCAGTAGCAGGAGGTGCAGCAATGGGGGTTTGTAGAGGCACTAAGGGATCCACCTATAGTCAGCTTGGGCAATGGTCCCAGAGGTGGTGGCCTCAGCCCCCGTATCAGAAGCTGTGATTCTTCCCTACCTCCCTATTGGACTGTAACCTTGGCATAGGGCTTCCTGTTCTCCTGGGGGTAGATGGACCTTGGCTTAACCTCTGGTACTGTCTTGTCTTTTTGTATTTTGTTTTGTGCTTTTTGGAAGCTCAAAAGATCTGGGTCAAAGTTGCTGGGGCACTCCAATTCATCTCCAGATTCATGGGAAGGGTCAGAGGGCATAGCACTCTTATTAGTCATGGGGACCACCATGAGGACCCTAGCAGGGTCACCCATGGCACTCTCCATGCCTTGTACCTGGCCTGGGGAGTTCATCCATCTCCTCCACTGAGACCTCATGTTTGAAAAACCAGACCCAGAGATCGCTTTGGGAAGATCCTTGCCCACATCGTCTAGGGGAGGGTGTGTAATTACCATTTTTACCTGTTTTTTGCTGTTGGTCAATTTTGCTATTTTGCCTGTAGCTGCCTTTTCCATGTCCAAGTTTGTCAGTTAAGATCTGGGTTGTCTCATGGACAGATAGAACTGACCCTATAAGGGATTTAATTGGGCTTGATAGCCAGCAGGATCTGCATGAACAAATATGGAAATCTGACTATGCCTAATAATCTCATCACCTGCTGTTCCCACTCCCTCATTGTACAACCAAGAGATAACCAGGGTGGCTTTCAGGGGCCCCATAGTCTCTGTGAGGATGGTCTAGAATGTTTTTCAGTGATGGGGAACTCATCACAGGTGGACAACTGGTGGGAGCCCAAGTAGTACCCAAATGAGGAAGAAGTGGGTCTGGGGTGCTGTGGAACCCACACCTTCCTCCCGCTTAGGCAAAGAGGATGATGTCAAGGCACTCCGGAGGAGAGGGTCTATTTCCAGGAATGCATTCAAAATTGAAAAAGCAATTAATGAGTCACCAATTTAACAACAAATTAACCAACTAAAGATCAGGAGCAAGACAAGGATGTCCAGTAGAAATTCTACCCAGAGCAGTTAGAAAAGGAATTAAAGGCATCCAGATTGGAAAGGAAGACTGAAAACGATCTCTATTCCTAGACAACATAATCTTGTATATAGACAAACCTAAGGAATGTGCTAAAAGGCTTTTGGCACTAATAAGCAAGTTGAGCAATTTTTCACGTACATGATCAATATACAAAAATCAACTGTATTTCTACATACTTGCAATGAAAAATCCAAAATGGAATTAAGAAAGCAATTCCATTTACAATAGCATCAAAATGAAATATATAATTAACAATAAATTTAACCAAGAAACTGCAGAACATATACTTTGAAGACTACGGAACAGCGTTGAAGAAACTAAAATTGATTCAATAAGTGGAAATTGTTCACAGAACTCATAAGTTACTATAGTTACTATAGTAACTATAAGTAACTATAAGTAACTCATAAGTTACTATACAAAATTTGTTTAAAGATTCAACATAATCCCTATTAGAATCCCAGCTGGCTCTGCTGCAGAAATTGTCAAGCACACTCTAAAATTCATACAGAATGGCAGGGGATGCACAAAAGCCAAAACAATCTTAAAAAATAAAAGTTGTTAGACTCAGAGCTCCCAGTTTCAGATCTTATTACAAACTGTAGTCATCAAAACAGTGTGGTACTTGCATAAAGATAGATACATAGACCGATGGGACAGAATTGAGAGTCCAGAAATAAAACTTTGTATCTATGGTCAATTGATTTTCAACAAAAGTGTCAACACCATCCAACTGAGAAAGAATAGTCTTTTCAACAAATGATGCTGGGACAACTGATAGCCACATGCAAAATAATAAAATTGGACTCCCACCTCATGCTAAGTACAAAATTTATCTGAAAATGGATTCAACATCTAAGTATAAAAACTGAAACTATAAAACTTTTAGAAGAAAATATAGGGATAAGTTTCTGTGATCTCAGATTTGACAAAACATTCTTAGATATGACACCAAAAGTATGAGCAACCAAAGAAAAAAAATTTTAATTGGACTTCATCAAAAATAAAAATGTTTCTGCTTCACAGGAAACTATCAAGGAAAGTGAAAATATAACCCGTAGAATGAAAGTATTTGAAAATTATGTGTATGATAAGGTGCTTTTATCTAGAATATTTGGAACCATTACAGTTCAATAATAATAAGACAACCCCATTAAAAAATGGGTGAAGGATCTGAGTAGATATTTCTATAAGGAAGTTATGTGAATGGTTAATAAACATATGAAAAGATGCTCAACATCATTAGCCATCAGGGAAATGCAAACTAAAACCACAATGAGTTATCACTTTGTACTCACTAGTATGGCTATAACCAAAAAGTCAGGTAATAAGTGTTAGCAAGGATGAGAAGTATCAAACTTCTCATAGACTGCTGGTGGGAATATAAAATAGTGTAGCCATATTTGAAAACAATCTGGTGGTTTGTGAAACATTATCATATGTTACCATATTACCCAGAAATTCCACACCTTTGTATCTACCTAAGAGAAACTAAAATACATGTCCACACAAAAATTAGTAGGAGAATATTTATAGCAGCCTTATTCATAATAGTCAAAAGATAGAAACAACCTGAATTCCATCACCTGATAAATGGATAAACAAAACTCAATATATCCATACAATGCAAAATTATTTAGCCATAAAAAAGAATGGAGTAGTGATACATGCTACAATATGGATTAATCTTGAAAACATGATGCTAAGTGAAAGAAGCTAGTCACAAAAGACCACATAGTATATGAATTGTCCAGAATAGGTAAATCTATAGAGACAGAAAGCAAATTAGGGGCTACTTAGGTTTGAGTTGAGGGGTTAATGGGAGTATAAGATGGTAATAGCTATATGGTTCATGGTTTCTTTTTGCTGTGATGAAAATTCTAAAATTGACAATGATGATAATTGCATATGTCTGCCTATATAGCAAAAGAGTGAGTTATATCTTTTAAGTAGGTGAGCTGTATGTTATGTGAATTATGTCTTAATTAAGCCACTATAAAGAAAAATAAAGCATTTGGTAAAGAATTGGAGATAGAAAAAAAAGAACAACTATTTTGAGAAGTTTTATAATAAAGAGGAAGAACTTAATGAGGCCAGAACTAGATGAAATAATACGGTTGGGGGAGTTTTTGGGTTTTTGTTTGTTTATTTTTTAAGATAAGGTAACATAACATGGAGAGAAAGGAGCAAGGAATTCATGGAGGGATGTTGTTTAGATTCTGGAAAGAGCATGTGAGTCTATTTAACAAAGACAATGGCTTTATAACAAATATGCTGTTAGAAAACTTAGTTACTTCTGCTTAAATGAATATCCATTTTGACCCTAAGTAAATGACTACCTTGAGCTAATCAAGCCAAGTCTATTCTTACTTATTTATTTATGGAACTGGATTTTTTTGGTCCTAAAATCAGTTCCTATTCTATTCCATAACCTGGGATTTGAATAATGCTATTTAGATTGTTGTTTTTACAAATTCTCATCAGTCTTTCAGGTCCCCAATTTCCAATATATCTATATCTATATATCTATATAATTCTAGTATATCGAGTTATATAAACTCTAATATATATATATATATATATATATATATATATGTATATATACTATATATATGTATATATACTATATATGTATATGTATAATGTATATATAGTCTACATATCACACAATAACTATTGTTACTGTGTTTGTTGTTGTTATACTTATTTCAATTTGGTACGGCATAGGTTTAGACTTTAAATAATGATTCCAGGTTTTCTGCTGCTTTAGTCTTGTTTAAATTACTTCATTTTTCTCACTGTCATTTTTCACAACTATACTTAACTGTAAGAACACTAATCTGTATCTTGATTGTCTGTAATAATATTAAATAAAAGTGACATATACATAGAACCTCTCCTCTTTACCTACTGTTTAAGAATCTTTACGTTTTTTTTCGCTTTTGTCAACTGTTGTGCTTAATATCACATGAAAAATTTTTCTCAGTATCTGTGTGCTCAGTAATTTCAGTCAAAATTAATAATTATGTGATAAAAATGCACTAATCTAGATATGGTAACCTTCATTTTAAACCAAATTATAGTTTTGAACTTAGCAATCAAGAAAAAATAAAGGAACTCATTATCAATTCCATAAGTTATTCAGTACCTTTACATATTACTTTTGGTTGAGAAAGAAAACTTTAAGAAAGTCATTTTTCATTCCCTGCGAGGTGTAATTATTTAACTCATTAGCAGGAATCAAACTGATGGCTAAATTTTGGTGATTCATACCAAATAACTAAAATTTGAATATTTTTCTAGTAACTTCTTTCATGTCAACTTTGAAAACTAAGAAATGATATAGGAGAAAAAGTTTGTAACACGAATGGATGTTCTTTTTTTTTGTATAATTGCTTTACAATGGTGTGTTAGTTTCTGCTTTATAACAAAGTGAATCAGCTATGCATATACATATATTCCCGTATCCCCTCCCTCTTGCGTCTCCCTCCCACCCTCCCTATCCCACCCCTCTAGCTGGTCACAAAACACCGAGCTGATCTCCCTGTGCTCTGTGGCTGCTTCCCACTAGCTATCTATTTTACATTTGGTAGTGTATATATGTCCATGCCACTCTCTCACTCCGTCCCAGATTACCCTTCCCCCTCCCCATATCCTCAAGTCCATTCTCTCCATCTACGTCTTTATTCCTGTCCTGCCCCTAGGTTCATCAGAACAATTTTTTGTTTTTTAAGTTCCACAGATATGTGTTAGCATATGATATTTGTTTTTCTCTTTCTGACTTACTTCACTCTGTATGACAAACTCTAGGTCCATCCACCTCACTACAAATAACTCAATTTCGCTTCTGTTTTTGGCTGAGTAATATTCCATTGTATATATGTGCCACATCTTCTTTATCCATTCATCTGTCAATGGACACTTAGGTTGCTTCCATGTCCTGGCTGTTGTAAATAGAGCTGCAATGAACATTGTGGTACATGTCTCTTTTTGAATTATGGTTTTCTCAGGGTATACGCCTGGGAATACTGGGTCATATGGTAGTTCTATTTTTAGTTTTTTAAGGAACCTCCTTTTTTGATGCAAAAAGGGTAACCTAAAACACTTCTTATTAAAGAAACTCAATTCATCACAGCAGGCTTGAAAACCTGGTGCAATCTGAGTTTTACAAAAAAGCTAATATTAAAGCTCTTATTAATCTCTCATCTGAGATGATAGAAATTCCAAAAGTCCTCCTTGAAATATGTTATCACCTTTAAAAGTATTGCTTATAAAGTTATTCTTCTTTTCAAAATGTACTTCATGTTTCCAAAGTCAAACGAAAACCTCAGCTCTCTTTTTCCATGTCTAAAGGCTCACTAAAGTTAGAGGTATATTAAATGTATATTAACACTAAATACTGACTGTTGGGCACAATAAAGAGAATTAGCTAATACATAATTAAGATATACTTCTGCTTACAATCATAGGAATATGTCAGTTGTTAATATTTACTTTAACCCTCCCATTTAGCTTCTGAGAATGTACATCCTACACACACACATACACACACACATACACTCATTTATGCACTATATGTATTATATCATTTTTATTGACCCTAAGAAACATAATTTCCCACATTATCTCCTTTCTGATATTTTAATGCTTCTTATCATCAGTGGAGTCTTACATGTGCAGGCAGATGGGTAGGCAGTAAGAATAATATAGTTGTCATTTCCTGACATTTGGCTTATATTTTCCACTTTGCATACACACCAAAGTATGTATTAAATATAAGTATATTCTTTGAATTTTATTTTATTTATTTTTTATACAGCAGGTTCTTATTAGTTATCCATTTTATACATTTTAGTGTATATATGTCAACCGCAGTCTCTCAATTCATCACACCACCACCACCACCACCCGCCGCCACTTTCCCCCCTTGGTGTCCATATGTTTGTTCTCTACATCTGTGTCTCTATTTCTGCCCTGCAAAGCAGTTCATCTGTACCATTTCTCTAGGTTCCACATATATGCATTAATATACGATATTTGTTTTTCTCTTTCTGACTTAATTCACTCTGTATGACAGTCTCTAGGTCCATCCACGTCTCTACACATGACCCAGTTTCATTCCTTTTTATGGCTGAGTAATATTCCGTTGGGTATATGTACCACATCTTCTTTATCCATTCATCTCTCAAAAGGCATTTAGGTTGCTTCCATGACCTGGCTATTGTAAATAGTGCTGCAATGAACATTGGGGTGCATGTGTCTTTTTGAATCATGGTTTTCTCTGGGTATATGCCCAGTAGTGGGATTGCTGGGTCATATGGTAATTCTATTTTTAGTTTTTTAAGGAACCTCCATACTGTTCTCCATAGTGGCTGTATCAATTTACATTCCCAGCAACAGTGCAAGAGGGTTCCCTTTTCACCACACCCTCTCCAGCATTTGTAGTTTTTAGATTTTCTGTAGATTTCTGATGATGCACATTCTAACTGGTGTGAGGTGATACCTCATTGTAGTTTTGATTTGCGTTTCTCTAATAATTAGTGATGTTGAGCAGCTTTTCATGTGCTTCTTGGCCATCTGTATGTCTTTAGGTTCGATATTATACACAAGAAATACATATACTCATTTGACCTTGAATTCATTTCCAAGAATACTTCCTTTCAACTCAATTTCATTGAAAAGTGGTTTGTACTCATTCTCTCCATTTCCTCCCTGCCCATTCATGGTTCAAGTTGTTTGACTTTTATTCCCACTATTGGATAACACTTTCCAGTAAAATGTAACCAATGACTTCTGGATATTTAGTTCTTACTCTTTGTATCTTTCCTGAATTTCAAACCTTTGACTATTTTCCTTAATTCTATCCAGTATTAGTTACCATTGTTTCCCAGTCTTGTAAGGAAGACTGCAATGTCTTCCTTCAGACACTTACATCTTATGATTCCACACAGTTCTGTCTTCAGATTTCTTCTCATTCAACTTCTACTAACTTCATCTTAATTTATCTAACAATATGGTTTCAAAAATCACCTGTTTGTCAATAACTCCCAAATCAATACAGTCTTCTCAGACTTTTCTCTTGAGACTCAAAATATATGTATCCAACATTTTATTATGTGTTCCCCTGATAATCTCATACCCATATCAAACTCCAAATATCTAATAATGAATCATAACTATTCATTTACTTAATCATTTTAATTTTTTTTATTTTTTATTTTTTTTTTATTTTTTTGCGGTACGTGGGCCTCTCACTGTTGTGGTCTCTCCTGTTGCGGAGCACAGGCTCTGGATGCACAGGCCCAGCGGCCATGGCTCACGGGTCTAGCTGCTCCATGGCATGTGGGATCTTCCTGGACCGGGGCACGAACCCGTGTCCCCTGCATCGGCAGGCGGACTCTCAACCACTGCGCCACCAGGGAAGCCCTACTTAATCATTTTAAAAGATTTTGCTAGGAAATATGCTTTGGTCTTCATATTCAAACAGTATTTCATCCTAACTTCTATTATTTTATTTGTACCATAATCAGCATAGTTTCTTGAATTAAGAATTGGGATCATAGGCAAGACTTTACTTCCTCATGTCCTCACATTAAATTAATAGATAATTAACAAGGACCTACTATATAGCACGGGGAACTCTACTCAATACTCTTAATAACCTATATGGGAAAAGACTCTGAAAAATAATAGGTATATGTATATGTAAACCTGAATCACTTTGCTGTACACCTGAAACTAACACAACATTGTAAATTAACTATACTCCAGTATATAATAAAAATTTAAAAAATATGTTTAGGATCAGCAAATTCTGCCTTCTAATTAGATCTCTGATCCTCTCTCTCTGTTCATTCCTGTTGTCTATCAATTTAGATCTTTTCTAACATAGTTCACCTTTGGAAAGGCCCCCCCCCGCAGTGTTCTTTCTGACATTTATTCTTTAACCATCCTTCAGATTGCTTCAAAAGTGATAGTTTGGAAGAAAGAAAACCTGATTATTATTTTCTTAATTAATTTATTTATTTGGCTGTGTCGGGTCTCGGTTGTGGCATGCGGGATCTTTGCTGCGGCACACGGGTCCTTCATTGCCATGCACGTGCTCTCTAGTTGTGGCACGTGGGCTCAGTAGTTGCAGTGCATTGACTCTCTAGTTGTAGTATGGCAGCTTAGTTGCCCAGCAGCATGTGAGATCCTAGTTCCCCGACCAGGGATCAAACCCTTGTCCCCTGCATTGGAAGGTGGACTCCCAACCATTGGACCACCAGGGAAGTCCCCAAAGCCTGATTATTTTTTTCTCTTAATTAAATCCCCTTAATAGCTCCCTGTTCCCTTCCAGAAAAAGTGTAAACAACCTAGCATGTTTCTTAGCAAGTTTGATGAGTATAATACAATAGCGTTGTCTATGTTCACTATGCCGTGCATTAGATTTCTAGGGCCTATTTACTACTTATTGCAAATTTGCATCCTTAAACAACATCTGTCCTATCCCCCACCCTCATCCCCTGGTAACCACCATTTTACTCTCTATTTTTACTAGGTTGGCATTTTTCGATTCCACATATAAGTGATAACATACATTATTTGTCTTTCTCTCTCTGCCTAGATCTTAATTATTGCAGCCACTAAAAATAAATGGAAGTTTTTTGACATGACAAAGAAGCTAATTATTGCTACAATGGCAATCGTATTACAATATATATGTATCACATTAATGTGTTGTACAGCTAAATTTGCACAATGTTATACATCAAATAGATTTCAATTTAAAAAATAAACAACCTAGCTGCTATAACCTGGCCCTGGTTATATCACCAAGATTATCTCCAGCTATACTTTACATTCACAATGAATTATTCAACAGCTCTACTCTTTTCTAACTGCCCACTACTATCACCTACCCTTTCCTAATAGTCATTACCTTTTATTTGCTTCCTGGAAAACTCCCATTCATCTTCAAAATACAGGTCATAAATGACTAAAGAAGATGTTCTCTGATGCTTTTCCTGTTATATTAAAGAAATTCCACGGTTTGTTTGCACGTCTGTCTTTCCAACTAGCCTGTGCATTTCTTGAGGAAAAAAAAAAAGTTTCTTCATTTATCTCTATGTCTGCATTGCTGTGCACAAGGCCCAGAACTTAATAGGAGCTCCATCCATGTTTATTAAATGATGAGTGAGAAAATAGTGAATAAATATATGGATAAAATTAAAAATGAATAAATGAATACCTTTATAAAATTAAAGTTAAGAATAACTCTGTTTGTTTTGAGCCTGACTTCTTTATGTACTGGGTTAAGATATATCCCAGGCATTAGCTTCAGTGATGTTTTCAGTCTATAACTGTTATACCTTAATCTGTCTCTTTCCTATTCTGTACTAAGTTGCAGTGTTATTAGAAAAACTTGGTTGGTTGAGAATATCAAGGAGAGGAGGACATTACAAAGCAAGTTAAATATTCTGAAAGAAGTCTTTTAAGGTAAGGTTCATGATTGTCTAGAAAGATTTAATGAATGAAACATAAGGAGTCTATGGACTTCTTGAAATTGTACACAGAAGGTGAACTGCATATGTGAGGAAAGAATCCAAAGACAAAACAAAATTAGGAATTGTGTCCCAAAGGAGGCTTACAAGTATGGCTCTAGAAATTCGTCTACTAAATCAAATCAATAAGCTAAAACCTGAAAATTTCACCAAAATCTGCTCTGATTATTAATACTACAGAGAAAAATACTCTGAAACTTCCTTGACTAACATAATTTAATACTGGCTTTCACATTGTGTGAATTAATAGGGCTCCGATGGACAGTTCTTGCTTCGAGTTCTTGATGCAGTTGCCATACAATAGGGGCAGGTTAGAGTCAGCTGAAGGCTTACCTGGTCTGTTCATCCAATGCGGAGTACTCACTTGGCTAGGAGACTCGAAGATCAGCTGTCAAGCAGAGCATCCAGAGAGCCTTTCCGTGTGACTGGGGTTTCTCACAGCATGATGGCTGGCTTCAGCATAAAAGCATCCCATGTACAAACGTCCCAAGACAGGATACAGAAGCTGCCAAACAAGCTAAGGATACACCTGAAATAAGCAAAGCATCCTTTCCCACTGTATTCTATTGGTCAAGGCCATAAGAGGACCCTCCTAATAGTTTGTTCTTAAAAAAAAAAAAAACAAGGAGAAATAGAGTCTATCTTATGATGGAGGAGGGGCAACATCACATTGCAGAGCAGAATGTGAGAGATGGGAGATATTGCCTTGGCAATCCATGGAAAATAAACTCTTCCATGCTGTTTACCAAGAAGAAAGACTTTAGGAAAAGTAAATGAGGATTTTGGAAAGCTTATTGATGCCTTACAGTGGTTATTTACACTGAGACAGGTGCAAAGAAAGAGGAAGGCAAAATAATGAGGAGTAATTTAATGTGAGGTGAGAAGAAAATCAAAATACTCAGTCTTACAAGCACTATTAAGGATCTTGCATCTTATCAAAAATTAATGGTAATCTATTCTAAGAGTTTTAATCAGGTTGATGAAATTAATATGTATATTTCCAATAATTGTACAAAGTATCTGTGAATCAGTTATGTTACCCTTGTGACAACTGTGTCAGAGAAGTATTAAAATTAAGACCCTTTTACAAATGAAGAGATTGAGGTTCAGTTACACTAAAAACAAAACAAACAAAGCAAAACAAAAAAATTGCTCAAAGTTATGAATTTAATAAACGTCAGAGCTGGCATATGAGTGAGTCCTGGACAGATGGCTGCAGCACGGGATCACTTAGTGACCAAGCTAGAACTGTTGTACACAGCACTTGAGTTTGCTTTCCCTAACCACACCTCAAATTAAAACAAAGAGAAAGTCTTATTAGTCAGAAAAGGAAATGCTGGGATGGTGAATCATCTCTAGCTCTGAGATGGGGAACTGCCTCAAGCAAGAGTTAAAACCTTAATAGACCCTCTAGTTCCCAGTTCATATATTGTCTCCTGGAATAAACTTTTATAACCATGAAGAAGCTATTTAAAACCTTCATTAAGATGCTTCAGCATCTCATCACCAAGGATAAATAAAAGCAAATTAACCTGAAGTAGGAGTGAGTAATCTCTTGAATAGAATAGTGCTTTGCTCCAGACACAAGTATTGCTGTACATAAAGTGCTGAACAAGAGGAAGATTACAGGATATCCATAGTGGCAGCACAGCTTGGAGCAAAACAGAGCTAAAGCAACACTTCTGTCTTTGTGAAGGTGCCAGCAGGAATCCACCAGTGGTAGGACTTGCTAAATTTAGCTATAGAGCTAACAGAAGACCAATCTGAATTTAGGAATATGGTCAATTTATGAAGGCAGAGGCCCTGACTTTAGTGCACAGTAACAGAGATCATACAAGCCATCCTGGAACCAGTGCCCTAGAAATGTCAGGGCAGGGAGAAGGAGAGTCTAAAACATGCACTGCCCTTGATTGGAGGATTCTCAATATAGACACTCTCTGGATTGTTTGCTTTGGTGTTTGTGATGCTAAAACTCAGCCTCTGTGCACCGGTGCTGAATCAAATCTCTGAGAAAGAGTTTTGGGTGAAGTAGGAAAGAATAGCTTTATTTCTTTGTCAGGCAAAGGGGGACACAGTGGGCTAATGCCCTCAAAACTGTATGTCCCAACCCCGGGAGGATTTGGTGAGGAGTTTTTTTTTTTTTTTTTTTTGCATTTGTTACCTATATTTGAAAGAGAGTCTCTAGAATCACAGCACAATTACGACAATACATTTGATAGCATCGTTATCGTAAATAAACACAAAGAGTCTAAAATATGGCAGTGCCACCAGAAGGGAAAATGACGTTCAATTCACCCTCCATCCAGCTCTTTTGAGAAAATTACACCAAAAATCTGTCATATTTTCAGTTCAGAAGTCAATTTTAGAAACTGTAAAACAAATTTCAGGAAGTTATGACGTTGTTTGAAAAGGCAGAGTTGCAGTTATTCTTCAATACGCTCAGACTCCTGTGTGGATTCTAACACGGAAGGCACTTTGTCACTGAGGCAGGTCCATTAGGGAGATGAGGTGTCCACAGGGTCCATTTCCCAGCCCACATTGTGGCACCAGGGAGCAAAACACCGTGAAACAGTAGCTGAGCCTCAGATCACAAAATGTTCAACAGGCATTCTCGGCAGCTGTTCATTTCCCGTGGGTATGCCATCCAAGTACGACAATAACCAACTCTGACCAAATAAACACATCACGCCTGGGGCCATTATGACTCAGGACTGGACGGCTGGAGTTGAACTAGAACCATAAGACAAAAGGTGATGCTTGCATGGTTGGAGCTGGGTTGGGTTAGCATAGTTCGCATTTGTTTTCCTTCTGTGTTTATTTCATGTATTTGTTTTGTGTGTATGGTTAACAATTACAGAGTTCACTCTATCAAACAGATATATCAGTAACTGCAAGCTAAAGGAATGTAACGAAAATGTACGCATGCTGCAATTATGATAATACCACAACCCAATGAGTAAACGCAAAGCAGTGGGTGTAAATACAAGCACAGAAATGTCCCATGCTCTGGTGAGGAGTTTTATAGCAATGGTTCAAGGGCAGGGTTGCTGATAAGGATCAGGGTGTGAGAGGGGCCTGCATTCCTCTAATCTGGCCTCAGCTGGTCTCCTGGTGAGCTTCTGTTGCATGGTTTTGTTGCCAGGGAAGCTTACTTTCTAGAGTGATCATTAGCTTACAGGGGTCTCCCATACTTTTTTCTTTAATTAGAATCCCCTGTGGGGTTAACTGTTTAATCACCTCCTTTGTCCCTTTACTCTGTCACTATCGATTTTGCCTGTAAATGTAAGATCAGAACTCGGGAGGTAGCGTAAATGAAGGTCCATCTCTAAATCAGCCCAGCTCCTTTTTCAAAGTATAGATGCACAGGTAGTTCACCTAAGGACTACGGAATTAGAAGTTAGTGATGTGACAAGCCATATGTATTCTGGTAAACTTCCCCTAGATGACACTGAAGGTTAAATGCTTGGTTAGAATTACAGCTTTTAAGATGTCAAAAGGTTGAGGATTTAACTTTGGCCATCAGATATAAGCACGTTAAAACAATAATAGGCTCTATTCTTTATTTTTAATTTTTTTAGTTTTTTAAAAAATTATGATACATCATGTTAGTGAGTTTTAGTGAGTGTATGGGGGATACAATTTTATAAGCAGTAATGTGAAATTATAAAACTATTGTAGAAGATATTGTGGCATTATGCATCAAAATGCTTAAAATATTTATACAACACTTTGACTCACTAATTTTACTTTGACAAGAATATTACTAGGTTTTAATCATACAAGAAATACAAAATTGCTTTTCAATAATAACAATATGGTAAAGCCTCTATGTTTTAGTCAAGGCAACTATGTTTCTTAGAATATCCACAGTTCCTTTCCATTATGGAAATAAGAGCGGATGTTGTACCTTATTTATCTTTGTAATCCTTTTGTAATTCCTTGGAACAAGATATTTCCTGAGTGAATGAAAATAATAACTACACCTGATTCCTTAGATTAGGAAAGTTATATGCCAAAGTGGTTTACATATTTTCTTTCACAGAGGTTTATCATGTATATTTTATTTTTGAATTAAAAAATAGGCTCCCTGTTTTTAAAAATGAATACCTGCAGTGATGTTTGAAATGAATTTTCAATAGTAGTTTATATTTTCTCTCTTGCATATATTACTTGTACAACTTTGGGCCTAAGAATAAATTCTCATCAACGCCTGAATATGTCATATGCCAAGGATGTTTACTCTCCAAGCAATCACTGAATTGAGCCAACTTTTCTGTTTGATTATTTGTTTTTTAATTAGCCTGGTTGATATATTGTCAACAACCTCCTGCCTCTTGGAAATGGCTTAGTGAGTTCATTTGGTTTTTATCTTAGAAGTTAAAATTTTCCAAAATTACTTAGGGATTAATTAGTTAGTTATTTTTTAATTAAAAATTTGCTGTTGATTTTTGGGATAGTGTAGGAGAGTTCTTAGCTGCTTGAGGCCACATCCAGAATGGTGATGGAATTTGATTTGCCCAAAGGAGTGCAATTTGGGTACGTATGTGTCTTTTTTGATGGTTTGTGAGTTTATGAGCAATGAGACAAAAAAAGAGGATGAAAACAAAGTAGCCCTGCCAAATCTTCTGCTTTAATTATTTTTATATCCAGTCTAAATGTTTATTTGAATAATCTTTCGAGACATTTTCAAATGAACATAAAAACATATAATTCAGCAGGAGATATCATATCCTTACATTGTGCTGATGTAGGAAATAATCCCAAACACACACACACACACACACTCACACACACATGCAACTATCTCAGAGTTGAAGGCAGGCTGACAAGTTACCTGAGATTGACTGCCATTTTTGTGACTGCTTGAAACAGAAATGGATCAATGGGCAACATTTCAGAGAGGTAGTTTTCATCTCTGCAAAAGAAATATCTCCCAACATGCAAAGCTGTAGAGAAGGGAAATGTGCATTATTGGGAAGTGACCACTGCTGATTGGAAATTTGTGCAATTAATCTTTAAAATTATGTGCAGTAAATTTCACTCTTGGGGTAGTCAGATGTGTGTTTTGACAAATGTGGTATTGCTATGTTTGTTATTTTTTAGCCATGGTAACGCATATGCAGTGATGACCCTGGGTTATAATTTGCATTTCTCTAATGACTAATGACATGGAAGTTGAGCAACTTTTCAGGTCCTTATTTACTGTTCATATATATTCTTTAGTCGAGTTTCTATTCAGATACTTTGCCTGCTTTTTAATTAGGTTGTTTGCTTTCTTATTGTTGAGTTTTGAGAATTAAGTATTCTGGATACTTTTTACAAGTCTTTTCTCAAATATGTCATTTACAAATATCATCTCCCAATCTGCTGCTTTTTTTTAAAATATGTTTAACAATACACTTCACAGAGCCAAAATTTTCATTCTGATAAAGCCAAATTTATCATTTTTTTCTTCCCTGGATAGGTTTAACTGATATATCTAAGACCTTTTTACTTATCCCAAATTCACAAAGATTTTTCTCCTATGTTTTCTACCAGACATTTTATAAATTTATGTTCATAGTGAGGTTTGTGATCCAATTTTAATTTTTGAATAAATTCAAGGTTCATTAATTTTTTTAGCATGCAGACCTTCCATTTTACAGCCCTTAAAAAAAAAAGACACTTCTTATTCTATTGACCTGTCTTTATACCTTTGTCAAAAATCAGCTGATTATATTTCTGTGGGTCTATTTCTGGACCCTCTACTCTGTTCCACTCATATATGTATATTTTCCTTGTCAATCCCCCACTGTCTTGACTGTTTGATTACTGCAGCTTCATCATAGCTCATAAATCAGGTAGTGTGAATCCTCTTTTCTTTTTGAATAAATTATCTTTTCTAAATTTATTTTTATTTTATTTTATTTTTTTTTGGCTGTGTCGGGTCTCAGTTGTGGCATGTGAGATCTTCATTGAGGCATGCAGGATCTTTTCCTTCTGGCACAAGTTCTCTTTGTTGCCGTGTGCAGGTTTTTCTCTAGTTGTGGTGTGCAGGTTTTGTCTCTCTAGTTGTGGTACACGGGCTCCTGAGCACATGGGCTCTGTAGTTTGCAGCATGCGGGCTCTCTTGTTGAGGCACACGAGCTCAGTAGTTGTGGCGCATGGACTTAGTTGTCCCTCAGCATGTGGGATCTTAGTTCCCCTACTGGGGATCAAACCCACATCACCTGCATTGGAAGGCAGATTCTTTACCACTGGACCACCAGGGAAGTCCCTTGAATAAATTATCTTAGTTAGTCTTATTTCTTTGTGTTTCCATATACATTTCAGTATTAACTTGTTGTGGTCTACAAAAAGTTCTGCTACATTTTATTAGAATTGCATTGAAACTATAGATTTATTTAGAGAAAATGGACGTCTTATTAACATAGAGTCATTCAATTATGAACACAGCACATCTCTCTATTAAATGGAGTTCTTTGGTTTCTTTCATCAGTGTTTTGTAGTTTTCAGTGTACAAGTCCTGTACATATTTGATTGCTCTTTACCTGTTTACTTCATTTTTCTGTGCTATAATAAGTGATACTCCTTCTTTAATGTCAAATTATAAACGTTCGCTGCTGGTATATAGATACGATTGGATGTTATACTTTGCAACTTTACTGATTTACTTATTAGTTCTAGGAAATATCTTTAGAGTCCTTTGTATTTTCTATGTGAATAATCATGTCAACTGTAAATATTCAGTTTTATTTCTCCCTTTATTTCCTATATACCTTTTATTTTATTTTTTCTTGTAATATTCTTCTGGTTATAAATTTCAGTATAATGTTTTATAGGAGTGCTGATAGAGGACATCCTTGCTTTGTTCCTGATGTTTGGAGAAAACATTCTATCTTTCACCGTTAATTAAATTATCTGTATTTTTGTAGATACTATTTATCAGGTTAAGGAAGTTTTCTTCTATCCCTAGCTTGTTGTTGGTATTTATAATGAAGTTTATTGAATTTTGTCAAATATGGTTCCTGTATCTATTGAGATGATATAATTTTTCTTCTTTGCTTTATTGATTTGGTGACTTACACTAATTGATTTTTCAATGTTGAACCAGCCTTGTATTCCTGAGGTAAACCCTACACTAATTGATTTTTCAATGTTGAACCAGCCTTGCATTCCTAAGGTAAACCCTCAGTCTTAGCCAAAATGAGTCAAAGATTTAGTGAAAAAAAATATTCTAAAATAGAGACATGAGTCAAAGACCTACCCCTATTTGAACAGTTGTGATTATGGACAGTACAATCAAAGAAACGAAAGAAATTAAATAAGAAGATATACAAAGGACAACCAGAAAAAAATCTCATTTCTTATCACTTGTAAAATTTTGTTTAGTTTTTTCACTCCATATGTCTTCTAAGTCTACATATAAATTAAGATCACACTAACTACTCTCACATATATCTCAAGCACACACGTGTGTGGGAGCAGACACACACACACACAAAACCCTAAAATATAAATGTTTCTAAATATGAGAGGCATTTACTTTGTTTCCTTACAAAATTAAAACTGCTGTTTATTGCCAGTAGTCATAGCTCTCCTGATTAGTGATATAATACCTCAGTGTTCAACCTTAAGCTCTGCCATACTGAATGCTTGGCTTCTAGGGTCACTATGCCTTTCAGCAGCAGGCTGGCAAAAGGCAAACAGAATGGAAGGGCACATGTAGAAAGTCTTTATGTGATGGGCCTGAGAGAGACAAGTGTTCTGCCCTTTGCTTCCCAATGGATAGCACTTAGTCACATGACCTTACTTCACAGTAAACTGGTTTAACTGTATGTCTAGGAAAAAATAACAGGCAGGTTGAATTGGTCTCTCTCATAGCCACTGATGATTTCATAGTTGATTGTGAATATTCATATCTAGTAACCATATTTATAAAAACATAATGTAAATTTGGGGGGGAGTTCTTTGTTTTTAAAAACAGCATCCTTCAAACACACACATCAATAGTGTTAAAAAAAAGTAAAGCTTCCATTTTTAACATGAAATTCTGAATAATGTTTGAAGCAATATCAACTTATATTTATGAGTTATATACTTATACATACTTACGCATTACTTTAAAAGAATATTTATTTATTTATTTATTTATTTATTTATTTATTTATTTATGGCTGTGTTGGGTCTTCGTTGCTGTGCGTGGGCTTCCTCTAGTTGCAGCAAGCGAGCACTACTCTTCGTTGTGGTGCACAGGCTTCTCATTGCAGCGGCTTCTCTTTGGTGCAGAGCACAGGCTCTAGGTGCACGGGCTTCAGTAGTTGTGGCACATGGGCTCAGTAGTTGTGGCTCGGGGGCTCTAGAGTGTAGGCTCAATAGTTGTGGCACACGGGCTTAGCTGCTCCGTAGCATGTGGGATCCCTTACGGCCGCTCCATGAGTCACTCTCCCGCTGAGCCCAGGAAGGAGGGGGCATCAGTCACAGACCCTAAGGCCTCAGCAGCATTTTGAAACAGCCTATGCATTACTTTTCTTGTATGAAAATGCTTAAATTTTTCTTTATAATTGCATAGTTTTAAAAACTAACATAGAATGATTGCCTCTTTCATACATTTAAACATTTATTTTCTCATATGTGAGGATACAAAACATGTACATATACATTTGGTATATTCTTCAAAACGCCATATATGTAAGTATAGCAGGACATATAAAATATTAGTTTTTATGCTTGATTATTTTTGCTCAGTGTTGTAATTTTTGGAAGTAAATTTTAAAGGGTAGTATAATTCAGAATAAAATATAATTTGAGATTTTATTTTATTTTTATAAAATATCAATCAACAGGCTGATGATAATATATTCACACCTGTCCATGTACAGTTTTACAAAGTTTTAACCATTAACATGAATTCATTTCTTTAAGACTAAGTAACACGGAAAATGATTCCCAATTTTTTTCAAAGTACTTTGGGTCCTTCACTCCTATTGTCAAATAAGAAAGAACTAGAAAAAGTACCAAAGATAAGAATGAGTGGAAGTATGGTTTAGTGATGAAATTTAGTAAACTAGAAAAAAAAACCTCAAAACAAAGATTTAAATATTCAGATATACTGAATAATTGAGCTATTACTAATATTACTATAATATAAATTAAATTGCATAAACTTATGCTTAGTGGAACTAAGTGATTATTTTCTAAATCATAACTCAGATAAAATATTCGGCCTCTAAGATGAGCCTAACATATTTGTATGCAGTGCTCCTAGGGAAAAAAATAAAATAGCATCATTTTCAAATTATACATCATGCAAGATTGGATTTTAATGTGCTTCAGAATACCTCAACAATGATACCAAATACAGCAATGCTATGGTAAAAATGTTATGTTAACAGGCATCCTATTTGTGCTTCATAATAAAATAATATTTACATTGAGATTTGAATTTTATTATGTTGGTGTTTTATTTACACTTTGAGTTGTAACATTAATAACACTAGGTTAAATCAAGTCTAGCCTAATTTCATTTTTTGCAAACTTGCTTCTATATACATTTGCATAATTCTAGCAAACAGTAATCACAGTAATTCAGCTCCCTATAACCTCCTCTAACCATGTCATTCATAACTGCAGAAAATAGAAATTAACCTTTCTGAAAGCTGAATAGCATAATACTCTTTGCTGTCATGGAAAAGGTAGCAGGTGTGGCCGTGGGCTGCAGTCATTTGTCAAGTAAACCATAATGGTGGCATCAAGACAAAAATTATGCTAACGTAAAAGTAATGCTTCTCAACACTATTATTAGCACTCTGTACCAGCAGAATGATAATGAGACTTAAATCACTTCTGAGTTTCCAAATTATTTTTTTCATATGGTAGAGTGTTCCTTAGATTCTTTTTTAGATGCTGTGCATGCAGAAGTAAACACACTGAAGGTGCTTAACAAACTGTAAATGGGTTGAATGTAACCTAAAGCTCAGTTATAATTAGGTAATATTAATATAGTCTCTCACATGATGTTTATTAATTTTTTATAAATGTAACAGTTTTCAGTATTTATGTTACTTAGAAGTTTACTAACACATTAGGGTCTCTTCTCTCCTTTACACACAAGTTTAAGTTTCTCAGTAAACGACATAAAAAAATATTGTCTTCTTCCTTGTGACTCAAATTTACAACCTGAGTTTGAGGCCGGAAGCTGCCCTAGCAATGTGAACTTCAGAAAGTAAATTAATGTCTCTTGATGTTTGGTTTCTTTATATGTTAAAAAAACAAAATAGTAACCACTCATTGTCATTGTAAGGGTTGATAGTATTATGTGTATAAAATCACTTCGTGGATTTTAAAGCACAATATGTCATTAAGATACAAGTGTTACTTAATATTGCTTGACAACATTTAAAATCCTCTAAATTAAGTAAGTCAATGTTGGGAGAAAAGAGGCAATCTATCATTTGAAGATTCCAAATATTGAAGTCTAACTGGTTTTGTATTTTTCTGGCTAGATCTGAAACCCGATAAATCAAAAGGATATCAAGTAGCAGAATAATCTGGTTAAGTGCAGAAGCCTCCTCTGTACCACTTTTACTTGGCAAGAGATTAGGCTGAGGATAAGCAACATCACAAACAAAATTAAAATGTCTGTGGCAGGCATATGAGCCCCATGATGAGGAAGCTGTAGAGGAGACAAGTGTCTTCCTCCATCACAGAGCTAAACATGGAAACAACTGGGATTTTCACACTGACTACTTGACTGCCCAAGGCCATGTTCATCATTTCTAAGCAGATGGGGTGCAACTTCTCAGCAACCATGAATCTATTAAATTATATTCAACAAAATTTCTGTGGTAAAATAAAGATGGCCACAAAGTTTTTGAGACTCTTTCTATTGAAAGGGGGATTCTAATTCTTCTCCCATTGAATCTGAACAGGTTTCTTAACTCATTTGTCTTACAAAATTAGGCAGTGGTCCAGATTTGGTCTACAGATCATACTTTTTGACCCCTGATAAGAGTGGATTGGGTTTAGCCTGTAAGTAAAAACTGAGTGGTTCTGTATGCTATAGTACTCTTTACTGAAGCCTTAGAGAATCCCAACAAGTACTTCACATTTTCCAAGTGACCTTTAAGATACTCCTACTTTTTAGTTATTTTAGGAACATACACTAAAGCCCATACGCTAGGTTACATTCAATGCTTGTCGATAGACATCTGACGAACAGCCATAAGATTTCCTAAGTTGCAAGCATTGTGTTTTATTCTTGCACAAAGTACCCATTTTCATGGAGACATACAACCCAGTCATTTGTATTTCTACTAAAATACAATAATCATGGAAAGAAATGAGGCAATTATGTTTAGGTTACACAGATAGAGGAGTGAAGTGGGGAGTGAGAAAATGAGAAGAATCAATGATGTCTCCTAGCTTTCAGACTTCATCAACTGGGTGACTTGCAGTATCACTTAGAGATGGAGAATACCGGTGTGATGATTGTAAACACAGCCACCCTTTTCCATTTCTCCCCTCAAGAGGTGGAATCTATCACCCAGTCCTTAAGTCTCGTTTGACCATGTGACTTGAGGCCAATGGAACATTAGCTAACGTCACACCACAGAGACCTGAAAAGTACTTGTGAATTTTAGTTTGCTCACTTAAGAACTTAGAACCCTCCTGCTATCCTGAGAACAATTCCAGAATACCCTGTACACATGAAGAGAGGACCAAGTGGGTAGCCATTCCAACCAACTCCTTTATGAAACATCCACGGTGGCTGACCTGCCAGCTGGCAGACACATGAACCAATCAGAACAGACCAGAACTCTCCAGTAGGGTCAAAACCCATTGCCAAACTGCAGAATTCTGAGCTAAATGACTAGTTGTTGTTTTAAACCACAGTTATTTGGGGTTTGTATTAGTTACCTTTCATGTAACAAAGTGCAACAAACTTAGTAACTTAGTAACTTAAAGCACCATACATTTCTTATTTCAGTTTTCACTGTTCAGGAGTCAGGGCATGGCTTAGCTGGGTCCTTTGCTAGGGGTCTCTCAAGGTTGAAATTGTATCAGTAAGGCTCTGCTTTTATCTAGAAGTTTGACTGGAGAAGAATGTACTTTGAAACACACTCAGGTTGTTGGCAGAATTAGTTTCCTCGCGGTGGCAGGACAGAGGATTCATCTTTTTGCCAGCTTTAGGCTGGAGGCTGCCCTCCACCACCAGAGGTTGCCCACAGTTCCTTGCCATATGGGCTTTGCCAACATGGCTGTTTCCTTACTCGGCCAGCAAAGAGCATCTCTGGAGCGAATCTGCCAGCAAGACCAAGACTTCCCTAAATAACATCCTTTTGTTTCTGAATCAGAATTTCCAACGACTGGGACTTCCCTGGTGGCGCAGTGGTTAAGAATCCTCCTGCCAATGCAGGGGACACGAGTTAAGGCCCTGGTCCAGGAAGGTGCCACATGCCATGGAGCAACAAAGCCCGTGTGCCACAACTACTGAACCTGTGATCTAGAGCCCATGAGCCACAACTACTGAAGCCCACATGCCACAGCTACTGAAGCCTGGGCGCCTAGAGCCCCTGCTCCACAACAAGAGAAGCCACCGCAAGGAGAAGCCGACGCACTGCAACGAAGAGTAGCCCCCACTCGCTGCAACTAGAGAAAGCCCTCACACAGCAATGAAGACCCAACACAGCCATAAATAAATAAATAAATAAATAAATAAATAAAATCCTCAGGGAAGTGACACAACATCACCCTTGCCATATTCTGTTGGTTAGCAAGTCACAGATTCTACCTACACTCAGGGCAGGAGATTATACAAGGTCACAAATAGCTGGAGTCTATCCACCACAAGGTCATTTGTTACACAGGAGAAGTTAACCGATATGACCAGGTATGAAGACATTATGATTTTTGTGCTTAAAAGACAAGGTTCTGTGGGCTTCCCTGGTGGTGCAGTGGTTGAGAGTCCGCCTGCCGATGCAGGGGACACGGGTTTGTGCCCCGGTCTGGGAAGATACCACATGCCGCGGAACGGCTGGGCCCGTGAGCCATGGCCGCTAAGCCTGCGTGTCCGGAGCCGGTGCTCTGCAACGGGAGAGGCCACAACAGTGAGAGGCCTGCACACTGCAAAAAAAAAAGAGTAGGTTCTATAGCTAGACTGCCTGATTTTATATCCTAGGTCTGCCACTTAGCTATGTGATATGAGACAATCCATCTAACTTCATCCCTAACCACATAAACAGTTTCTATTTTAACAATGTAGATTTTTGACCTATGGGACTTATTAATAACAACCAAACAAGTCATCACCATACCGATACCTTTTACTCATATCATATTAATAACAAGAAAAAGAAAATTGGAATAAGATGTATCTATCACAACTTTATACCCAAACACAACTTCCCAGTAAGAAAAAAAAAAAATCTGTCAGCATCAGCACTGTGGAAAACAGGAAAATGCAAATCTGCCTTAGGAAGCTTTTAGTGACTTAAATATTGAAGCCACTGAAACATTAATTTGAATTTAGGATTCATGCTACAGTGATTTTACTGTACTGTGTAGTTGGCTAGGACTTCCCACCTGTTCTTCCACAAAACTGAAAGTACGAAACAACTGAAATTTAAGTAGGCTTTTACTTAAACTTTCTCATTGGTAACATCTGAAAAGGCAGGATGTAACAGCTAAGAGGATAAACTTTCCATTTGGATGTTAACAAAGTAATTCCTTTAAACTTTATTCTTCTGTTTAAAATGGAAAATACTGTCTATAAACGCTCTCCTATTGCACATATTATTTACCCATATGATTTTTAATATATATTACCAACATGATTGGTATGTGATATTGCAATTTAGGCTGAGCATTAAGTGGCATATATAAAATAACATAAAAATAAGACATTTTATTCTTGCATTTTTATTTTTATTTATTTATTTATTTATTTATTTTTTTAACCACCTAATTTCCCTTTCACATTTTTATTTAGCAGGTTATTGAAAAGAAAAAAAAAAGCTTTCATTTTAAAGTCCAAGAACCCTGGAGTTTTTTTTTTTTTTTTTTTTTTTAGTTTCTACTTTATAACAAAGTGAATCAGTCATACATATACATCTGTTCCCACATCCCTTCCCTCATGCATCTCCCTCCCTCCCACCCTCCCCATCCCACCCCTCCAGGCGGTCACAAAGCACCGAGCTGATCTCCCTGTGGTATGCGGCTGCTTCCCACTATCTATCTACCTTACGTTTGGTAGTGTATATATGTCCATGCCTCTCTTTCACTTTGTCACAGCTTACCCTTCCCCCTCCCCATATCCTCAAGTCCATTCTCAAGTAGGTCTGTGTCTTTATTCCTGTTTTACCCCTAGGCTCTTCATGACATTTTTTTAAAATTCTGTATATATGTGTTAGCATACGGTATTTGTCTTTCTCTTTCTGACTTACTTCACTCTGTATGACAGACTCTAGGTCTATCCACCTCATTGCAAATAGCTCAGTTTCGTTTCTTTTTATGGCTGAGTAATATTCCATTGTATATATGTGCCACATCTTCTTTATCCATTCATCCAATGATGGACACTTAAGTTGTTTCCATCTCCAGGCTATTGTGAATAGAGCTGCAATGAACATTTTGGTATATGTCTCTTTTTGAATTATGGTTTTCTCAGGGTATATGCCTAGTAGTGGGATTGCTGGATCATATCGTAGTTCTATTTTTAGTTTTTTAAGGAACCTCCATACTGTTCTCCATAGTGGCTGTACCAATTCACATTCCCACCAGCAGTGCAAGAGTGTTCCCTTTTCTCCACACCCTCTCCAGCATTTATTGTTTCTAGATTTCTTGATGCTGGCCATTCTGACTGGTGTGAGATGATATCTCATTGTAGTTTTTTTTTTTTTTTGCTTTATAACAAATTTAATCAGTTATACATATGTTCCCATATCCCCTCCCTTTTGCGTCTCCCTCCCACCCTCCCTTTCCCACCCCTCCAGGCGGTCACAAAGCACCGAGCTGATCTCCCTGTGCTATGCGGCTGCTTCCCACTAGCTATCTACCTTATGGTTGGTAGTGTTTATATGTCCATGCCGCTCTTTCACTTTGTCACAGCTTACCCTTCCCCCTCCCCATATCCTCAAGTCCATTCTCTAGTAGGTCTGTGTCTTTATTCCTGTCTTACCCCTATGTTCTTCATGACATTTTTTTTCTTAAATTCCATATATATGTGTCAGCATACAGTATTTGTCTTTCTCTTTCTGACTTACTTCACTCTGTATGACAGACTCTAGGTCCATCCACCTCATTACAAATAGCTCAGTTTCGTTTCTTTTTATGGCTGAGTAATATTCCATTGTATATATGTGCCACATCTTCTTTATCCATTCATCCGATGATGGACACTTAGGTTGTATCCATCTCCGGACTATTGTGAATAGAGCTGCAATGAACATTTTGGTACATGTCTCTTTTTGAATTATGGTTTTCTCAGGGTATATGCCTAGTAGTGGGATTGCTGGTTCATATGGTAGTTCTATTTTTAGTTTTTTAAGGAACCTCCGTACTGTTCTCCATAGTGGCTGTACCAATTCACATTCCCACCAGCAGTGCAAGAGTGTTCCCTTTTCTCCACACCCTCTCCAGCATTTATTGTTTCTCGATTTTTTTTTTTTTTTTTTTTTTTGCGGTATGTGGGCCTCTCATTGTTGTGGTCTCTCCCGTTGCGAAGCACAGGCTCCGGACGCGCAGGCTCAGCAGCCATGGCTCACGGGCCCAGCCGCTCCGCGGCATGTGGGATCTTCCCGGACTGGGGCACGAACCCGTGTCCCCTGCATTAGCAGGCGGACTGTCAACCACTGCGCCACCAGGGAAGCCCTCGATTTCTTGATGATGGCCATTCTGACTGGTGTGAGATGATATCTCATTGTAGTTTTGATTTGCATTTCTCTAATGATTAATGATGTTGAGCATTCTTTCATGTGTTTGTTGGCAATCTGTATATCTTCTTTGGAGAAATGCCTATTTAAGTCTTCTGCCCATTTTTGGATTGGGTTGTTTGTTTTTTTGCTATTGAGCTGCATGAGCTGTTTATAAATTTGGGAGATTAATCCTTTGTCAGTTGCTTCATTTGCAAATATTTTCTCCCATTCTGAGGATTGTCTTTTGGTCTTGTTTATGGTTTCCTTTGCTGGGCAAAAGCTTTTAAGTTTCATTAGGTCCCATTTGTTTATCTTTGTTTTTATTTCTATATCTCTAGGAGGTGGGTCCATAAGGATCTTGCTGTGATTGATGTCATAGAGTGTTCTACCTATGTTTTCCTCTAAGAGTTTGATAGTTTCTGGCCTTACATTTAAGTCTTTAATCCATTTTGAGCTTATTTTTGTGTATGGTGTTAGGGAATGATCTAATCTCAAACTTTTACATGTCCCTGTCCAGTTTTCCCAGCACCACTTATTGAAGAGGCTGTCCTTTCTCCACTGTACATTCCTGCCTCCTTTATCAAAGATAAGTTGGCCATATGTGCATGGGTTTATCTCTGGGCTTTCTATCCTGATCCACTGATCTATCTTTCTGTTTTTATGCCAGTACCACACTGTCTTGATTACTGTAGCTTTGTAGTATAGTCTGAAGTCAGGGAGCCTGATTCCTCCAGCTCCGTTTTTCGTTCTCAAGATTGCTTTGGCTATTCGGGGTCTTTTGTTTTTCCAAACAAATTTTGAAATTTTTTGTTCTAGTTCTGTGAAAAATGCCAGTGGTAGTTTGATAGGGATTGCATTGAATCTGTAGATTGCTTTGGGTAGTAGAGTCATTTTCACAATATTGATTCTTCCAATCCAGGAGCATGGTATATCTCTCCATCTATTTGTATCATCTTTAATTTCTTTCATCAGTGTCTTATAATTTTCTGCATACAGGTCTTTTGTCTCCTTAGGTAGGTTTGTTCCTAGATATTTTATTCTTTTTGTTGCAATGGTAAATGGGAGTGTTTTCTTGATTTCATTTTCAGATTTTTCATCATTAGTGTACAGGAATGCCGGAGATTTCTGTGCATTAGTTTTGTATCCTGCTACTTTACCAAATTCATTGATTAGCTCTAGTAGTTTTCTGGTAGCATCTTTAGGATTCTCTATGTATAGTATCATGTCATCTGCAAACAGTGACAGCTTTACTTCTTCTTTTCCAATTTGGATTCCTTTTATTTCCTTTTCTTCTCTGATTGCTGTGGCTAGAACTTCCAAAACTAGGTTTAAACTTTCAGATACCTCAAGTGTATATTAAAATAAGCCTGACATTTCGTGACTTGAGAGGAATAATTGACTCATAATCTATGAACAAAACCGGGGAAAACATAACTACATTGTTTTAATTTATTAATGGCAAGTGTGTGGCATCATAGCTTTAGAAATCCTTGATCCCCCACAAATTTTTGTACATGGAATTCTTACATAGTTCTTGATCTTTTCTGAAGCAAAATATATTTTTCTTTATTGTCTTAGGCTACTTGCTGATTCAGAAAAATCACTCCATATTCATTGCCCTACACTCTTTTAATGGTTCATTGCCATTACTTAGAATATGTGTTAATGAAAAGATGTTATGAAGAGTATCTGAAATTTAACTTATTTAACTGAGAAAAAAAAGCAAATAAGCCTTTTAGGTCATTGCAAACTTGTGAGTTGGAAACAGTAACTTGTAGAATCATTAGGATGCTAAGATGGAAGAAAGAGAGAAAGAAAAGCCCTGAGTATTGAGCATAATGATCTGCACCTGTTTTCAATCACGACTTTCTGTGGAAGCATCGACCGCGTTGGAATAAAGATTTCAGTGTTTGCACAGCTGGACTACAATGCTACTTTCCAGATAGTGGAAAGTCATTAAGGGCATATAAATAGACCACACTCTGATTTTGGAAGATTGAACTATGAAATTTACTGAGGGGTAGGATTGTTTAAAAAATGTTTGGTTTGTTCAGAACTCCTTTTCTTAAATAGCCTAAAAATAAATACAGAGAGGATCGTGTTATTGCCAGTCTGTGATTGATTTACACGAAGTCTATAAATACAAGAGTGATTACCATCTAATGTGGGAGCTATCACTTCTGTCCAAAAATAAGCCCCTCTCTATGGCTCCAAAGGGTAGAAATTCTGCTACCAGGGGAACAGACTTGATTTTCCACTTATCTTTTAATGACTTCCTGCAGGCAAAAACCGGGAGCCAAAATCCTACTGACATCTGTTTGTTGGTATGGGTCTTGTTTAGAACCCCAGTACTAAGTAATTATTCATTTTTTCTTGGCATTAGGATTGCATAGCTCACAATGTTTCACAACATGTAAGCTGTAATAAATAAAGGAATAAACAAAACTCTTCTCCTAAGTGCTCATTTATATAAAGCATCAGCAAAACAAACCGGAAAGCTTATACCATTTATTGCTAGATTGGCACTGTTTACAGTTCACATTTATCATTAACAAATGGAAGAAAAGGAAACTGCTAGCTTTTTCATCTTAAACCAGGTCTGATATTTTAATGATCAAGGAAAACTTCATATTGAAATTTATGCTATTGTGTAAGTCATCCTGTGGAGTATTTTCTTTTATCCTTAGTATTTATTTTTAAGGCACTATGACTTCACTGACTTAGAAGAAAAATGTGGATTTAAGCCTGAACCTGACCTTAGAGATATTAGGAAAATCTCTTAACCCTTCTAAGCATCTTTACTCCCATACTACATGGAGATAACAATATTTATTTCATAAGAGCATAGCGGAAAATAATTTAACAGACATAGGGTATATGACATCACTATCTTAGTAATGCTTTATTTTCTCCCTAAACTCTTCTGCTACTTGCTTTGAAGTATTTAATTTTAAGCACAAAGCGATGCTGACCAAGTTGTTTCACATGGAAAGACAGCCCTCGTCAATTCAATTTAAAGATAGGTAAGTTGTGAGCCAACCGCATAATAGAACTATTAGTATGGCACTTACCAAAGTGAGAAAGATCCAAATGGGGCCCATGTTTGCGGGAAGCTAAAGAATGTCCCCAGGAAATCAGGACCTAATTTCCACAACCTGTGAATATCACCTTATATGACAAAAAATATGTGATGATTTCTAAGGATTTTGAGATGGGACATGATGCCCGGTGATGCATTGCCTTAGTGTGGGCCTTAAATGCAGTCACACATGTTCTTATAAGAAAGAAGCAGGGGCGGGGCTTCCCTGGTGGCGCAGTGGTTGAGAGTCTGCCTGCCGATGCAGGGGACACGGGTTCGTGCCCCGGTCCGGGAGGATCCCACATGCCGTGGAGCGGCTGGGCCCGTGAGCCATGGCCGCTGAGCCTGCACGTCCGGAGCCTGTGCTCCGCAGCGGGAGAGGCCACAACAGTGAGGGGCTGGCATACCGCAAAAAAAAAAAAAAAAAGAAGCATGAGGAGGGTGAACATAGAAGAGGAGAAGGCACACAGAAGATGGTATGTCCCTGGAAGCAGGTGTGGGAGTGAAGTGGATGCAAGTTAAGGAAAGCTGGCAGCCACCTGAAGCTGGAAGAGGAAGCGGATTCTCCCCTGGGGCCTCCCAAAGGAACACCACCCTGCTGAAACCTGGATTTCCAGACGATGACACTGAATTTGGACATCCTGTGCCCAGCACTGTGAGAGAGTACATTTCTTTTGTTTTACATCATCAAGCTTGTGGTCATTCATTACAGGAATCTCCGTGACTACTAGTACAATGCTGCTGATTGTTTACAGGTAAGTGGACTGACTCACAAATGATCCATGATGCAGGAGGAGGTAAACACCAGACACATAACACATGTGCTAGAGGACCAGGATGGAGTCATCACACATGTGATATCTGAGGGGCACTGAAGGTTGTAGAGTGTTCATAGGAATGACAAAGAATGGGAAAAGGACATTCCACATGTATTACATACATGAGGCAAAAAAAGATGACTGAAAAGTCAGATAAGCAGTAGTTGGTGCTGATCTTTTCTTAAATGTGAACTTCCTCTGCTGAGATGGAGGAACCATGTGGGGAGAAATTTAATTTTGAAACCCAGTAGTAAAGAACACAGGCAAACAGCTCTTGGGATTGGAGTGAGCTACTTGCATGGGTACGTGTCTGAGCAAATATCCGTACACTAAAGAAATACAGTTGTTAAGTGTTCTTCACTTACGTATCTGAACCCTAATGCATTACATAGACATCTTCATAATTCTCTTCGTGTAAAACTATACCTGCCCTAAAAGAGGAAAGTAACTAGTCTGGTCCAAGGTGCACTGTAGGGTACAAAATGAAGTGAGGTGCATGTTGAAGAAAGAGACATATCCCTTAGCAAAATCTGGTTAAGAGTCCCAAACACTCATTAGTGAAAAGAAATTAAAGGAGCCTCAAAATGACATTAATTTTAGATGTGTATGTTAACAGGTTTTTTTTTGATGGTCTAGCTATGTGGTGGATATGAATGGGTCATCAGATTAAATTAAATGTTAAGTACATTATATTTATTTAATTGCTTTGTGTATGGTTCATGTATCTGAAGTGAAATTTTATGTTGTTTTTCCCTGAGTTAAAATACCCATTCAGGTATTTTGGTAAAGAACAGTATTTCTAAGGGAATAAGACATATAGCCAATATTTTGAATCCCAGCCTATGAAAATTAGGTAGGTAGGTATTACCATTTTAATAAAAATGTCCGAACCACTTTCATGTCTTTCTAAATTTGGAGGAGTTTACTCATGCAGAGGAAGAATACCTGCCACAATATCAAGACATGAATAGTCATGGCCTTTTGGGAAAAGTGGAAACAGTTACCAGTGTTTGGAATGTTGGCTTAGTGGCCAAAGTAACAATAGAAAAGGCTCAGCAGGGCATTTGCAGAAATATTGAGAAGATCTTCTATGGGGAGCAGAAGAGTTTAGAGGCAATGTAACTAGGATGCAATGAAGGAGAAAATCTGGAGCCAGAGTAACCATGGAAGATAAAGGAAACTCAACTAGGAAATGATTTTAGACAAGAGAAAATGCAGGCCTGAACTAAAATTACAGCGATGTCACAAAAACAACATCTAACGACTCAGTACATAGGGTTCATTCTGAGCACCCCACGAAATGACAAAATGAGGCAACAAATTCATATCCTCCTTTCTTCCCTCAATATACTTTCTGATCTGATTATTGTGACAGTACTTTGACTATGTCAAGTATTTATTATGCCATTGCATTTATGTTTAATATTTAATATGCAGTAATACACAAAGGAACAGAACTCTGAATGATAATCTGTGCAGAGAAGCAAAAGTAAAGCTTTTACTGTTCTCATCAAGTTTGTGAGCTGTCTGAAATGAGTCCATGTTTTTCAGATAATATTGACTCCTGCAGTAGTTAGCAGACATCAAAAATTGCATTTCAATATAAACCAGTCTGGGTTAAAAGGAAACTTCTGCCAGTTAAAAAAGCAATCATACTGATACACATATAAGTGGGAAGAGTTACTTAAATTTTTGTGATTATTAACTTATCACCAGGGAATAGAGTTTTACATAAAACAAATATTGGGTTGGCCAAAAAGTTCATTCAGCTTCTCCCAGAACAGCTTACCAAAACCCGAACGAACTTTTTGGCCAAACCAATACAAAAAGAACCTTGATCCAAGACTGAATGAGGAACAAATAGAAAAGATGAACAGACCAATCACAAGTACTGACATTGAAACTGTGATTTTAAAAAGTCCAACAAACAAAAGTCCAGGATCAGCTGTCTTTACAGGCAAATTCTATCAAACATTTAGAGAGGAGTTAACACCTATCCTTCTGAAACCATTCCAAAAAATTGCAGACGAAGGAACACTCTCAATTCATTCTGTGAGGTCACCATCACCCTGCTACCAAAACCAGAGGAAGGTACCACAAAAAAAAATTACAGGCCAATATCACTGATGAACATAGATGCAAAAATCATCAACAAAATACTAGCAAACCAAATCCAACAATACATTAAAAGGATCATACACCATGATCAAGTGGGATTTATCCCACAGATGCAAGGATTCTTCAGTATCTGCAAATCAATCAGTGTGAACCACTACATTACAAACTGAAAAATAAAAACTATATAATATCTCAATAGATACAGAGAAAACTTTTGATGAATTTCAACACCATTTATGATAAAAATTCTCCAGAAAGGGGGCATAGATGGGCACTACCTCAATATAATAAAGGCCAAATATGACAAACACACAGACAACATCATACTTGAGGGTGAAAAGCTGAAAGCATTTCATCTAAGATCAGGAACAAGACAAGGATGTCCACTCTTGCCACTTTTATTCAACATAGTTTTGGAAGTCCTAGTCACAGTAATCAGAGAAAAAAAAAAGGAATACAAACTGGAAAAGAAGAAGTAAAATTGTCACTGTTTGCACATGACACTATACATAGAAAATCCTAAAGATGCCATCAGAAAACTACTAGAGCTCATTAATGAATTTGATAAAGTTTCAGGATAAAAAATTAATGCACAGAAATCTCTGGCATTCCTATACACTAAAAATGAAATATCAGAAAGAAAAATTGAGGAAACAATCCCATTTGTCATAGCATCAAAAAGAATAAAATACCTAGGAATAAACCTGGCTAGGGGGACAAAAGACCTGTGCTCTAAAGACTGTAAGATGCTGATGAAAGAAATCAAAGATGACACAAACAGATGGAAAGATATACCATGTTCTTGTATTGAAAGAGTCAATATTGTCAAAATGACTATACTTCCCAAGGCAATCTACAAATTGAATGCAAACAAAATCAAATTACCAATGGCATCTTTCACAGAACTAGAACAAAAAACTTTAATATTTGTATGAAACACAAAAGATCCTCAATAACCAAATCAATCCTGAGAAAGAAAAATGGAGCTGGAGGAATCAGACTCCCTGATTTCAGACTATATTACAAAGCTACAGTAATCAAAACAGTATGGTAGTGGCAAAGAAACAGAAATATAGATCAATGGAACAGGAGAGAAAGCCCAGAAATATACCCACACACCTATGGTTAATTAATCTATGACAAAGGTGGCAAGAATATAAAATGGAGAAAAGACAGTCTTCAATAAGTGGTGCTGGGAAAATTGGACAGCTACATGAAAAAGAATGAAATTATAATATTCTCTAACACCATGCACAAAAATAAATGCAAAATGGATTAAAGACCTAAATGTAAGGCCTGAAATTATGAAATGCCTAGAAGCAAACACAGGCAGAACACTCTTTCACATAAATTGCAGCAGTATCTTTTTGGATTCTTCTCCTAGAGTAATGGAAATAAAAACAAAAATAAACAAATGAGACCTAATTAAACTTAAAAGCTTTTGCAGAGCAAAGGAAACCAGAAGCAAAATGAAAAGACAACCAAGAGAATGGGAGAAAATATTTGCAAAGAGACAAACAAGGGATTAGTCTCCAAAATATACAAACAGCTCATGCAGCTCTATATCAAAAAAAAAAACAATAAAAAAATACACAGAAGACCTAAATAGGCATTTCTGCAAAGAATTCATACAGATGGCCAAAAAGCACATGAAAATATGCTCAACATTGTTAATTATTAGAGAAATGCAAATCAAAACTACAATGAGGTAGGTATCACTGTACATGGGTCAGGATGGCTATCATCAAAATGTCTACAAACAATAAATGCTGGAGAGGGTGTGGAGAAAAGGAAACCCTCCTACATTGTTGGTGGGAATGTAAATTGGTAAAACTACTATGGAGAACAGTATCGAGGTTCCTTTAAAAACTAAAAACTGAACTACCATATGATCTAGCAATCCCACTCCTGGGCATATATTCAGAGAAAACCCTAATTCGAAAAGCTACATGCACCCCAGTGTTCACTGCAGTACTATTTAAAGTAGCCAAGACATCGAAGCAACCTAAGTGTTCACTGACAGATGAATGAAGCAACCTAATTGTTCACTGACAGATATGTGGTACATATATGCAATGGAATATTACTCTGCCATAAAAAAGAGTAAAATAATGCCATTTGCAGCAACATGGATGGACCTAGAGATTATCATACTAAGTTAAGTAAGTCAGGCAAAGAAAAATATGTTATAACTTATATGTAGAACCTAAAACAAATGATACAAATGAACTTATCTGCAAAACAGAAACAGACTCACAGGCTTTGAAAACAAATTTATGGTTACCAAAGGGGAAACATAGTGGGAGGGATAAATTAGGAGTTTGGGATTAACATATACACACTACTATATATAAAATAGGTAATGAACAAGGGCCTACTCTATAGCACAGGAGCTCTACTCAATATTCTCTAATAACCTCTATGGAAAAAGAATCTGAAAAATAATGTACATGTGTGTATGTATAACTGAATCACTTTGCTGTACATCTGAAACTAACACAACTCTACTCCAATATAAAATAAAAAATTAAATTTAAAAAACTTGATTTTTGATCTGGAACAATAATAATAAACAAGCAAACAAAAGTGTGAGGTTTTCTTCCCAAAATAGCAGTGTTTTACAGAATAAAATTATTTTTTCTGAATTTTAAAATGTTCTATTGATTTTAATATATGGCATATGCAGTAGCTACATAACACTCAATTCATTAAAATTAGATGAGACTGCTACCAATCACAGTAACTGGCAGAAAAAGCAATTGGTTTTGGAAGTTAAAATTATTGCCTAAAAGAAGCTATGTGTAAGTTATTTTGAATAACTATTGAGGCAAAAGAATTTAAAATTACTTTTCATGTGCTACAAAAGTACTAGATAGAAGAGTTTGTATTTATTGGTTTTGGCTAATAATAATTTCTTTATCCTTATGGAAAAGGATTTAAAATTTCTCAGCCGATAAAAAAGTGTGGAGTTTATTTTTCAGTTTAAAATATTCGTATAACTATATAACTATATTTCTCCACCAACTTTAAAAATAATATATTGAAATTAGATTAGCAGTTTCTATATTAGATTTTTTTACACTTTTTAAAATATGATAGTAGTTTTCAAATATTTATCTTATTATTCTATAATTATATTAATATATGAGAGTGTCCATAAAGTAGATCAAGTGTGAGTTAAGATTAGAAGCTATCTTCAGGTTTAACTGTCTCAGAGACTATTACAGTAAGTCCCTACATACGAACCTTAAAGTTGCAAACTTTCAAAGATGCGAACGTGTCCAGAGAAAGGATGAAGAGTGACAAGAGGAAGAAGAAGTAACTGAAGAACTGAAGAGATTCACGACGCAGGAAATAACAAGGGGACTTTCTTTATTTGAGGAGGCACTGTTAGTTTTTGAGGCACAGGACCCAAAGGTAGAATGGTACACAAAGGTTGCAGCAGCCTTTCAGAATGCAATCCAGTGCTACCGTGTCATCTATGATGAGAAAAAAAGAGCTACTACCCAGACATCGCTGGATCTTTTTTTCAAGAGGGTACTATGTTACTATGATAATTTTCAAGGTACTATACTGTAAGATTAAAAATGTTTTCTTTTTTTTTGTTTTTTTTTAATTTATAATTTGTGTGAAAAGTATTATAAACCTATTACAGTACAGCACTATATATCCGATTGTGTTAGTTGGGTACCCAGGCTAACTTTGTGGGATTTACAAACAAACTGGATTTATGAATGTGCTCTTAGAATGGAACTCATTCATATATAGGAGACTTACTGTATAAGCAACTTTCTAGTGACAGTGAAAACTACATTAGTGGTTTTAACAATGTACTTTAAATATAAATATTAAAGGATGATGTCTAATATTAGGAATGAAGATTTCACAATTGAAATGGCATCTGTGGAAGAGAAGTAAGAGTCACCGTCTTTCAAGTCCACTTTGAGAGAACTTTACATATACAATGTATCCTTAAAGCCAACAACTGCCTACTTTTCCAGGTACTCTCAGGGTTTAGCATATTTTATGTTACATCAAATTTGCTGGAAAAAAGTATTTAAGAAAAGAATAAATGAGCATTAAGCTAGTCACTTTTCCCCAGCAAAGAATGTATTTCCCAGGGAGTTGCTGTCCCAATAAGAAAAGAGGCAGGATTAGACTCCGGATTGGTGTGCTCTGCCAAGCAGTATCGTATTTCATAATTATAGGCGAGCCAACTGATAATAACGTGAAATGGAAAAGTTCTGGTCACAACATCTCCTACATACGTTTTTTTCCCTAAGCATTGTCAGTAAATTAGGGGGAAATGAATGAGTGTTCAGGGTTTTAAAAAGGTTCATGTCGCTATAGGAATTAAGTATGATTTACATATCAATTATAACTTGGATATTACAATAACTTTTGGTTGACCTTTGCCTTTTGCTAAACACTTATGTTTTCTTTTACCTGTGGACTTTTAAAAATATTATTAGAGAGGTTGTTTCAGCACCTTATGTTCATCAAAGTAAGAATTTATGTACCAAAGATGGCTAGAAGATGAGGCTATGTACTTAACAGTTGTCACAGCAACTCCTTAACATAACACATATGATTTTTCCATATTTTGACTCAAAATAATTTTATGTTTTCTTTTTGGCATCACAACAGCCAATTGTTTGGATTATTTAGAGACATGATCATATTACTTTATAAATTGTATTGAAGGTGAATATTTACATTGTCTGAGCCACTGTTGGAGAAGAGGAAATTTCCCCCTTTACCCTCTTGAGGTCTTGTGGCTGGACTAATAATAAAATTGACACAAGACAGATTAACAGGAGAAAAGGAAACACATTTTAATCATGCCCACAGAGGTCTCATAGAAATGGGACCTAAGAAGTGACCAAAGCAGGTAGCTTTTATCTTTTTAGACAAAGAAACAATAAATTTGTAAGAATTGACAGGACAAAGAAATGCAGGTGTTGGGTGTTTAATTAGTGAAGAATCTAAATGTAGTTTGGGCTTGGAGTAGTAAATTAAAGAAGTCACAGGGTTTGTTTTTATGGGCTCCTTGGCCCTGAATTCCCTGTCTCTGGTGATAAGGATGTCCTCTTACCTCCAGATGCAGGAAGTGCACTTTTCACGTGAGAGTTTTATTTTTTGCTTTCAAGCAGACAGAAATAAGGGTCAGGGTGTCCCTCTTGCCTTGGCCATTTCTTAAGTAGATTTAATTTAAAGTAATCAATATGCCACTGAAGCACATTTTGGGGTGGCCAACCCTGGAACCCAACACCACCTATTTTTTTTTAAACAAGTATGCATTAATCAGCTATACTTTGACTCTCGGAATCTGATTCCTGGAGGTAGGACTTGGAAACTACATTTTAATTTACTACCTGAGATTCAGAACTGCTGCTATTGGAGCATCTCAGGCCCACTTCACACCTACCCATGATTTTGAGAAGGAAGAAAACCTTGATCATGATTCAAGGACACAATTATTACACTGTGGTAAGGAGGCTAATGGGATAAGTGAAGGAATTCTAAATAGATTTAAACTAAGACAAGCAATCTCTTGGCCTCTCCTCTGAGATGTCTTCCGCTTTCAAATTGATTCCTCTTTGTATTGGATCTTTTTTCTTCATCTTCTCATGCAACCCATACAATAAAACAAGTCTCATGATACCTATCACTTTGAAAGGATTTCCTTCCACTGAGTTGTGTAGTTTGTAGCAAAACCAAGTGGGGCCCATAAGAGGAGAAGGCTTAGACTGCAAAATAAATTCTTTTCTAGAATTTATTCTAGAGAAATGTTTTAATTTTGGTTGGGTTTATCTTACTATCATTACTCACCACTCTTTCATTTACACACTCAGTTAGTTAACAAGTATTTATTGAGTTGTTACCATATTCCAGGCAGTGTCTAGGCACTGTTGGACAGGCCCTAAAAGTGGTCAAAGAACCTATTCTCATAGGGATTATCCCATCGAGGTAGTGGACAAATTATAAGTAGATACACAATATTTCAGTACTTAACATACCTATGAGGAAAAAAATAAGCAGGTCTTTAGGGATTGGAATTTAAGAAATTTTAAAATGTAAAAGAGCAAATCATGAAACTATTCAGGAAAAGACCAGTCCAAGCAGAAGCCACAATATTTAAGATGCCTCTGCAGATAGAGTGTTTGGTCAGAAAAGATCAGTTAAGGGGCCAGTGTGGCTGAACTAGAGAGAAAAAGGGAAGGATGACATGAAATGATGCCAAAGATAGCTTGAGGAACAGACCATATGTGGCCTTTGAGGTCAGCATGCAACATAGAGTTTGGCTTTATTCTTAATGATGTGAGAACCCTCTGGAATTACCATGTCAGAATAGAGAGACACCACACCAAAATCAAGTTAAAAATGCTCGGTCAGACTCCAGCATATGTAGAAAGAATCATTGCTTTATCCAGCCCAGCTTACCACACTTAATGTGCATTTTCAAATAGTTTAATTAGTCAGCTGAATGTCAAAGTTATAGCTTGTAATAAATATCATTTCCTTGTCTAAAGGTCTTCTTTGATAAAGAAATATAAATCATCTTGTACTTGACAAAAGGAAAATAATTCCAGTCTTAACGCTTGGCCATTGTATTAGTGAGCTTTTCAGCTGGAAACAGAATCAAACCCAGATGTTACTAGAGTCTTCAATGAAGATAGCATTTACAGAAGTGTAAAAATATTATAATGAAACAAACAAAAAACCAAAATATTGATGAACCCAAAGAACAGCAATGAGAGTAAGCCATTATCTCTCCTGGGGCTGAAGGGGTCAAGGAGCCAGGGGAGTGGTGAGGCCATGAAAGAAGAGGTGCTGCCTGAGCAGTGTGCTGGAACATAGCCACTACCTGAGGATGGCTCAGAGGCACGAGAAAGCATAGAGAAACAGACCTAGCTCCTATCACCCACTACGCCTGTGATTTCTCTCATTGGTGGATTTATGGTGCTTTACCTAAATCACCTCTTAAAAACTTAGGTACCTATCCCCCTGCTCTTATTCTTTTAGAAGAAACATTTTTTTTGGAGCTTTGTTGAAACTTTGTACACTTTCTATTTAATTCTTTTTCTCAAAAATGTTTTCTTCTGTCCACTTTTTAGACCCAGGTTGCTTTTCATTTTGCAACTTTTTCAGGTGATACTTTATTTCTAAGGTATACATTTAACATTACAAATTCCTTAAAAATATTGTTTTACTTTTTCAGACAAGATTTGATATGCATTATTTTGTTATCAATTAGAATCTTTTCTTAATACACTTGTGTATTTCTTAATATCTAAAAATGTGAGGTGAGGGGTATTTTACTTGTAGTTTGCCATTGAGTTGTAATATAATTGCACTGTATTTTTAAAATATCTTAATTTCACTTCTGAAAGGTTTTGTGATTTGCTTTTGGGTTTAATATATTTGTAAATGCAATGCTTACAGTGCTTATAAATGCACTATATATGCTTAAAAAATAATGTAGGGTCTAGAGTTACTTACTGACCTAATTTTGTCCACTTTCTGCTTTTTAAAGTTAATCTATTTTTATATAAAATAATTATTTTATTTTTCTAACGATAAATACAATTTATAGTGCAAGAATATATTTTATAGTATCTACTTTAAAAAGACCTTATTTCTATCCAAAGAAAGTTGAATAAAGTAGATATTTATTAAAATAAGGCAAATTCTCCCACCGTCCCATAAGCACATCTCACCAAGTTATAAACTAGTTTTTAGAGCAGCTTCAAATTAAAGAAGAGTGAACATATTTGAATGTACTGAAGTAGATTCAACCAGCGTTTACTTCCTCCCTACCAAAATATTTATTTACCACACAGCAGTGAGAGAATTTCTTTAAAATACAGGATACCCTGTTCTTCTGAATTTTAGAAAATGAATAAAGTATGTCCCATGTAATATTTGGGACATGTTTTATTTCACATTCATTCATTGTTTATCTGAAGTTCAAATTTAACTGGGCATCATGTGTTTTTTGTTTGCTGAATATAGATGTTTCTCTTCTGCTCAAAATTCTCCAATGGCTTTCCAATCTCATACAGAGTAAAAGCCAAAGTAAAAACCAGTTTTAGACACGGCAACACAAGCTCTGACCTGGACTAATTCTCTGATCTCATTTCCTATAATAATATCCAGCATTGCTCCAAAATACCTGCAGTGGCCTTCTTGCTTTCCCTGGACAACACAGAACTTCTGCCCCAGGGCCTTGCTATTCCCATCCTCAGTTTCTTCAGGTGCTTGTTCAAATGGGTCACCTTTAGAGAGAGTCCCTCCCTGACCAGCTTATGTCAAACAGCAACAATTTCCACATGCCCTGTTCCTTGCACTCATCTTTCTTTGGGATACTTATCACCATCTGATGTTATCTAATTTTGTTTTCTGACTCTCTCCCAAATAAATACATTTAAGCTCTACAAAGCCAAAGACTTTGTTTTACTCACTATTGTATACAAGATGCCTAGAACTGTACCAACATGTGGTAGGGACTCAGTATATTTTTGCAAATGGAATAAATGGGATAAACCATTGCTTATCCAGAAGGTAACAGAGTTGTTTTCATTCATAATATTATTCTCCAGTGTACCCTCATACCAAACATTGTGTATACAAGTCAAAGGAATTTTATGTAGAGTATCAAGGTGATTTAAATGATCATTTCAACCCAAATTGTATTTAGCCTTCAATTAGAAAGATTAATATTTAGATGAGAGAGACATCATCTATTTTCATGCCCTCTTGTGCTTTACTTAAAAATTATTGAAGCAAATAAGTAGGAGACATTAAAATTAATGATGTTATCATATTACTAGATATAGTGTTGAAAGCAATTAAGATTTTTATGATTTGGCTTTAAATTTACCTATGCAGTTATTTTGACTCTTCTCAATATTTTTATAAAATGGTACCTAAACTTTTATGTTTTTATAAAAAATATGATTGCAAACATTGCATGTGTTTCTTTTAAAAATTTGATGTATTAAAGAATAATAAAATACTAAAAAGTCAGATATGCATATAACTCTACCCCTACAAATAATCAAAACTAGCCACGCAAGTCCAGTGATACTCGATGATTATGTTTCTAGAAGCTGCTCTGAGATCCGGATTGGAGCTCATTCAGATCACTCTCTCATGCTAAGGTATAGTTTGTAAAGAATGATATAGTGCCAGAGTGGTTGCACTCAGGGACTTAAAACCTCAGCTGTAACCTCAGTGCCAGCCCCCTACATAAACAGTCAGACCATTGTGTTTATCCATGGATGCCACAAAGGCCTCCACTTCCCTCCAGGTGCTTTCCTCTTAAGAACCTGGAGAATTATCTTTCCAGAGGACATGAATTAGAAGCTTTCCATCCCATTATGGAGGTTCCAAAAATATTGAGGGAAAAGAGGTCCTGAGCCTAATTGTTTTCTTCCTAAAAAGCTCCTTGAGCATGTTGGCAAAGGTGCCTATAGTTTAGTGCTCAGCACTCCCGATCCAAGCGTATTTAGAGAGACTAGCGCCTTCACTGGCCTACAAATGTATTGTTAGTTTGTTCTACAGGGAAATGAGTGGTTACTTGCTTTACATTTGCACAGCTATAAAAAAGGCTATTCAGCAGTTAACTCTGTGTAAGGAAAGGGTGGGCCTTGCTCTGGTCTGCTCTTTACGGAGAAACGGTGTCTCTCTCCTGTTGTTCCCTTATATCATTATGACAAAATAACTGAGAAGACCTGGAAACAGAACTTTATTTTAATTTTAATTTTACTTAAAATTTTTTTTGGCTGCACCGTGCATCTTGCGGGACCTTACTTCCCCCACCAGGGATCGAACCCGTGCCCCCTGCAGTGGAAGTGCAGAGTCCTAACCACTGGACCACCAGGGCAGTCCCCAGAGCTTTATTTTTTTAAATAGCTACTACATTTTGATATCTTAATTCAAATATTCTTAACATTAACTCTAACACTTGGTTGAAAATATGTGTATGAGAGTAAAGATTAAGATTTAGATCAGGCTTATTAACAAAGCAGAGACTAAAATATGTTGAAAATATTTCTTTAAATTTCATGCAATTCAATGATCATAATTACTACAAAGCTGCATACACTATGAAAGAGAAAAACCAAAATTGTCTATTAACACTGAGACTCCTCCCAACTATAGCTAATATTTATTCTAAACAAAATTGTTATTGAAAACTTTAAGTTGCTTGGAATTTTATAAGATGCCTCCAACGAGCATCAGACTGGAATGGCTGTATTTTATTTCATCTGTGCCTCTTTGTTTTTGGTGGAAAAGGCCTTTGAATTATTCTGATTTGAAGATGAACCCAGTGGCTTAAATTCTTACAATATTTCTGAAGGTACAAACAAATTATGTTATTTCAAGTTAAAGCAGTAGAGTCATTTCCAAGTTCTCCCTCATAATGAGTTTATTTCAGAGAGAGAGCACAAAGAAATAAGAAAACAGAAGCATTTTTCAGGAATTACAGATGCAGGCTTTACCAACAACTTCAGTTCAGGTATCAAATTGGGGCTCCTGTCCTGGTGACACCCCCATCTTACCAACCCAGCTCTCTCCTCCGTCTGTCTCTCTCCCCTCCTCCTAGGCTCAGTACCGATTCTACTGCCTTGCTTCTGGGCTTTCTCTCTGGGTATTATATTTGAAACTCCCAATCAGAGAGGATGTGGTTAAACTGTTTTGTCACTATCAAATTGAGATCATCCCTATCGGGTAAGTGTGTGTTTGGGCTCGACATTATCACACTAATATATATATATATATATATATATATATATATATATATATATAATAGATAACTAATAAGGAGCTACTGTATAGCACAGAACTCAGTTCTCATCATTTCTGTCTCCTCGATGCCTAGTATGTGCTTCACATATAGTTGACACAATAAATGTTTGTCAGAGAAGTTAGTTTCAATATAATTATTATGAGGTTCAAAGTAGACTAGAAACCTGTATAAACAAATACAGACATAACTGAATACAACAATTGTGTTAGACCAGAGAATGGGCAGAAAGAAGACTTTAATAAAACATTTTAAAATCGAGATATAATTGACATATAACATTATAGATTTGTGTCAAGTGTACAACATAATGGTTAGATCTTTGTATATATTGTAAAATGGTCACCACAATGAGTCTAGTTGATGTCCATCTTCATACATAGTTACAATTTCTTTCCTTATGATGAGAACATTTAGAATCTACTCTCTTAGCAGCTTTCAAATATTCAGTAGCGTATTATTAACTATAGTCACCATGTTGTATGTTGCATCCCCTCGACTTATTCATTTTATAACTGGAAGTTTGTGCCTCTTGACCCCCTTCACCCATTTCACCCCCTGTCAACCTGCCTCTGGCGACCACCAATCTGTTCTCTGCATCTATGAGCTCAGTTATTTTTTGTGTGGGGGGGGTATTTTATTTTATTTTTATAGACTTCACATATAAGTGAGATTATGGAGTATTTGTCTTTTTCTGTCTGACTTACTTCACTTGACCTAATGCCCTCAAAGTCCATCCATGCTGTTGCAAATGGCAAGATATCCTTTTCTTATGGCTGAATTATAGTCCATTGTATGTATGTGTATATATATATATATATATATATATATATATATGCCAACACAGTTTTCTAGTGAAGGAAAACATTTTCATTAACAGAAGAAGTTCATTGCAGTCAATAATTATTATAACATCAGTAAGAAAATGTTGATTTGACAAGTAACATACATTTTTGTATTTGTAAAAATTTGAACAAATTAATTTTTACTTTTATGTAAGTGCAAATTGATAATGCCTATGGTACAGTGAGTCTCTTTCTAAACCAGACCCTTATACAGTAGATGCCATTTTGACAGGCTGGTGTACTGTGACTTAACTGTCCCTGGACTTACGTGCCTTTGAAATCTGAAGGAGTCCTTGAGCATTTTTTATAAGACCAAGATCTTCCCTGGCTCCCTTCTAAGATGGTGGGGTGGCAGTGCAGTTTTCCCAGTTCTTATGGGGCCTTTCCAATATTGCACAGAAACAGATCTCACTAAGAGAATGTTAAGGAAACCCATGCTTTAAAATGTCTCGGCACAATACAATAATTTTTAATCAAATAATATGTCAGGGCTTCCCTGGTGGCGCAGTGGTTGAGAGTCCACCTGCCGATGCAGGGGACACGGGTTCGTGCCGCGGTCCGGGAAGATCCCACGTGCCGCAGAGCGGCTGGGCCCGTGAGCCATGGCCGCTGAGCCTGTGCGTCCGGAGCCTGTGCTCTGCAACGGGAGAGGCCACAACAGTGAGAGGCCCGCGTACCACAAAAAAAAAAAAAAAAAAGAAAATAAGAAAATAATAAAATAAAATGCCTTAAAATATGATAAAATAATGTATCCTAATATACTAATCAATATAAATTTCCTTATAGTATATATCCTATTACTAACAATGATTTTAAGTCTTAATGATTATGTATTTCTTCCAGCAATTTGTTCTAAATTGTATTCTGAATAAAAATCCAGCTTCAAAGAACAGTGGTTAGTTAACTAACTTCTGAAATTCTTAAAGATCTCAATTAGCATTTTCCCTTATTCCAAAGTAAATACATAGAGATAGGCATTTAAAACCTAATGTAGAAAAAAATAATTTTTTGACATATATAAAATCAGTGAATGAATCCAAAGCAGTCCATTTCATTCTGCTACAAATTGATGAAAAGCAAACTGGCATAAACGGTAATTACATTTCAGGCAATGTTCTGCAAGGCATGTTCAGCTTCTGAAGAATAGAGCAGCTGCTTGTAAAATGTGACAATCTCTTCCACTTAAGAGAGGAGCAGAAAAGTCTCATAAAAGCAGAAAGTCACATGAATGGAATAAGTGTTTATTCTTTTAAATCTATGGATGGATAATAAACTTTAACTTGAATAAGCAGGAAAAAATGTAATACTGGTTTCTACATGAATATTATAGAATGTTAGTATTTTCATTATTTCTTCTTATAGATTTTCAGATATAGCACAAATCATTCAGATATTTTAGAAACTGTAAACTCTATGTTTTATGCTATCTGTCACAAAATGTAATCTCAGAGTAGACGGTATTCAACATAAAATCTGAAACCATTCCTGATACAGCTCCATAGGTAATGCTCACAAGTCGTTAAACTGATTTTCAGATTAAATCTGCTACAACAGTTTCAAAATTAAGTACCATATCTGAAATCTTAGCACATCTTTTATTTGAACTCAAACTACTTCAAACTGAGTCAATTTTCTCTGATTAAAGCCTTGGCAACCACCAATGAGAGCTTGCTTTTAACATGTCAGTTCACAGACTTCAAGAATTCTACTTTTTCTAAAGTTCACTCAGGAGTTAGCAAATAATTTTCAGATTTCAATTCAGGGGAGAAATGGTACCCAGAGGACCTATTTAAGGATGACAACTTTTCCCCCTATTCACTACTCCCTGTTGAAAAACTTGTAAATATAAAAATTACAAACAAGTATGATTCAGAGGAGTTTATCAAACTGGATTTGACTAACCCATCTAGTCTTCTGATGCCAAGATAAAGTAAGGATGCCACCACCAAAATAAAGTAGCCTAGCATAAGTTTCTCATAATTTCTGGTATTTCCCCTTTTTGCAGAAAAAAAACAGTAATTTCCTACACCATTTTAAAGTGCAACTAACAGAGTGAGGAAACTTGCTTAAAATTCAGCATCGGAATCTAAACACTTGACTCTAAGGAGGATTCCCCATGATGGTTATTCAGAATTTATTTACTTTTTTACTTATAAAACATGAATAACAGCTTTCTTGTAAGGCAGAAAACACAAAAAACAAATTTAAATAGGATGTTTTGTAAAAATCAGAGATAACTACAAGGATGGAAATGGGCAAGTACAGTTTTTCAGTATAACACCATCAGGTCAAAATGATAGCCTCAATTATCAAAAGGGTGCCGCTTCTACATTTTATTTAAGAAAGCAAGGAGGCACACACTAAATGATTTAGAAATATTTCAAAAATTGCTAATTTTTAGACTGTTATCAGTGGGAAATGGGCAGAAGTATTTACAACAGCAACAAACAAGAACGTTACTTCATCCTTACGGTTGCTTTTTAAATGAGCAGTGATTCCCTGTGGGAGATACCTTATTGGAAAAGTTTGTGTTCTTAAGTAACCTATGGGATATTTAGGTCGTAAAGAGCATTGCTTTAGTGCATTTGAACCAGACTAATAATAAGAAATAATATCAATAACATATTACTCCCTTAGATCATTAATTTAGTCACTAGTCAACTGTAAATTGGGTTGATTTCTCCCACTTTGTAGAAGTACTTGAACCAAGAGATGAATAATTTCCTGGAATGGATTAAGTTAATTAAAATATCTCTTTTTGGTAATTTGGCACTTAAACTATAAAGCAGTGAAATTCAAACAAGTAGAGCTCAAATTGTGAGTAAGATACCCAATATATTTTCCAGTTTAAATCGATTTAGTCATAGTAGAAAGAGAAAAAAATGTCCTTTTTCCTACTTCCTTTCTCTACCTGCCATTACAACTGCTGGTCTCCAGTTTGGCTCCAAAAGAAGCTGCCAGTTCACAGTGGCAAGTTAATCAAGGCAATTTGATGAATATATAAACACAGAGCACAAGTGTACCTTTGTACCACTAGCCAGGGCTTTAACTTTTAAGCACATTGTGGGTAAATTTAAGAATGCCTGATTTTCAAAACTTAGAACCCAGGAAGGCAGAATCAGTGACTCAACACTTTAGCAACATTCATCACCCCATATAGTTACAAAAATTTTTTTCTTGTGATGAGAACTTATTTATTTATAAAATTATGATCTCCTGATATCTCAAAACAGAGGAGTCATAATATCAAGATTAATAACTGTCTCAGGGTATATTCTCTGTTCATCAAAAGAAGAATATTTGTAGCTACATGTTCTTCTTTTGGAAGCAAATGTTCCAAGTAAGATTCTTTTTTTAAATTAATTTTTACTGGCGTATAGTTGATTTACAATGTTGTGTTAGTTTCTACTGTGCAGCAAAGTGAATCAGTTATACATATACATATATCCACTCTTTTAGTCTATTCCCATATAGGTCATTACAGAGTATTGAATAGAGTGGGATTCATGCTTTGTACATATTGAAGAAAAGAAGATTCTGCATTGCTTTAAAAATTCAGTGAAACCTAAGTAACAATAACTTTAAGAATTACACATTCTAAAGTGAAAATAGTTTTTGACCTTCTACAACGTTGTCAGATTTTCTGTATCAGGAAGAGATCATTCTTCTCAGCAGGGTACCAAATAATTTTTTAGAAAACAATTTTGTCAAATTATGTGCTTAGCCCTCAAATTAGCCCTTTGAGATGGAAAAAACTTTGGCTTATGAGTTAACCCTTCCTTCACTTGGATTCTAAATCAAAAGTGAATGTGGAAAAGAGTGAGAATAATAGAACTTCATAAAATTCTGAGAAGCCAAATGAATTTCTTCAGTGTGGAAAGTATCTTGAAAAGAACAAAGCACGACAAAATAGCTTCACTTTGTGACGATGATCACTAATAATGATTAAAAAAAAGTGTTTTCTTCATGATTTTTACTATTGCAAGACATGGCCAATTTTCAGAACTTTAACAGTTACAAGACTATCTGAAAATATCAAGATGTTTAAAAGGAACAATTCACTTCACTACAGCCAACACGTAATGATCAGGCTCCCAAGAATCGGCATCGTGAGTTAAATCATATTTAACACAAAATAAAGGTAGCAAGAGATACATCAAGTAAGATAAAACAACTTTCAAGTTTTTTTTCATATTGCAGTAACATAAGCAATTAAAAATTTTAGGAACTATATATAAATTTACATATGCAATAACAAAATGATTCATTGCAATGTTGTATTTAAACTCTGATGGTATTAAGAACATAATATCCCAATTTACCTAGACTTATAGAGGCCTTTAAGAAAACATGTTTGCCTTCATCCATGATGTCACAGAATTCATGCTCTCTTTGACCTAGTAGACATTCTTATATTTTATTAAGTGTATATTATTTGAGCAGTCATCAGTTTTCTTTGGAATGTGTTTAATTTAATGTACATATTTATGTGGCAGGCAGCCTCTAAGTTGATCCCTGATGATCCCAGGCACCTGGTATGGTATGGGTTCGTTGTACTGACCAGAACAGAAAAGAGTAGAATATGGTGCAAGTGATGGGGTGTCACTTCTGAGATTATGTTACAAAAAGACTGTAGCTTCTGCCTTGGGTGTTCTCTCTTACTCTCTTGCTTGCTCTGAAGGAAGTCAGCTGCCGTGCTGTGAGTTGCCCTGCTGAGTAGCGGCCCCGGCTGAGTACAAGGGTTGGAGTGCTGATCAAGGAAAAGACAGTCAAACACTTGACTAGTATGCTCCCAAAGGTACTTCATCAAGGTCATGGAGAGCAAGAAAAGACTTAAAAATCATCATCGAGGAGCCTGAGAAGACATGGTGACTAAATGCCATGTGATATCCTGGATTTGATACTAGAATAGAAAAAGGGCTTTAGCGGAAAAACTGCTGAAATCCAAAGAAAGTGTACAGTGTAGTTTAGAGTAATAGGCCAATGTTCCCACTTGAGTTTTGACAAAGGTACCATGGTTATGGAAAAAAATAGCATTTGGGGAAATTTGATAAAGTGTAAATAGGAACACTGTACATATTGTCTTTGCTACTTCCCTGTAAATCTGAGTATACATTATGTGTTATACCTATAATACATACTGCATATAACATAAAATTAGAAAGAGAGAACACTTGGACAATTAAGGTTTATTAAATGTCAGCTACTTATCAATTTTAAGAGAATGCTATAACTGTCCTTAATAAAATGTACTTTATGTCTCTTAAAGATCAATTCGTGAAATATTCTTCCATGGGGATTTCTCCATTTTAATTTGAACTATGATAACTGATTTTAGTCCTGGGATAAATCTGCTTCAACTCTATGTGCTTTTAAATAGTTTTTATATGTAGAAGCTCATTTTATCTTAAAAGTACCTTGTTATATCAGCAGCAGATGTTTTAGTAAGTCCATTTTAAATATAATAAAACTGAGGCCAAGAGATTTATAGGAAATAAAGACCTTTATGTGCATCCTCCTATTTCAGTATTCTCTCCTCTATGGCAGTGACTTAGGAGTTCTCTTCTTTAAAGCCTAGGGCTATACATGGGGTACAGAGACACTGATAAGCATGTTTTGTGTCTCTGATTACCCCTGATTATAATGTAGATGTATCATGAAACTTTGCTTTTAGATGATTGATGCATTTCAAGATGACTAGGATTAAAAGAGTTTGTTTAGTATTTTACTGAAATTTAAAATAAATACATGCTTAATTAGCTTCTGTCAGCTACAGGATTGGAACTGTAAGTATATTTTGTGTAAGTATTCATAAAGATTTTTGACAGAGAACCATCCCTTTGAGTCCTACCTAACTTTCAGCACAGACTTAAATGATGATATTGTTTATTCATGTTCCATTCATTCTTTATACTTCACTGCCTTTAAATATGCAGGGAATCACGGAGTTGAATTGTCTTGATAGACTTATACTAATTGCCCTATTGCAGATTTGTTGAGTATGGATACATATACAAATAGGATGCTGTTGGGGAGTTTAACTATAATTAACAGTGGGTTATTATACTATATGGCATATAAATAGAGAAAATATGCTAAATATTATATTATAATATATTAAATAATCCTTATATGCGTATATATATATATATATCTGAAATGCAAATATATCCATATAGATTATATATAGTATATATGAAATTGATAATTGATACTGATAAATATCAATTGTATAGCTTGCTATAGATTTGTATAGTAAAATACAAATTTCTATAAAATGTGTGCTCTTATACTCATTACTTTGGAATAAATTTCACATTTTCTTTTATGCTCAGAAGTAAAGGAAAAATATTGATACAAAAATCTAAAGATACTCATTTCATTTTGTTTGAAATCATATTATCTTATTCAAGAAAATGTCATAGATAAAGGATATGCAATTTTTCATGGTCCTTAGTATTCTAACAAAAAGAAAGGTAAGTAAGGCTCCTTGATACTCAATAGTGAATAGGTTCAGAAGAATGAAAATACTGAACAGGTCATGAGGCGTGACTTGGGATCTAACCTATACATAGTACTGACTCCTAACTACAGTATCCATGAAACACTTTGTACATGTCATGATCAAGTTCAGACAGAGACCCCTTTGTCACTCATAATTCAAGGATTATTTAGAATTGTGTTGGGAGATCCCTGGGACAGAAGATTTTTGATATGCATGGTGGTTAAAGTAGTTTTGAAAAAAGTGTGTGGGAAAGGAGGTAACAAAAAGTTAAAGAATATTTTTTATAAAATATTTTAAGCATACCATTTCATTTCAGATTTCAGAATTAGAGAATATTATTAGAATAAAACTGAAATCCCAAACAACTAAAAGCAGTATAAAAAGGCAAAAAAAAGAATGTTTTGATCAATAAATCAAAAGTTTTTAGTGTATATTAGAGAATAACTTTGAAGCATAATTGGTCAAATTGCAATAGGCAAGTTTTTTGGTCTGTTTTCAAGCTCAGATACAAAGTTCTGAGTAATTCCAAATGAAATAACCAGTTAGTTAGGAACTATGAGGATCAGCATGAATGCTTCACATGTTTCCTGTACAAATATAGTTCAGAAGCTTGGATAAGAGAGATTCAGAGAGAAATAAAATAATTACCTTTCTTTATGATACTACTGACAAGGATATAAAGCTTTATATACTTATAAATAATTTGCCCAAAGCCCAAAACATAATAATTGCTAAAGTCACTTCAAGAAAAATAAGGAACTCTAAATCATTTAACTTTCAAAAAATATAGGTCATCTAAGTAAGCATAAAAGACAGTGTGATGGAATAAAACAAATGTGAGAGAGTCGGGGGTGGGGGTGGGGAGGTGTGTGAATTTCAGACTGAAATTTGATTTTTAGAGTTTGATTTTTAGTTTCTCTACTTATTTATGTGGCACTAGGAAAAGTATTTACTTTCTTTGGGACACAGGTTTTTCCTCTCTAAAATAGTATTGAGAATACTACTTTGTAATATTGTTGTAGGCATTCATGTTAGATGTAAAGTCCCTTGCTCAGTGCTTTCTCACATAGAAAGACTTGATAAATGCTATCAATTATTTTGAACATAGAAAATTACTGGAAAAAAAACTAAACAGTAAACTTAGGAGATTTTCAATTCTTAAACACTCAATTATGTAATCATTTGCATTTAGGAAAATCTTGCTTATGATTGATTTATCTCCTCAATGACCAGGGAGATAATTTAGAAAGCCATAAATAATATTCTTTTGTCAAATATTTTCTGAATGTTTCATACCCATAGGAAATATAAATACTAAGGCAAGATAAAGTACAAGACGTGTCACATGGCAAAACTGCATATGGTTACTATCTACACTTAGGTACTCATAAGTTCCATAGTAATTTAGAATTTTTAAAGATGGTTTCACTATATGTGTAGAATGATCACATAGTACAGTTCTGATATGCTTCTATTCTTCCTTTTGCTTCCCTCACCCACATATACGCTATTCCAGTCTTATAAATAATATTTCACTCTGAACACCCCAAGTTATTTCACAACTTGTGCCTTTAATTATGCTCTTCCCTTGGCCAGGGATTCCTATCTTTACTATAGACTGTAAGCTACAAATGCGCCAGAATTGTCCTCTCCTTTGTAGGGCTCTACGTTCGCTATATGTCTAATAGTTGTATCATAAAATGAATGTCCCTCCAGAGAATCCCTCCTTATTTCTCAAGACTCGTCTCAAGACAAGGTTAAACGTCTTCACTGCCAAATCCTTCTCTCCTACATTTTTACAGCTCACTGTAGAATTATATACCTTATCCTTTGAGCTTTTAAAACATCCCATGTTTGCAACTAGTATAAAACTTAAGATCAACAGAATCCATTCAGAAGTGAGGATAGAAAGGGAGAAACATCATTAACCTCTTAGAACTCTCTCTAAAATAATTTTTAGTGATACACACAGCAGTTCTCAGATTCATAATTCTATAGCCCTGAAGATGTAGTACTGTGTTGTTGACCTGTCTTTAATAAATCATGATCCTCCTTGAATTAAAGTCCATGTAAGGTAAATTATAAAAATATACCAGAATGTTTCTGCATAGCTTTTGATGAAACCACACTTTTATAATAAATTGTAATAATTTAAATAGACCAGTTACTGTAGAATCCAAACAATAAAAACAGAATTATTACCCATGGAGTTTGAGCACTGCCATCTCCAAGTATCACAGATTTTCATGATTTTTTTAAAAAAGAAAATACCACCTAGTGTCCATCAACAGATGAATGGATAAAGATGTGGCACATATATACAATGGAATATTACTCAGCTGTAAGAAGAAATGAAATTGAGTTATTTGCAATGAGGTGGATGGACCTAGAGTCTGTCATACAGAGTGAAGTAAGTCAGAAAGAGAAAAACAAATATCGTATGCTAACACATATATATAGAATCTAAAAAACAAACAAACAAAAAAACTGGTCATGAAGAACCTAGGGGCAAGACGGGAATAAAGACACAGACCTACTAGAGAATGGACTTGAGGACACGGGGAGGGGGAAGGGTAAGCTGGGACAACATGAGAGAGCGGCATGGACATATATACACTACCAAATGTAAAATAGATAGCTAGTAGGAAGCAGCTGCATAGCACAGGGAGATCAGCTTGGTGCTTTGTGACCACCTAGAGGGGTGGGATAGGGAGGGTGGGAGGGAGGGAGACGCCAGAGGGAAGGGATATGGGGATATGAGTATATGTATAACTGATTCACTTTGTTATAAAGCAGAAACTAACTCACCATTGTAAAGCAATTATACTCCAATAAAGATGGTAAAAATAAAAAAGAAAAAGAAAAAAGAAAATACATAGCCAGTTAATGATTGCAAATTGAGTTATTAGTAGGAAAAAGAAAATCCAGAGATTATAGAAATTCATCTAGTGAAAGGAAAATAGCAAAATAACGAAATTAACTAACTTACAATGTAATAGCAAACTGCTTAAAGTTTATTTTAAGCAGAATTTAAAACAGAACAACAAATCTCGATGTTTTCTGTTTTTCTAGAAGTGTCATTAAAAAAAAACATAAGTTAATGCTTTTCTAGGTATTGAAAATGGGTCAAAAGTAGTTCTTTTGAAATTTATGGGCATCACACATTTTGCAAATAGACCTGCTATTCCCCACTTGAGAGTAGAAAATGGAAGTAAAAATTCCTGGCTCTTGAAATCCTCTCATTCATTCTCTTTGGTTTTGTTCTTGACTGCATTAGCAACACGTCCCAGTTTATTATCGTCAGCTTCTATTTTTAAGATCATGTTGGTCAGAGTTTGTCACCGTTGGTCTCGGGGTTTTCTAAAGTGATTTACATCATATTTTCTTCCCTCCTCTGACTTTTATGGTTGTCTCACTCTCTCACTGTGACTTTTCCAGCCTGTGTAGGAAACAGCCTCAAAATAGTTTGAGAAGTTGTACTTCTAGAGGATTAGTGGGTCATCATAGCCATGTTTTCCTTCTTTGCCTGAAATTATATTTTTGACTGTAAACCTGTGGACATGGTGATAGGGATGACAGGAGAGAAGAGCCAATATTTATCAAAAACTGTCTGTGATACACACGACTTTTCCTTGGAGCCTCTCTTGATTTTCCATGTGAAAACAGCTTTTCTTTTATGGAAGTGAATATTATAGTTTGAAAACTGTAGCAAATCCCAGATCTGTTCAATTCAATAAGGTCCTAAGCTTGGCTGTTCCTGAATAATTTTTTATTTAGTCCACTAGTGCACAAACTTTACACCATTACAGCAATTTCCCTTACTGTTTAAAACACTAAACTTTAACTATCAGCTAGTGTCCTATACCTTATATATTTTCTATAATTGATGCTATATGCTGTAAGTATTAAAATATAGAGTCAGCTAATTGGATAACAGTGTTACATTAGTTTAGTATTTCTTTTTTTACTTCAGTTTTGATTTTTTTTTGTTTTTGCTTTTTCTTTCCATCTCAAATTTTCTATTTGTTTTTGTTTTGTTTTGTTTTGTTTGTGATGGGTATTATGGCTTTGATGCTAATAGATAAAACTGGAATGGACTTGATATTGATAACTACAAATGATTTTATGCTTGCCATGAGCTAAATTTAGCCAAGCTGATTGATCATGGATATCAACTAGTTACGAGAAGACAATAATTGGTAAACGCAAATAACTTTTAAATCAAGTCCTAAATTATTATACCACTGTAATCGTTAGCAAAAGACTATGTTCCCCAAGTCAATCATTCATTCATTTATTCATTCATTTTTTCATTGAATAAACATGCTTTGAGCGATTTGACCAGTCACTGTGTCTTTGAGTAATGGCCTGAAAAGAATTTTATTTCACTCATTTATCTCTACCCTAAATTTAGTATTTTAATATGTGCAAAGTTTAGAATAGCAATTTCTTATTTTTATATGAAATGCCTAAATATTTAGGGTTGCATTAAGTAAGGGTTTACTACAATACACGATAGGCACTCCTAGTTTACATCACTTTTTTTTTTTTTTACAAAAGATGTTGGGCGTAGGAGTTTATTAATTAATTAATTTATTTTCGCTGTGTTGGGTCTCCGTTTCTGTGTGAGGGCTTTCTCTAGTTGTGGCAAACGGGGGCCACTCTTCATCGCGGTGCATGGGCCTCTCACTATCTCAGCCTCTCTTGTTGCGGAGCACAGGTTCCAGATGCGCAGGCTCAGTAGTTGTGGCTCACGGGCCTAGTTGCTCCGCGGCATGTGGGATCCTCCCAGACCAGGGCTCGAACCCGTGTCCCCTGCATTAGCAGGCAGATTCTCAACCACTGCGCCACCAGGGAAGCCCGTTTGCATCACTTTTGTGTTGCCATAGTATTAACCTAATAATCTAGACGTTTTTAAACTCATTAGACTTAAATTAAGTCCCCCAAACTAATCAGCTATTTCTTATTTGTACTCATAGCTTATATTCAGGCAGTCTTACTCACGTTATATCCATTAATCTAATTTTTCTTTAATGATACTTTTATTCTTGATTTTTAACTCTGAAATTTTCTTATAAATATAGAAGTTTTGACAGGAAACCAGAAGAAAATTTAAATATCTGCAATCTCATGTACTAGACGTAAAACACATCTGTATAGATGCCCAGCATATGTTAGTATTTTGCTTACTCATAAAAATTTATTCTGCCAGGCAAAACAGTGAACATTTAGATGCATCCCTTTATGAGAATTTCACTACCCATAAATAAGCATATATATATAAAATTAAAAATTGGCATCCTCTTACATGTAGATAATCTGATGTCTACGTCTTAGTATTAACATTATAATAATATAATTAATATATAATGTTATTATAATATATAGTATATATGATATAATAATATAATGATTGTGAGCACTTTCCAATTCACTAAACATTCTTTGAAAAGATTTCATTATCACCATAATACTAGTGTCCTGTACTCTAAGTGCATCTGTCCAAATTTTATTACAATTTTTATATAAAAACCTTTGCACCTATCTTTGTCCACAGTTCTGATTATTTCCTAGTTTTGTCTACGATAATATATTGGGTTAAAAGTGTAACTTTAAAAGCTTTGGTAGGTATTGTAAGAATAATTTCAAGTTATTCCTATTGTTTGTGCCACACTGAACACTGTTTCCTTTCTCACATTTCATGATACAACAGTAAAATGCTTATAAGTTTCCCATATATCTTGCTATGTTTTTTCTTTGGATTTTTCCCTCCTTAAGTTTTATTCAATAATCAAAATTTAATTCAAGAGTTACTCCAGAAAACTTTACTTAACATCCCCAGGCTGGGCGAGATGGTCTTTATTGACTCTCATAATAGTCTGTGCATATCCCAAAGTAAGACTTGTGTATCTGTGCGTATTTGTGTCTCACTTAAGAATGATGATCATATCTCTCTTTGTAGCGCCTGTGACCAGCACAATGCCTGGCCCATGGTTGACATCAAATAATTTTTTTAATTAAATAATCATCTGACTGATATACTATTCAATCAATAAATTTGATTCTCACAACAAACTTTTCATGTGGGCAAGTACTATTTTCCACTTCATATTGAGCAAAGAAATATAAAATGGATTACTTTCCTGGAGTCAGACAACTAGAAAATGTATGCAGTGTGTTTCTGGAGCCAGAAACAGACTTTATGAATCCTATTATACTATTATATTAATTTTCTCAAATGTGACACAGGAAATCTATGATGGAAATAGCCAAAAGAACTGGAAAATCAGCTTGACAGTTAGGAAGTGTTAGGTTACAATAAATATCATTATTTTTGCCCATATGATATTAATAGTGGATTTATATTACCTTTTCCATCGTTTTTTATTTCCACATTTTAAATGTCTTTGTAATAAAAAAATAACATGAACTGTCATTAAATAATGTATGACATGACAAATCATTCTTAGTAATTTTTCCTATAGGAATCTATTTAAAGACAGAGGATATGAGACTTACAGTGTGATTTATAAACGTGCATCATTAAAATATTTGAAATATGTTTTTTCAAAAACATCTGGTAAGCATTTTATGTAAAATTGTCCTTTTTCTTTTAACTTGGCCTCAGCTAGAGGAGTATATCTAGGAAGTCCATTTTTTCCCACCACAATAACCTACATTGCTTTAAAACAGCATTCTTTATCGGTAAAGTGGCAGAGTAGAAATAGCATGAGCTTTGGAATCAAACATACCATATGTTTGAGCCCCAGGTCACCCCACTTCAGGATGTATGATGTTAGGAAACTTATTTCACTTTCTGATCCTCATTGTAAAATGGAAATAGAAATAAATGTCCTGATAATAAACATCAGAGCCATATATTGTGAATATTCAGTATATGTAAGTTTCACTTTGTTTCCATCTCTCTAGGAGGAAAGATGGTGTTGCTGGACAGAAGGCTGGGGAAATAAATGTTGGGTCTTTTATACCCCATATAATGAGTTTTCCTTCAGATGGTTATCAGATTTACAATAGAAGATTCTAGGGCCTTAATTTTGCTATGAATATGTAAGGTTGGTTTGACCTTTGAATAAGTGTGATTGATTGGTTGTGGTATAAAGCAGTGAATTAGCTTGGCCTGTTTAGAGGCAGCTGATAAAATCCACAGCTTTACCGAGTTTGCCTCACAAAGTTGCTTGTCTTCCAAACTGACTACTGGCCGAAAAGTTCTCTCTCTTCTGACTAGGGAAAGAGTAGTTCTTGGCAACTGAAGTGAGCTGCAGGCTGCTAAAATGAGTTCCAGTTATTCTATAGTTTGTTGAGATTTCATGGGGCCAAAAAATAATATCATATAGGCTTACCGAAGCCCAAACACACTGAGATAAACACAGTAGTAAACTAAATATCAGTGTTATTACTCAAAAACAGGATTGGAGGATGTGGTGAAGATAAGGAGTCCCAACGGGCTTCCGCATCATTCTCTCAGAATTAGACTTGCTCACGGAGTCACTGGCAGTCCTGGGAAATCACCGACCACTTCTCACAACGGCAAACAGCCGACTTCAAGGCCATGAGCAGACCAGAATGTTCCCAGTCTGCAGGCTGGCAGAGCCACAGGACTGAGAGCAGAGAACGGCTTTAGAAAGGTCAATTCCTTCTACCAGTTTCTGCAACCAGGTAAGTTATTTTTCTTTCCTTAGGAAGGAGTTTCCGAGAGGTGTGAACTGAGGCAAAGAGTATTATAGTAAAGCAATAGTTCTCGAAATGTGGTCCCCAGATAAGCAGCATCAACATCACTGGGAACTTAATGGAAAGGGAATTTCTCAGGTCCTGCCTCAAACCTATGGAATTAGAGACTCAGGATACAGAACCCAGCAATCTGTTTTTTGTTGGTTTGTTTGTTTGTTTTTTTGCGGTACGCGGGTCTCACACTGCTGTGGCCTCTCCTGTTGCGGAGCACAGGCTCCGGACGCGCAGGCTCAGCAGCCATGGCTCACAGGCCCAGCCGCTCAGCGGCATGTGGGATCCTCCCAGACCGGGGCACGAACCCGTGTCCCCTGCATCGGCAGACGTACTCTCAACCACTGCGCCACCAGGGAAGCCCCAGCAATCTGTATTTTAACAAGTTAGACAGGTGATTCTGAGATGTTAAAGTTTGAGAACCATTGAATAGAGGAGGTCTCCTGTGCTAATTTCCTATTTATTTCTCTATAACAAATTACCACCAATTTAACAGCTTATAACAACACCTATTCAATATCTGATGCTCCACAGGTCAGAAGTCTAGGTGGACTTAACTGTTTTCTTTTCTATGGGATTCAAAAGGCCACAATGAAGGTGTGAACCAGGCCAGCATCTTATGTGGAGGATCTGTGGGTTGGGGGCAGGTATCTGATTCCAAATTCAGTTGGGTTTTTAACAAAATCTGATTCCTTGCTGTTCGTTTCCTACAGCCTGAGGTCCTCATTCTGCTGCAGGCTGTTGGCTGAGGGTTCCTCTCTGCTCATAGGACCAGCGCTCAGGTCCTTCCCATCTTACCTCTTGCATCTGAAAAGCTGACAATGGAATATCCTCTCATGCCAAAATTTTCTCACACTTCCAATCTCTTTGATTTCTCCTTCTGTTACCAGCCAAAGGAAACTCCTTGCTTTTAAAGAGCCCATGTGATTAGATTACATCAACCTGAATATCTGGTACCTTTTATTTCTGCATTTTAAAATAATTTTCTGCATTTCTCAAACTTTCTATAATCAACATATTTATCTTCTAATTAAAAAAAACACAAATTCTTGTTTTGGAACAGAGTTTGGTCTTACTTTGTATAATTTTTAATTGGGCATTTAAATGAACAAAACCTTATTATTCCTGTGTAGCAAGAGAAAACTGATAATTTTGTAGACGCCCATCACAGGAACTACTACTTAGATGCATGAAAATGTCCCACTATCCAGGGCTTGTTGAGAGACAAACATTTCAGATACTTAATTTCTTAGCACCCACCTGGAGGTAGACAGTTGCACCGAACTTAGGCTCACGTTATCAGATGCCCTGCCCTAGATATTATATCCAAATATCTAACATTTTTAAAGCTAATTATGGAGAGAGAGAATAGATATTTCACTCTGGCAACACAGTATTAACAGCAACATCTAGTCTCCAAATAATCAGATGTAACAGCAATTCCCAGTTTTCTCCCCAAAGTGTGACAGTTTTAGAAAAGTAATATCAAAGAATTTCTGTAGAACCAGTTCAATGAACAGGGATTTTACTACCATTATGACTATGTGAAAATCATTTCTCCAAATATAACACCTAAAAACTCTTCACAAGATTTTTTTTTTTTTTTTTTTTTTGCGGTAGGCGGGCCTCTCACTGTTGTGGCCTCTCCCCTTGCAGAGCACAGGCTCCGGATGCGCAGGCTCAGCAGCCATGGCTCACGGGCCCAGCCGCTCCGCGGCATGTGGGATCTTCCCAGACCGGGGCACGAACCCGTGTCCCCTGCATCGGCAGGCGGACTCCCAACCACTGCGCCACCAGGGAAGCCCTTCACAAGATTTTTATAAATTGCCTGAAAATACTTTTCAGTAACCATAGCCATTCTGGTGAAGAGTGGAAATTCTGGAAAACAGAAAGGACAAGATGGTGAAACGCAAAATATATCAAACTCTGATGATACTAACATCCATATTAGCAAATCAGTCCCTATAGAGTAATTTCAGATGCTTATCAAAGAATGGAGTTATTTAATATCACAAATTTTATTTAAAATAGGATATTAAATATTAGAATTGTTCAAATGAGCCTGTAATTATTGAATTAAAGTCTAACTTCAAAAGTCACAAGCAATCAGAGTATTTCTATAGCTAGTTCTCACATTTTTTTCTTTTTTCCCTGTTAATGGTAACTTTTACATTTTATTTTTCACTGAACTCTCTGTCTCCCCTGTTGGAAGCCACTGACTCTGTCCTATCTCTTCTCCTGCAAGTACAATTTGGTCTAAAAATGCCTCGAGTATTTGTTGATGTAAAGTCAACCTTACTGAAATTTCTTCTTAATATGAAGTAAATGAAATTTGGAAAAAAATACCCTGGATTTAGGTTTTCTTTGTCTTCACACTGAGCTGTGTAATATTAATTGGGATGCCTTACCTGTCAAATTTTACTCCGTCATAAAATGGGAATTAAAACAGCCATTCCACAAGCTCACTGTAATATTAAATATATATGTCAAATGTTTTTGTACGATAAAACAATTTTTGCCTACAACAGACTCCTATTTGCCATTGTGTTATTTGATTTTAAATGACTTTGACTAACCGAGTGGACAGTAATTGCTTATTTAAACCTGAGTAATAATCCTAAGCCTTAAATATTGTGCTTTCCTATTTAGGAGTGTATGATGAAGAACCACACTAGTTTATCAGGATTCAATTCACAGGGTTCATTTACCTTACAGTTTTAAAATTGCAGTCTTTTCGCCATACTGAACACCAAATAGGAAATGTTCTTAAATAAATTATTTAGATGTCTAAAGAAGTTTCATGTCAATTCTTAGAATATTTGTAAAAGAAAAGAACCGACTATCTGAACTGAATTGTTCACCTCCTGATATGTCTTTATGAATAGGTTAAATCTTCATTTTTAACCTTCTTAGAGATATCTTTACCTCCGTTTAATATTAAATAGATGTAAGATGTATTATTCCTACAATTTTAGCATGGTTACAGTTTTTAAAACAAAACTATAATTCTCTGGTCTGGAAACATGAATAAATTGTGAAAACACTTCTTTACCATAACCATAGTTACATTCAAGAAGTTAGCTTTATATATATATTTTTTAAATTTTTGCTTCATTCATCATAATTGTTTTAATAAGTAATATTATTGACAAATATATATTTCCTATAAGGTGACTACAGGTTGCAGTATTAGCTGACCTAATAGCATTTTGAACTCAGAGAGTTATCCCATATTATTCTAGATCAAGTGAAATCATATTTCTAAGTATCCACACACCACTCCTAGATGAAAAGCACATTATCACAGTTCTATCTACGAGTGAACAGGATTCTGTTCCTACTGTTTGGAATAGGCCTCCTGCAGTTAATGATTCTACACAGGCATTAATCACATCCTCTATCAAGTAGCCTAATGATGCTGAGGAGGTGGAATCATTCTGATGCTAAATTATATTTTGCCTGACAGGGAATGAAAATTCTCTTTTAGTAATTATTAAAGAGATTGGTAATAAGAACAAGAAAATGACATGTCAGAAGTATTATTTTAATTTTTCTTTAGAGAAAAAGAAATTATTTACAAAAAGCGAGCTGTCCTTTTCATCACTTTTCCCTTATTTCTTGTCAAGTTATTACATTGTCTATGTTACCAAAGTTACCTGTCCTGTTTGGAATATGTTGGAGTATTATACTTTTCTTACACTAAGCATCACTTGTAAAACTTAACTGGGTCATATCCTCGTAACAAAGGAATATTTTACTGTTTTATATATGTGAAAGGCTTTCAGAGCTACAAAGCCCTGTATAACTCGTCTGGAACTCACTGCCAATTTTAAATTTTACCTCACAAGTAACTGAAGCCTGGTTATAAAAAAAATAACAACCAAGAGAAATAAATTAACTAAAATAGTCTTCAGAAGAATGTTATTCAGAAGAGGATGAATACTGCAGATTAAGAGTTCTGGGAGATAATTATAAGTGGGAATTAGCAATAGGTTGTCTTTGCTTTAAAGTGAAAGAATGGTAAAGCTTCTATTTTAAAATCCAATTAATTATGGGAGGATGGTAGAGTTTTATGTCTTCCTTTTTTTCCCCTACATCCAATATACAATCATTTACCAACCCTTGTTAATCTTACTGCTTTTCATCCTTCAAACCATCCACATAGTCCTCTCCACCAAAACAAGAACAACCCAGTTTATCTCTATCATCTCTGATCTTTATTCATTCATCCTCCTCCTAGTGACATGTCCACCTTCATCCGTGCTCTCTTTCCGATGTCCTTCCATTCTCCAAAGATATCTTCTGAAACACAGGACTCATCTTGCCACTCTCCTGATTAGAAATTCAACATGACAGTTAATTGTATATGTCAGCCTTCTAGGATATAGTGCTCAACTGTTTAGTCAAACAATAATCTAGATCTTGCTGTGAGTGTCTACTTAAAGATGTGTTTAACATCTAAATCAGGAGACTTTGAGTAAAGCAGTTTATCCTCCATAGCCTGGGTGGGATTCATCCCATCAGTTGAAGGCAAAGACAGATTTCCTGAAGAAAAGCAATTCTCAAGACTTTAATATAGAAAACTTGCCTGCAATCATAGGATTAAAAAGAACAACTTCTCTTTGAAAAAGAACTTTTCCAATTTCTTAAATCTATGTTTTAAATGGCAAAAGAACCACATGTTCATTGTAATAAGTCTGAAAATATAGACTATATATATATATATATATATGTAAAATACAAATAGCATCCCCATCTCCTACAACAAAGTTATACACGTTAGTAATGTGTTCTGCAGGGTTCCATACCTTTCCTCTAGTATATTTTCAATGTTGCACTCTGTAATTAGATTTGTGATTGTCCAGATTGTGACTGGTAGATCATTTCCAGATCATTTGCTACATTTTTACAGCAATCAATACTCGCAGAATTAGTACTTGTACAGTAGTATTCATGATAGTCGAAATATTTCTAAGGTGATAATTTTCTAAGAGGATGGTGTTGATAAGTAGTAGCAATAATCACAGGTCCATAGGTCCTAGTGAGCAGAAATTTCCTGATGCCAACAGCAATCATCCAAGACTGTGGCTAAGTATGTCATGTGGTGCCTTTTTGCAACTAGAAACTGAACCGGCAGGTGATCCAGAAGAATACTTGGAATCTTTTCTATATAATAAATGATAATTTCTTGAAAAGCCCTGTCATTCTCTTCTGAAGTGGAGTAATACAATTTTTGAAAATTATTAACTCAAGAAAATACTTTGGACACTCAATAAATTATCCATTTAGCCAAGTGATTTTTTTTTTTTTTTTTTTTTGCGGTACGCGGGCCTCTCACTGTTGTGGCCTCTCCCGTTGCGGGGCACAGGCTCCGGATGCGCAGGCTCAGCGGCCATGGCTCACGGGCCCAGCCGCTCCGCGGCATATGGGATCCTCCCAGACCGGGGCACGAACCCGTATCCCCTGCATCGGCAGGCGGACTCTCAACCACTGCGCCACCAGGGAGGCCCTAGCCAAGTGATTTTTGAAACTCTATCACAAATGAGAAGGTTTGGACTACTAGAGAAATCAAAGATGAGATTTAGAATAAAATATATATTAGATGCTCAATAAATGAATTTTGATGTCATGAATAAATGTATATGGACCAGAATAATGAGTAAAGATTTTAGCTATCATGTCATCAAAATCATAACTTTTATTTTGAAGGTATAAGCAAGAAACAAATACTTGCTAGCTTAAAAAAAATCAGAGATGGAGGCAAAATGGGAAACGCATTAGTTAGGGTTTAGTTTCGTGATATATATCAAAATAAAAATGACTGTTGGGTTGAATTTTTACCAAGTATATTAATTTCTAAGGTGGCTGTAAAAAAATGCCACAAATGACAGAAATTGTATTCCCTCATGGTCTGGAGCCTAGAAGTCCGAAATCAAGGTGTCAGCAGAGCCATGCTTCTTCCGAAGGCTCTAGGGACAATCTGTTCTACGCCTCTCTCCCAGCTTCTGGTTGTTGCTGACAATTCTTGGCATTTCTATCTGTATCACTCCAGTCACTGCCTCTGACATCACACGGCCTATTTGCCTCTGTTTGTGTCTGTATCTCTGTGTTCAAATTTCCCTCTTCTTATAAAGACACCAGCCATTAGACTTAGGGCCCATGCTAATTCAGTATGACCTCATCTTAACTAATCACATCTGCAAAGACCCTTGCAAACAAGGTCACATTCACAGATCCTGCACAGACATGAAGTTTGGGGGCACACTGTTCAGTGCAGCACCCCAAGTCTACCTTGTAAATAGACAGTGGTTTTCAACTGGACTCTATTACCAAAGTTCCTTTTAGGAGCATTTTGTTGTCAATAGCGTTTCTTTACAACATAAACTAGGTATATTTTAAAACTGTTGAAACTCTTTTTCTGTTTCTTATGTTTAAATGCTTTCCTCTGTTAATTCAAGTGAGGTTTATTCATCACAAGTAAGTCGAAGACATATTATTTGTTAATTTTAAGTTACTAGTTATATAAGGATTATGTGTGTGTGTGTGTGTGTGTGTGTGTGTATTTCTTTTCTTTTTAGTGTCTTTATGGTAACTCTTAGACAATAACTCATGTCCTCCTTTCTTTGTAAGTAGATAATTTTGTTCAAATTGCAGCCTCATTTTCCCCCAAAGCTTTTTAATACTACATCATCTTCAGATGATTTGAGTATTTTTCTTCTTTTATATTGATCCATCTTTAAAATAATGTGCTTTTCAGAGTGCTGGAAACCATGACTTCTACCGCAGCCCTACATTTTCTATGACTGATAATGGATGTGCAGTTGGGAATAACTTTTTAAAAAGATTTGAAGCTACTGTCTCTTATTATTATTGCTTTTTTTCTCATTCTATTTCTAGAGAGAGGAAGCTGGAATGTGTTAACGCAAACTTATTTTTACTGATTTTAGTAAGATGATAGAAGTAATACTTAGAGAGTCTCATAGTCTTGTCTGTGGCATTTTTAACAAAATGTTCAATAGTAATACATTAATTTCTTTTGGAAAATGTAAAGGCTTTTAAATGTATAACTGATCTTAAACTAAAATTCTTACTTCATTATTACTGTATGAAAATAAAAGACCCTTTTTCATTTTAGGTATTTTTCTGTATACCCAGTAGTTATTTTAATTTTTTTAAATGTCTTAAAATGCATGTCTTTTTATGGCTTGATAGCTTATTTCCCTTTAGTGCTGAACAATATTCCATTGTTTAGATATACCACAGTTTATTTATCTAGTCACCTACTGAAGGACATCTTGGCTGCTTTCAAATTTTAGCTATTATGAATAAAGTTACTATAAACATCTGTGTGCAGGTTTTTGTGTGGACATACATTTTCATCTCTTTTGGATAAATACCAAGCAGTGCAATTGCAGGATTTAATGGTAAGAATATGTTTAGTGTTGTCAGAAACAACAATTTTGCAAAATTTTTAATTTTAATGAAGTCCATGGATTGTGCCTTTGGTGCTGTATCTAAAAAGCCATCGCCATAACCAAGGTCATCTTGGTTTTCTCCTATTCGTATTCTAGAAGTTTAATGGTTTTGCATTTCATATTTAGGTCTATGATCTACTTTGGGTTGTTTCGTTAAGGGTGTAAGTTTTGTGTCTATATTCATTTTCTTGCATGAGAATGTCCAGTTGCTGCAATATCATTAGTTGAATAGATACACTACTGTTTTAAGTGGAGAGAAATTATTTTAGTTATAAATATAATTGTAAGCATTCACTGTTTATTTGTGATTTGGTAAAAATATTTCTCTTAACTAGTTGGGAAACACGGAGTCTAACTATGCCACTCATGGTGAAACCTTTCTACTTACCCTATTTTCCAGCTTCCGTGTTTATAATGAATTACATAATCTCCAATCTCCTAAGAATTTTTGTCTCTAAAATTCTTTGAACATGAAGTATCAGATTTGAATTGATTCATACAAGTACTTGGGAAGACTCAATTATTGGAAACTTAAAATATCTTTTAGCATAGTGTAGACACAACCTTAGAATCAGTGGGACATATTTTAGGGAAAAGTGAAGAAGCCCTCAGTGAAAAGGTGGTTCATTTAGTTCTACTTCTGCCTTTTTCTTGCATTTTCCTATTGTATTTCGGTTTATTCCCCTCTGTCAATATTCTAATTTGAAAATTATCTTAGCAATGGTGAAATACAAATCACCACTGTTTTTATTACTTACAAGGACTATTTGAGACATCTATGTAAAATATTCAGGTAATTAACATAGAATTTTGAGGCTCATAAAAAATCACTACACTCAACAGAACTTCCTGACATCACATAATAGATTGATTTTTAATGTAGTGTAATGTTTAGTCTCAGTGAGTGAGATTTCTGACTATAATTAGCTTTGATGGCTCAGAAAAAAATATTATCTATGGTGATTGATGATACTCTAGCTATGTATGTGAGAGTCAATAATTAAATTACATTCAGAACATAGAGGTATTTATGTCATTTTATTTGTGCTTCCTGAATTTACTGTCCTTATCTCAGAATTCTTCAGTAATGTTTTGGCCACTCCAATTTTATTTCCATGGATTTATATAAAATTTTTACTTGCTATTAATTATTTGGAAAATTTCAAGTCTGAGGTGCAGTGCTGCTTTACATATACGTTTTTGCTAGAATATTTCCAAATGACTATTCTGATTAAGGGCTATTTTACAAAACGTTTTCTATTGCAAACAATCTTGTTATATTTTTTCCTCTGAGACTGTGATAATGTCAGTGCTAATTTAATAAACTAGTAACTTGATCCTTCTAATTTCCTTGATTCATGCTGTAGAAGCCTCTGCCTAATAGAGAAATCATACAATTTGTTATCTTGGTTGACTCTACATTCCAGATGCTGAAATAATGAGCTCAGGATATTTCAAATTTATCTGAGAACAGTTTATATAATCTCCCTTAGTTAAAGAAGCTACGAGCAGGATAGAATGATTAAATTATGATATTCCAAAATATAGATATGCTCCTGTCTTCTCCTTCCCAGATTTCTTTTCCTATGTCTCCTTTTCAATTCTAAGAAAAGGACACCACACAAATTTTGCATGACACGTAGAGTCCTCACTGAGCTGACCTCACAGGTGTTTCCATCGAATCCTAGAATATGTGTCAAGCTCATCTCACACTAGATCAACAACCTCCAACAGTCTATGTACTTTCACATTCTAATGCCCTTACTTATGCTTTGCTTTGTAGTCATAACAGGGTAATATGTGTTCTAGTTCCCCTTCTTCTCCAAGAAAATGGTAACACTGTACTTTTCTGGTCCATTTGAAGAGTGATGTGGAAATATGATATAGCTTGACCAGTTAAACATGAGCAGAAGTCAATTGCAGGAAGGAGATGTAAGACCTAGTGAATTAATATTTATACCCTCTCCCTGTGCCATAAGGATCTTAGATGCATGTGTGTGAAGATGAGTCTCCACCAGCGTAAATCCTAAGTGTCTACAACGGGCAGAGCTTCTGCATCAGTCAGGCTTCTGGCAGGAAAGAAAATTCAACTCACTTGGTTCAAAGAAGATAATGTAATGAAGGTACGACTTGGAGAAGCGGGGCCAGGGTTAAGGGGAATCACCATAAATGTCAAGGCCCCCAGAGGTAAGGGGGGGGGAAAGAACATTCCAAGTAGAGGAGGTAGCAGGTACAAATGAAAGGGAGAGGGGGCACTGAGCATGGGTTTTCAGCACTAAAGCAAATTAAAAAACTACAGAGATTGAGTGTGAGATAATCATGAAATGAGAAAGAAAAGTAATACTAATACTATGGTAAATTCATGTCTAATTGAGTGAAAGCCACTGCTCAAAGTACTTGAACTGTGTTAGCTTATTCGAGTTTTTAAATGATTATATGAAGTAGGTACAAGTAATAACTTCTCTGAGAACTGAGGCTCAGAGAGGGAAACATCTTGTATAGTTCAGCCGGTTAAAGTGTGAAGGTGTTTAGGTTTGAACCCAGGCAGTGTAGCTCCACAACTCTTGTCTATAACAACTACACTACACCCGCTCACACAGCTGGGTGAAAGATCGTGCAAGACTTGTGTGGCAAATGAAGGATTTCTTTTTCCCTTCCTCCTAAGAGAAATAGGAATCCACTGTAGGGTTTTAAAGGATAACCTGAACATATGTGATTTCTAAAATGGCTATTCTTTTTGTAGTGTGGAGAACTGGATGGAGAGCAAAAGGTACACGTTAGTGAAACTATTTAGATAGAATCAGTATTAGTCTAAGCAAGAAATGGTGGTTTTTGGCTTAGAGTGAAAGTGGTACTGATGTTGAAAAATATGAATGCCTTTGAGACAGATTTAGAGAGTAAACTTGAAAGATCCCAATGTGAATTATATACAGAAGAGAGGATTAAGGACAAGCATTAAGGACAATGCCTATGTTACTGTCTTATTCAACTGGATTTACTATGGGGTTGTTCATTAAAATGAAAATAGTGAAGAAAAAAAACAGCAAAAGAGAGAGATGAGTTTGGTTTAGGACTGGCTGACTTCGAGTTGGCTTTTATTTATCCATATGTAGATACTGATTAAGCAACTTTTGGTGATGTCTGGTTCTCACTAGAGCTACTAATTTGGAGCCTATTTTTCTAGAGATGACATTTACAGCAGTAAACGTGGATTAGATTACCAGGACAGAGAATGCAGAGTGAAAAAAAAATGGGGTCTCAGACCAGGTCTTAATTGCTCCGACATGTAACAGCTCAGGAGAAGAGGTAGGATTTTAGCGAAGAAGAGGTAGATCCCCAGCAAAGAAGAATATGAGAAAACACTATAAATAGTGCTGAGAAGAGTACAAAGATGAACATAACCAGATACTTAGGATAGAAAGCAGGATGAAGAGCTGTCAGTGAAACCAAGAAGAGATTGTTTGAAAAGAAAGGCCACAGTGTTGAAAGTTGCTAACAGTTCAAGCAGTTAGAAAAATAAACGAATGGCTCTTGGTGTCAGATATGACCTTAAAAACCAGTTATTCCAAATTTATTGTTGTTAGTGAGATCCAAAGAAATTGAGGAATATGAAATATGTATTTTATACCATGTTATACATAGTGGCCATCATTATTTTCTCATTTAATTATCTAAAACAGTTAAAGTGCTTACATAATCACATCAGGAGGCATATATTGTCCTTTATTAGGAAAAATTATCCACAATTTGCAAATAAGACAAAGGGAATGTGGTATGTCCTTTCAATGTCATGCAGGGGCATTGCTTAAAAGAATCACCCAAAGATTATGTAATTCTCCAGGAAAATGTACTTGAGTTAGATTTAGCTCTTTACTATTTGATTAGTGCCCAGACACCACTGTAAAGCCACGTCTTAGTTTACAGGTTTCTCACCAGCAAAAAAGAAAAGAAAAAAAAACAACATAAACCCAAATTTATGATTTTATTGCCCCAGAGAATTTTAATTAGTGTCATGTCTTTCATGGTATTATTTTTATTATTTCTTATTCCACTATTTATAAATGCCTTAAAATGTTCTTTGAACCAGCTCTACTATCTCTCTGCCCCCCCCAACAATGAAATAATTTTTAGTTACATTTATATTTGTATAAGTAAGATAATTTTTAAGTTATACTTTTGCATAATCAATTGGTTTACTAGATTAAATCACTGTTTTACTGTAGCAAATAGCCCAGTGGTAGCCTGAAAATTATTGGTTCACTACAGATTATGTGATGAAATATCAAAAAAAGCTTACCTGAGGGCTTCCCTGGTGGCGCAGTGGTTGGGAGTCCACCTGCCGATGCAGGGGACACGGGTTCGTGCCCCAGTCCGGGAAGATCCCACATGCCGCAGAGCGGCTGGTCCCGTGAGCCATGGCCGCTGAGCCTGCGCGTCTGGAGCCTGTGCTCCGCAACGGGAGAGGCCACAGCAGTGAGAGGCCCGCGTACCGCAAAAAAATAAAAAAATAAAAAATAAAAAAACTTACCTGAAAATATTTTTCTAGAAGTTACATTTTATTATGCATAGTAGGATAACAAAATCGAACTATTTCCTTCTCAGACTGAGACTGTAGCACAATAAATGCCAGTTGTTCCCACATCCCAAGTTGAATTGTGATTCGACTATTTGAAATGGAGTAAAGAGCAAACTTTTTTTTTTTTTTAAATCTAAAGCTTCTCAACTACATAGAGACAACAAAAGTGTCAGGATTTAGAGATTAAGAGAAGATTTTAAGGGAGAGTTCTTGAAGTGCTGTGAGTCCCAATCGCAGTCCTCAAGGAAACAAAGTGGAAGGTACTTCCCTCTTCATATAATGTGAAAAAATAACAAGTTTAAGAAGACCACTCAGATAGCTTACCATGGCCCCCCCTTGAGCTTGAGGCGCACAGTGTATTCTTGTCTGACTCATATCCTCCTAAGGAACAAAAGACTGGATAGCTAGGTGGTATTAGGTCAGATCAAGGACAGAGGTGTCTGAGTTGAAATCAGCCTTCTGACAGTTTCTTCACACTGCCACTCTGGAGGCTAGAGGCTTCCAATGATTAGAGCAACATGAGCGCTGTACTTATCCTCTCTCAAAATCGCACAACCAGGTGAGATGTTACAGTGAAAGCAAGGCTTAGACCAAATTCTATCACTCATAGAAAAATGAATTGGCAAATAGACCCCAGACAGTCCTGAGCTGTACTGTTGCAGCCATATTCAGTCCTATATCCCATAAGTTCATCGGTATTCAGTTCTACATTTAGTACCTTTTCCTCTAGTACGATGACAGATTCCTTCATATCATGGTGGCACCGAAGGAATAAACACCTGGGCTAAAACCCCCACTTGGGAAAATGTTACACCTTGAGTTCTCTAGAACTTGTCCAAAGGCCAAGTATCTGTACAAATTTGCTAGTCAATAAACATATCTCAACCACTACCCGTTTAGCAAATACGTACATATTTGTAAATTCCCTTAGGCTGTTTAACAAGTCCTCTGTTGCAGATTGAGGCAATGATAGTTCAATCGTTTTTAGTTGAAATCTACCTCTTTATGATTTTTCCAGGGGTTCCTTATTTCTCTCAGTAGAAATCGAAAGTTCCTAATTTTCAAATGCTGACTCACTACCCTTAGGGTGAATATTCCTGATTAAAGTATTTCAAGTGTCAACCAAATACCTAGAGGGTATAATACAAATATGTATTCCATAAATGTCACACATGTGATGATGAGTTATTTTTAAATAAATTACTGACATTATAAGACCTAAATTTCTATAGGGTTTCCTGGCAATGGATTGGGTAGGCTGTTTGCATAGGACAAGATATAGGCAATGGCTAAAACTAACCATCCAGAATAGAGTTGCTCTTGGTAACCCTAAAGGGAACCACGTGTGAGAAATTCCCAGTGATGGGGCAGTGGGCTCGGAAGAACCCACGCACCATAAGAGAAAGTGTCAGCTTTAAGCATCTACCAGGCACACACAACATTATTAATCTAGTAAGAGCTTTCATGCCACGCTCCAACAACTGGTGTGGATTGAAAACTTCTCCCTTGATGGGGGATGGGTGGAATTTCAACTTTAAATGAAATTCATAATGTTGAAATTAATACAGTGGATTGAACAAAATAATTATTGAACTGAGACTGTGTGTGGAACTGGAAGTTACTGGTGGATTCTTGTTATCTGAAAGTGACCATGGCAGGTATGGGATGTGCACTGCTTTTCACCCAAGGAAGCAAAGGCAAAACAAGTCTCACAGCACAGGGGGAATGGACAGTGGAGGATAAAAATAAGGCTCCTTTATATATGCTCTCAGTGAGTCCCATTCTTCAGTATAATGATTCCTGTCATTCAGATGATTCAGAGTGAGGCACCTTTGAAATAAACTTATTTTTTTATCACTCAGTCTTTTATAGCATAACCATAATGAGTTAAAGGGAGATTCTCTTCCTGTAAGAGTGAGAAAAGGAAAGAAAGATAAAGTAAGTGAGGGAAACTGAAGACACCATCCTGCCTCGTATGTTTTAGGACATTTTATCTGCAGTTGTTCAAAATTTCAGATTTAAGATGATGTATCAACTTGTTGGCTGAATAATGTCATTCAATAAGCCTGCCCCTAGCTACCTATTGCATGTAGGTTTTCTCTGGGCTATAATTCCTCTCTCATAATCTCTAAAATGACCATTCTAAGTGCTTTTGGCTTAAAAGACTATATTCCAGAAAAAATATAATTGGAGAAAAGATTGCAGATTGGGTAGGAATTTGAATAATGTTATAATTTCTATATATTTAATTACCTTTTCTTTTTGCATCAGCTCCAATCTTCCACTATTTAACATCATTATGTTCACTTATCATGTACATTTCTGTGCAAATTATCAAATGTGCCAATCAAATTATGGGGAAAAAATTGTCAACTAATTTTAGAGTAAAATAAATGATTTATAAAATATTATACTTAACGTATGATCCTTGATAAATTAAAATTAGTTTTTACTATCCTCAGTGATTCTTTTGTTCACATAACATAGAACTACCTAGAGTGACCTGATTCTGCCATGGAACTAAGAGAATCATTAGATTTTCGAGGAGGAATGATGGCTGTAGGGAGACACAGTTGACTGGCTAAGCTGCTCAGATGTTCACACTACCTCCCAATAGGTGAAAAATTGTGCCCTGGAGTTATCACGTCAGAGCTGCCTAATGCCATCCTGACGTTGTCATAAACCAGTGTCATCAATGATCAAGTTTCCCTCAGTTAAGTATAAAACCCCCAGCTCCCCTCCATAAGCTTACTGAGTCTCACTGTACTCTCTCGCTTTGATATCTGTGATGAATTTAAAACCTTATAATCAGTAGAAAAGTGTGGTTTTGGTTGGGTGAAACAAGTTATAACTAGAGCTGAGTATAAATGCTGTTATACTCAGGATAGCTATCAGTAATACATGAACTATAAATGCACACATGTTTCCTTTGAGATCAACTCAAGGAAGAAAGGAAAAATGTAAATAACCAGATGATGTAATCTCCAAACAGTGCATCCTCAATTAAAATGAATATAGTACATAGCTTACCTTCCGTATAAAAGGATAATCAAGTTCCCTTAAGGAAGACTGCATGTCAACAAAAGCAAAAATTAAAATTGCAAACAGAATGAGCTTTCTCATGAATTTGTAAGATATAAAGGGAATGTGTGTGTGAGTGTGTGGTTGAGAAATATTAAAGGAAAAAGAAGAATCTGTGACCTTCTTGTTTTCCTTTCTAAAAAGAATATATTCAGAACGTTCTGAAGGTTCTGCACTTTAAAAATAGATTGATAGAAAGAACTAGTAATACTCCCAGTTATAGGAAATGTAATTTTTAGGAACTTCCCAGCAGGAACATAATAAGTAGGCGAAAACTTGCAAAAAATACAGAGAGTCAGTCTTGAGGATTAGTAATCATGTGATTTTTCCATGAAGACTTTGAGCTGCTGAAATGAGAAGGTTTGTATTTGTTGTAAATAAAACAAGTAAGTACTTATATTAAAACTTGAGAGAAAAATCACTTTTTCTTACAGCCTAGTAAGTTGCAATCAATAGTCTGCTTGCCTAATTGAAATATTTTTACCAATTTATCTGCAATTACCAAAGAAATATCATGTAGAGGTAATTACGTGCTGTTCTCACTTTTTGAAAAATATGTTTTATCAAATAGTGCTTGTATGTATCAATCGACCCTGCACAAATTCAAAGGGAATCTGGAGAAACTACTGAGGGAAATGCATTGTACTTTGCAGCTCCATTTCAAAGTTATAGAGAGTTAAGGATCCAGCTGCTAGTTATAAAACAGTTATGTGCATCTATTTGTCTGACATTTATTATTTTAGCAATATTTCTGTGTAGAAGCAATATCTCTATATTTAAAAGATACATTATTTTACTTTTATTAACTAAGGTCTTTACTCCTTCTTTTTGGTTAATTATAAGCCTTGTCCTTTAGATCCATATAGTTTCATAGTTTATTGGCAAGCACAGAAGACAATATTATTATGGGTAATATCTATTGAGCATTTGCCAGGTGCTATGTGAAGGACTTTACATGAACTAGCTTATTTAATCTACAAAACAAATCTTGGAAGTAGATATTTTGTTATCATCTTAGTTTTTCCAATGAAAAGAAATAAGGCACAGAGAGGTTAAGGCATGCTGTTGGTTGCAGAGCAGGCTGGGAGCAGAGCTAGACTTTGAAGTTAGTAGTTTTCTCTGAAGCCTGATGCCTGACCACAGTGTCATGTTTCCTCTGTTACAAAATACTCAGCCAAATAAAAGGAGAAGAATGTTTCTTATCAACAGTCAGCCTTTCAGGCAAAATCACCAGCGGCTTACAAAAGATGATATTATTTAACATAAATAAGTAAAAATTACTACAAAGCAAAATGTTTCAAGTACCTTAGGAAAAAAAAAAAGGACAGGAGTATAAATAAAAAATTTCTGTAGATGTACCATATACTGAGATAATGCCGAAAGCTCACCAATGGTGTGCTCATAAAGCATTGTTTTAAAACACAATGCATGGAGAACTTAACACATTAGGAGGTTATTGTTCCTTTGACATGATGGCTGAGGGTAGGGCGGGAGGGTGACTTTATCCACAGGCAAACCATTGTTTTCCAAAGACTACAGAATTATTTGTTTCCATGTTATGGCATATAATTATTTTTAAACAAAAATACTCTATTTTTAATCCTGTGTTTGAAAAATGTTGGCACATTTTAGGACTTGAATGCTTTGCAAATATTGGAGAAGTAAGTGTGAGAGCACCTCTCTGTGGTGGGGAGTTATTACCGTTTTAAAAAGAGAAAAACGTTTTTAAAAAAGACTTTTTCAGGAGCTGACAATTATTTTGTGTCTTTTCCAAGCCGTTTGTCTTTCTCCTGACTGCAAAGTTATCCCTCTTTTTCTCTGTTAAGTATTGCTAGCAAATAAGTAACATTTAGGGTGTTATGCTACTTCTGACTTTCAAAGAAAAAGGCACAGCATAATTCTGGATCTTTAGGAAAGTTAAGGATAAGTTAATGACATCATATTTCTTTCTTCTATATTTCTAAGAAAGAATGTCTTAATATTCGTTTCCAGAATACAAAGGGAATATTTCAGTATAGGTCCCCCAGAAGAAGCAGAACTACTAAGAAATGAGGCCCATCTGTCTGTCTTCTCTCCCTGACTTCATGTCCTGTGGACTCCAAGCTCCAGTATCAGACACAGGCAACAGTCTGACCTAGACAATTGTGTAAGGCTGAATTCTTAGGACTGTGTCTGATCCTGGAGCTTGGGGGTCACAAAGTAGGCCGCGAGGGAGAGAATATGGATGTAAAGTAAAGTAGCAACAATCCGGAACCCATACACCAAAAAAAAAAAAAAAAGCTAGAGGCCACGAAAACAGAATGAAACCTATGTGAGCCCTTATTGCCTCTGACCTTGACTGTGTAGTTTTCCTGCAGAAGTCAAGCCCCTTCCTCATGGAACTAAATACCCACACTGGTCCCAGAGTAGAAGAAGCTGAAGGAAGGCCCAGTGGAAGGTGGGCAATGGCAGGCCTGGCCACTGTCTCTCACCAATGAGATGAGCCAGCAGACCAGTGAGGACATAAAATGACTGCTGCTTCACTTCCCCTCCAGTCCCCTGTAAGAAACTCTGCTATATCCCACCCTACCCAGAGACATACAGAAAAGGAATGCTGGAAAGTGTGGTAAGGCCTAGCCAAGTGGCCACATCAAAAGGCCACCATAGCTCACCCCTTGTCAACCCATGCAAATCTCCTTAAACTGTATTCATCTCCAAATATTGAAAACAGCCAAGTCGTGCTTCCACCTAACATGGTACAAATATCCCAGGTCCAACTGAAAACAGATGAATCCCTTCCTCAGAAGAGATACAAAGTCCCTTGTTTGTCTTTGCATGATAGTCATTTTCTATTAATTCGTTCATACTCTCTCACTGATATCCTGCAGCTTAAATACAGAGATATAGTTATGTGGCAATGGGTCCATTCTCATGGAATTAATTAGTCTAACCATGGTTTTCCTTACAGAGCCACAGATGTAATGGTGGAATGGTCTAAGGGAGACTCAGTTATGGTGCCAGCTAGATGGCAATACCTTTCAGGGCTGAGGTGATATCTCCAGAGTGTTCTGTATGATCACCATTCCTTCACATATAGTGCTATATCTCCCACAGTCAGAGTTCCTGGGTCAGGGAATCAAGGGAGGAAAATGGGAGAGGCTCCTCCACTATCACTGCAAGTGATCCACTAGCAAAATATTTGCTTCTCATCTCCATGATGTTAAGTCCAGTGAGATCTTAGTACCAAGGAAAATAATGCTTCTGCCAGGGAACCTGACAATACTTTCATTGAAATAGAAGTTGAGAGTTTGACCTAGCCAGATGGGACTTCTGAATTAACAGGCAAAGACTGGGGTTTCTGCACTAGTTGGAGAGATCCTTCTATCAAGATGAAATTGGGTTGCTACCAAATAATGTGGGTAAAGGAGGGTCTGTATGGAATGCAAAAGATCCTCCAGGGTGCCTTTTAATACTTTCATTTCCTATGATTAAAGTCAGTGGAAAACTATCATAATTCAGGTTGGGCTGCTATGGTCCAGTTCCTTCAGGAATAAAGGTTTGGGTAAGTTTAGCAGGCAAGAATCTATGACCAACAGGAGTGCTTGCTGAGGGTATAGGGTGTACAGGATGGTAGTGGAAGAAGCTTGTTATACATACCAGCTATGATCATGTGATCAGCTGGAGAAACGCAGGCTGTAATAGTTATGAGTACTTCTTCCTTATTTTGATATGAATATGTTTGTGTGTATGTGTGTGTGATAAATCTCCCCCCTCCCACATACACACATCACATCACACATTTTTTTTTCTTTTTGTTCTCCTCTTTCTCATACTCTAATCATGTAAAATAAGATATGTTAATAATATCTAACTCTGCATAACACAAAGAGCTATAAATGAGAATCCATAAAAAGTAGTATTTTATTGGCGAATATAAATGATGAAGAAAATTGAATGTTGACGATTTAGCCTATAAAAGAGAAAGCTAAAGGAACTATGTTTTAAGAAGATGTAAAATTTCTTCTAAAGTGAATCTAAAAGAAAAAAAAGGAAATAGAAAGGAAGTATGGAAAGGAGGAAGGAAACTCGGTCCAAGCTGGGGAGGGGAGGACAAGGGGCGAGGGGGACGCCACCCAAGTGGTCTGGGGTTCGAACCCAGATAGGCGAAACGCGCCGGGAATCGGCTGGGGAAACTCGGGCAAACCTTTTTGGGGAATCACCGCTCCGACACCCCACCGCCCAGGCGCTGCAACGGAGGGTGAGCGGAGGCTGAGCGGAGGCTGAGCGGAGGCTGGGGGAGCTCAAACTTGCGACAGCTGGAGGAGGCGGCGGCGGGCGGGCGGCTGGCTGTCGCCCGAGCGCTGCGCCTGCGGGGGGAGGGGAGGCGGCTGCTGGGAGGGAGGGAGGCCGGGCGGGCGGGCGAGAGGGCGGAGGGAGGGGGAGGAGGAAGAGGAGGGAACCAGGGAGGGGGGACGCGTTGGGATCGCGGCGTGCGGCGGCAGACGGAGCCTGGGCTCCCAGCGGCGAGGGGAGGCAGAGCTACGCTCCTTGCTGAACGCGGACCGAGCTCGGCGGCAGCGGGGAAGACGCGCCGGAGCCCAGACCGCGACCGAGAGCGGGAGCGAGGCGGCAGCGGCGGCGGAGGGGGAGCCCGCGAGCTGCCGGGCGGTGAGCCCAAGCCGCGCTGTCGCCGCGCAGGGAAGACTTGGCCAACACACTCACACACACATACACACCCAGCCCGAGCGGGCGCTCGCGGCTAATCGTCAGCATGGCGCTGGGGCTCCTGCCCGAGCGCGGGCGGCAGCAGCGGCGACGCGAGAGCTGCTGAGCCCGGCCCAGCCGCCGGAGCCCGGAGGATCGCGCGGGGCTGTCGCCACCTGCCCGGAGGCTTTGAGCCCGCCCCCGCCCCCACCCGGCCCAGAGCCCACCCCTCGGCGTGGCCGACCCCGAGGGCAGCCGGCTGGCAGCAGACGGCGAGGGAGGCGAGCGAGCGCGGCGCCGCGAGCGGGTTGCGGGCAGCGGGGGACGGCAAACTTTGCTGTTCGCCGCGCTTCCCCGGCCCGGCCCCTTCTCCCATCGCCAACGTCGCCACCCCACTTTCCTCCAACCCCGCACACCTCTCCCCACCCACCCCACCTCCCGTCGCTCCTCCTCGCCGCCTCGACTCTGCTCCGGGGAAAACTTCAAAGCGCCGGATCGCAGGCTCCCTGCTTACTCCCCGGCTGGGGATTTCAGGTCAGTGCCCGGAACACCTTTCCCCGCGGAGGCCGCGCGGGCTGGCGGGCGTGCGTGCGGCGGGCTGCAGTCGGCCCCCTCCCTCGGGGCCCAGACTAGCGGCGGGTGGCTCCTCTGACTCTCTGGCGTACCCCTCGAAGCTTGTGCCTCGCGCTTCACTTTGGCTGCTTTGCTCGCTTTCGTTTTTATTTCCTAGCTGTAAGTTATTAAAAGTGCAGCCAACCTAAGCGGCCCGGCGTGGGCTTCGGGGAGGGAGGGGCGCGGCGGGGGTGGGGGGGCTGCCGCCCCGCTGGGGGCTGAGAGGAGAGCAGGGAGTTCGCGGATTGGAAGTTTGCAGGCAGTGTGTGTCTGTGTGCGCGGGAGCGCGGTCGTCGCTGAGTGCCGCGAGTCGGGCGGGGGGGTGAGCTGGGCTGGAAGCTGGGAAGCTCGGCTCGGCGTTAGCTCGCTAGCAGGAAGGGGAGGGCGGCGGGTTCCCGTCTGCTTTCTTTTTCGACTCGGGAAAGAACTGTAAAAACCTCCAGCCGCCGCTGCCTCGTCTCACCTCTCCGGGGGCAGCTCGTTCTTGCTCGTGGAACGACGGCGTGTGCGTGCGCGAGGGTGTGTGTGGCGGGCGCCCCGGGCCGAGCCGAGCTCGACCTGCCGCCGCTGCCGCGCGACTCGGGAGGGGAATCCCGGTTTTTTGTTTTTTGTTTTGGATTGCTCCAAAGCGTGAATCACATGGATTTAAAAAAAAATACTAGGAAATCGAGCAGAGCGAGGGGTTCCGACAAGGCCCGCCCGTCCACCAGCCAGTCAGGTCAGACGCTTTGTTTTGTAAATGTTCTTTAAAAATTTTAATCTGCCACCCTGGTCCACCCGCACCTTCCCCGCGACGTCGTGGGGTTGGTTTTAAGTTTAAGATCTACCCGCAGGGGTTGGGGTAGATCGTGCGGGGGCGGGGGCGGCGGCGGGCGCGGGGGCGAGACCTGGGTCCTCCTCTGGGTAGCGTGGAGTCTGGTGGAAAGCCCTGTAGGGCGTGTGCGAGTCTGCGGCCGGAGGAAGTTGGTCCCACTCGGAGGGCGTGCGGCGCAGAGGCTGAGGGCGAAGAGGAACTTGCGCACCCGGGCGCGATCCTCGGCCGAGGCGGGGAGAGCGAGGCGCCGCTGCGCCGCGGGGCCCGCGCTCGGAGCAGGTGGGCGGCTGCGCTGCAGAGCCTCCGCCAGCTAGGGGGCTCGGGGCGGCGGCGACGTGCTCCTGCTGTTGACCAAGCAAGCCCCGGGGCGCCGTGTGCGGAGTAGGGCGGCTCGAGGCACGCGTGGTCCCGACGGGCTTCCCGCCGCCTGCACTCTCGAGTGGGCACGTCCCCGGGTCCCTGAGACGGCTGAGCCTGGCCGCGTGTAGGCCGAAGCCGGGGCGAGGCTTAATTTGCAGTTAATGAATCTTTTCCAGAAAGTCCGCGATCTCCAGCCAGAGGCTGTGAGTGCCCGCGCGCACGAGGGCGCGCGCCGCCGGCGTCTAAAGGGTTGGGGGGTTGCGGGGATGGAAGAGCGAAGGAGGGGGGAGGGTTATGTGTATTTAAAAACAAACCTTAAAAAAAGAAACCAGCGCGCTTCAAATAGGTATTCGTACAGCCTCTTGTGTCTAGAGTAGACAGCTCAGGGTTTTAGCTGGGTTTTTTTGTTTGTTTGTTTCTTTTTTGAGAGAAGGCCAGAGGAGGGGTAGTGGTATTTGATTCTAGGGGTAGTCTCTGGAGAAAAATCCTTAAAATGACTTGGGAATAAAAACGAGGAGGAAATGGCCCACCCCAGAAGGTGGTGGGTGGTGAACGCAGACAGACTTGGGTATTTGTAGCCATCTGACACTTCCTGTGGCACTGGAAACGGACACCGCGGGCCGAAATCAATCCTTACGAGGTGTTGGATTCGGTTTGGCCAACAGAATTGCTTGTGTGGAGGTCATTTTAATTGTCGGCCTCCGAGACTCCTGTACGTGGACACTTGGAAAATACATTTGCTTCTCGACCCTTCCCACTCCACCCCCGACCTGTTATCTGGTCTGGGCTTTGCAGTGTTGGTTCCCGTGTTTATTTTGGGCATGATTTCACCGCGAGGAGGAAGGGGGGAGATGGCGGTGATTAATATGCCGTCCAGGTTTAACCCGAGGCTGGCCTTTAGTGTGCGGGTTTACGCCGCCACTCACCGGGATTGCCTGGGGTAGTGGAGGGGGGGGAGGGGGCGCGCGCGCGGGGTTCGGGCGCCAGGCGCTCCGCGGGCAGGTCGGGGTTGGGGCTCGGACGGCCCCAGCGCTGTCCTTTGAGGCGCTGTCACCAGTAGGTGACTGAGAGTTAATTAGGAAGTTTTCTCCGGATCAATGGGCCGCACAGCTCATTAGCGATTCTCTCCAGCCCTTTGCAGGGCCGGCCGGGCCTGTGCCTCCCACAGAGGCCGGGGCCCCGCGGCCCGGGCTGCGGAGAGCGCCTCTGGGAAGTGGGGAGGGATGGGCGGCGAGGGGCGACCGGGAGGCGAGTGTAACTTGGCCGGGCGGCGCGTTGCGTGCGGCGCCTCGAGGCCCGCACAGCCCGCTCTTTCTTCCTGCTCTCGGTCGCCTCGACTGTGTCTTTAACTCGCTCCCGCTCGCGTCGCTGCCTGGCTGCTCCTCCCCGCCTCCCTCGCCTATCTCTTGTTCTCTAAGCACGACGCCTGTGCTCCCCGCCCAGTTTGGGATTAGACAAGATAAAAATAGGACTGCCCAGCGCACAGAGCTGTGACTGTGCCCCGGCAGCCGGGCTGGCGGGAGCGCTGTGGGCCGGGGCCGGGGCAGACCCGCTGTGCGCTCGGGGCAGCCCGAGCCCGTAGAGTCCCACCCCGACCCTGCAGGCGCGGTCACGCTCCAGCGTTCTGTCCGCCGGGAACCGTGCGGGCAGGGGGTCCTGGGTAGGGTCTCCGCGCTCTCGCGGGTGTTGTTGGTGTGCCTGTGATAGATGGGTCTAGACAGGCATGCAGGCTCCCTCCCGGCTGAAGGACGGGAAGCGGGGGGCGGGCCGCGGAGGCGGCGGCAGACTCCCGTGAGCGAGCGAGCCTTCGGGCCCAGCGACCAGGGTGGAGGGAAGGCTGCGAGGGTTTCTCTTAACCCTTTAAAGACGATAGGGAGAGTGGGGGTGGGGAGTGTAGTAGAAATTCCTGGAGGCAAAGTAGCCCCCTGGGGAGAGGAGGCGGGAGTCTGGGCTTAGGGTTTTCCTTTCTCTTCTGTGTATGCAGTCTCACATCCTGGTACATTGGGCTCGATTCTTCGACGAACCAAACGCAGCTGCTAGGTGATCTAATTTGACCCGATACTTCTCAATGGGGAAGGTGTGAACACACACGGTGGGCACCCTCACTTAAGGAACTGAGTTGGGGAGATGCAGAGGTTAGACCTTACCGTTCCCAGCGGCCCAGTATGTGAAGGTCTGCGCAGAGCTTTAGTCAGTGGGGCCTCTGACCGAGAGTGTTGCCTACCAAAGACCCAAGCCTGAAATGCCTGGCCAGTGCATACAGGTATGCGTCGGAGAGAGCAAAGGGGTCCTTGAGTTGTCTATGTAAATAAAAACACTTTTAACCATGAACTTGTGGAGAGTTCAAATAAGATATGTGCAGGGAGGCAGCCTCCAAACAGGAGTTGGACAGTGATGTGTACAAGATCGATCATTTGTATACACATCCATGGGGTCAACACTGAATGGGTCTAAAAATTTAATACAACTCCGCAGGCATTGGTCTCGTTCTTTCCCTGAGGTAGAAATTGGTGGGTGGGTTACCCTATAGAGAAATGAATCATTAGTCACACTCCTCTCTCCTTCCCCCTCCTCTTCCTTTTAGGGTTTGGAGTCTTAGGGGATCCTCTAGTTACATTAAACTGCAAACCCATATTGGTCTGGGAACGAGCCCCATTATAGGCAAAGCAAGAATGTAAGTCGTGGGGAGGTGTACGTATTAGACAGGAATGCACAGATTAAGATGTGCGCCTGAATGACATGTGCTGAGACAAATCAAGACACTTGGGCTCTGGTGCCCACATGGAACAAGAGATACAGAAGAGAGAAAGAACTGGCCGCGAGGAATGTAAACATGGGTATGCAAATACTGAGACCTAGAGCGAGATTCTAGGAGAAAATCCCAGAGTTTGTTGAGCTGGAAACTGGAGCAGAATTTCTGTAAGTTCGTTCGAGAGACAAAAGCCCATTTAAAGGTGTGAAGAGGGTCACTTGGAAACACAAAAAGCATTCACATGCATACATCCATGCTTAGATACACAGGCTGAATGACAAAAACTCCTCAATGCCTGATGAAGATTTTCCTGCCCGGTGAGACAGAGCAGGGCACGGAAGTGTGGGCCACACGACCACATTCGCACACTCATTCACTGGGAAATACTGTGTCTTCGGCTAGAGGGAAACTGAGGGCGACGGTGCCTAGCTAAGGGTGGATGGCCCTTGGTTACTAAGATTGCTTCTGGTTATAGTTTCTTCGCATCTAGAGTGGGGAAGAGAGTATGTCTTGAGCAGGTAGGAGGATTTCTGAAAGATTTTTGAGTTCTGGACCCTGAGAGGATGGATGGTGGAGGAAAAAGAGGAGTAGCTTTGCATTCTGGGTCGGAAGCAAGGGATGTTGCGCTCCTCTAAGCCCTGTTTGCTAAGGTGGCGCAGGGCCTAGTGAACTGAGAGAGACTGAACCGAAAGAAGTGCGAAGCTCGGCCTCTGGGCGGAATCAAGGGGGGAGGTATGCTTTCTTTCCCTTTTTTTTCCCCCCTTGAGGAGACCGTGCGGGGACGGCCAGCGTAGGGAGGATTAGCAGGCGCCTCTGTGACCCCAGACGCGCGCGTAAACTCGGCTTGGGTTTGATTTGCCCGCGGCGTCGATTTGCCGCGGTCCCTCTTTGTCTGAGCCCAGCCGGGAATTCCAGCTTTTATTGGGAAGACCGCACTCGGGTGGAGCCCGCGGGGCTGGGCAGGAGGCTCGCCGGCCTCCGAGCCGCCCGAACCCCAGGACGGTCCTCGGGAGTGCCCAGCAGCCCCGGCAATGCCACCTCGGTGGTTTCCTCGAGGGCGGCGGGCCCGGCAGACCCAGCCCGGCGGGGCGGGGGGCCTCACTTGGGCCGCCGTACCGCCCCTCTCCCCGCTGGCCCCACCGCTCCCCCGCCCGCCCGAGGAGCTCTGAAGGCCCTTTGTTAAGCTCCAGGGTCACACCCGTGCCCCGGGGGCCGCGCGGGGGCGGGAGGACCTTCTCCTGGCTGGAGGAGCCCGGCCCGACCGGGCTGCCTCGCCCGAGTGTAAGGCCGGCAGGATTCCGTCTGTTTGCAAGGCTGGCTGCGCTGCCGGGGCCTAGATGGTGGCGCTGGCTTGAGAAGCAGCCGGGGCAGGAGTGGAAGGTCTTCTCAGGCCACCCCCGTGGCAGCCAAGCCGCCTGTGCCCCGAGCACTTGGCCGTGGACGTCTCCCAACCTCCAGCCCGGCCCGACGGCTTTCGCTGGTTGCCCCCCATGTGTTCCTCCGGAAGGGATAGCTGACTTTCTGTTGGATGGGAATTGACCAACGAACTTTTCCCCCCCGCAACGTTTCTGTAGAAGGCCCCCTTTCCCAGCGCAGGCTCATTTCCGCCGGCCCCTAGTCGAGGGTGTTGGAAATGGGGGGGGGGGCGCGTCCCCGCACTTTGTTATTTCTTAGAACCATGTCTCCCCGGCCAGCCATCGCCCCTCAGCACCCATGGGCTCTGGCGCCCCGTGATTAGACTAGCGGGGAAGTCCGCTAGGAGAAGATCCTGACAGCATAAAATAGAATTTGATCTAAAAGACAGTTTCCAGTATAATCTCATTATGCATCACAGACTCCCGGTGTTATTTTGTGGAAGGCGGACAATGATCAATTTACATTGACCCGGGGCTGGGCGAGCTTTTAGATGGTAATTGCCATATTGATTTGCATGCAAAAAGGAGACCTGCTAAAATTAAAGACCGGAAGCTAAATGAAACTAAATTTCTTGTCTAGGTGCAAACCAGAGGAACTACTGGGGGGAAGAGGGTGAGTCAGGTCAGGGTGCCAGGGGCAAGAGCAGGTGAGAGGCCCAAGAGCTCCGGGAGGTCACAGATTTGGGAGCGATCTTTGCCCTGGTGATTTCAAAACGTGAGGAGGGGGCTTGTATAGGGTATGGGGACCCAGCAGGGAAAAGTTATAAACAGGCACTATTGCATTGAAGGCACTGGGATCTTTTAATGCTAATAGTAACTGCGAGGGGGGGAGGAGAGGTTTATAGGGTTATAGGGGTCTTCCTGCACCATTTCCGGCACCCCCCATTTCTATTGTTCTACCCGAGCGCTCATAACCGTGCCAAGAGCACCCAAATTCTTGCATCTGAAGAGTTAAATTTTTTTTTAAAGACAGGCCTTAAACTTCCCCCGCCCCCCCTCCCCCCGCGTCTGGTCTTTCGAAGAGAGCGAGAGTAGGGGGCGGTTCTGCATGCCGCTGCGGGCAGGCCTGGACCTTTGGAGGCTGCGGGAGTTCCTCCCCGGACGCAGCAGCAGCCCCAGACTCGGCCGCACGCCGATCGCTTTGGGAAGCGGCTCGCTCCAGGTGGCCCAAGTGGCGGGGGCGGGGGAGGGTCTGCCGGGGCCAGGGACTCACGGTGCCCGGGGGCGGGAGTCACCTCCCTGGAGGTTGGAAGGGCCTGCACGGAGGGTGTGGAGGCGGGAAGGCGGGGGCTGGAAATCCTGTCCCAATCGGCGGTGATGGCCAAGGCCGGAAAGTTTAAAAAAGAGAGAAAGCCACTGGCTGCGAGCCAGGGGCTGCCGGGCCGCCGGGGCGTGTTTGGCTGACTAGAGGGGTGAGGACCCGGCTCCGCCATCGCCTCGGTCCCTCCCGCTGCGGAGGCCCTGGCCTGCCCCAGGCGCTCCTGGAGCCATTTCACACATCCGGAGCCTCGGCCACTGGAGGAGCCACCCGCCCGGGGCCGGGAAGCCGCAGGGGCGGCTGAGTGTCCGGCGCTCCTGCCCGTTCCCCTTCCCACCGAGCTGAGCTGGAGACGGCCCTCGGTCGTGGAGCCTGTGGCGTCTGTGGCATCGGGTGTGGATGGTTCCCGGAGCTTCTGAAAGCCCGGGGCAGACCAGGAAATTGAAGATGGGGTGGGGAGGGGATGTTGAGCGCTGACCCTGCGCTGCTGGGATGAGAAGTTGGGGAGAGGAGAGATAACCCCAACCTCCGGCTTGTCTCGGGACTTGGCTTTTTGGGGGGACCCCCAGGAGTCCAGGAGGGTCCAGCATCTTGCAAGCCGCTTCCCCCTCAGTTGCCTCCCCAGCCCACTTTGGTCCCTGAGTTTTTCATTCAAGTCCTAGGAAAGGTAGATGTAGGCAGTCTTTCCAAAGGGCTTTTGCTCTGTCTAGATAATTTGATTTATTGCTTTATGTGGCAAGCCTTCTTCTAGTTCCAGGTGTCAGCACTTTTTATAGAGACCTAAGAGTAGCACCCACCTCCCACTGCCTGTTCTGGGCTCCTGGAGGAGGGGAAAGTGGAGCCTTGTTGGGAACCCCTGGCCTCACACCAGGGTGTTCCAGTGTAGGGAGATGGGTAGGATGTTGGCAGAAATTTCGAAAGAGTTCACATGGACCAAGAGATTTCTGGGTGTAGGAGAAACTAGGGTGCGGGCTCCTTGTGGACCGAATTTCATAGGTGTTAAGTGCTATCCTTTTACTCTGTATTGGAGTACAAGGGCCAAGGAAGGCTTCCGAACTTCTTGTGGATTCTGGATGGCACAATTTGACCAATAATTGGCTCCTCTCCTCAACTCCAGGACTGAGTTTGACCGTGGCCCATTTTTACTAGCTGTGTGACCTTGGGGGCAGGTTATTTATGGCCTCTGAGCCTCAGTAAGTTTCTTCATTTGTAAGACTGGGAATAATTTTCCACCTTTAGGATCAAAGAATACTTGGCACATAGTAGGCCCGGAGGATTAGTAATTGCTTTGAATGACTGGTCAGATTCCTATAGGTTGCTTCTCCATCCCCTGCTGCCCCTGAGATGCCCGAGCCCCCCCCCCCCCGCCGCAAGACCTGCGTAGGCCAGTGTCTGGGGGCCAACCTGCAGGTTAAGCTCCCCTCCAAGGGTATTCCTGAGGCTATTCCTCCAGGTCTGCCTCCGTGGGTTCCTCTTTCCCTTTGTTACAGTTCTTTGCATTCTGGGCTTTAAAGGAATCCATATGAAAAGGCTGGGATTTTTTTTTTCTCCCCCTAAGTGGGATCATTTATATGGTTAGGAATTGATTCCAGAACCGGTATCTAGGTGCTCTTTGGCAAGTCCTCCCGTCATTCTTTCGGGGAGAGGGAACAGCAGCGGCTGGAGGGGAGAGACCTGGTGGGAAGAGGTGAAAGGGTCTGGCCCACTGCAGGGGCCAGAGGTGCTGTGGTTTGTCTGATAGGGATTAAGTCTGGATGTTATGAGGTCTCAGTGTGGTTTTCAATAAAAGTCTGTCAGGGATTGCTTCTTTTCTATCGATATGTATTTTAAAAAATTACTAGCATGAGAAGAAAACCAGACCTGTATGGATCCAGGCCGGTAGTGAGCTACTGTGATCAGGTTTCCTACTAGACTCCCAGAGGGGAAGTCAGCGTTTGATTGAAGCTACACTTGGTTCTTGACTCTCTGGGGATGCCTGCTCTGAAACAGGAGCGCTCCCTTTCTCTCCTCCCCCACCCCATCCCCCTTTTCCCTTCTTCCCCTAAAAGCCTTTGTGCTGAAAGAGCTTCAGTAGGCATGAGTCCCTGGTACCTCTCTAAAGAATGCCTTTCAGCCTTTGCTGACATTGTTTTGTGAACAGTGGGTTTTACCAGGCCAGCAGTTTTCCCCCCATCTTAGCTCACTATTTTAGAGGTTCGAGTATGCGCAGGATGCGCCCAACTGCAGTGCTTTCCAGTGTGTGTAGCCAGGGCCTTGCCTGTAATCTGAAGACACCTTAACCTTTGCCCTAGGTGCCCCCCCCGGGGGTGGGGGTGGTGAAGGTGGGGAGAGCAAGGACAGGGGATCGTTGTTGAGTGTCTGTTTGTTTTCTCCAGCCACAGAGGCAGAGGGGTGGAGTGGGGCGAGGCCGAGAGTACGTTCCAGCCTTGGGTCTGATTTAAAACTTGGTTTAATTGGAGAAACTCTTAGGCATTTAACAGTTCTGTACAAATGCAAACTTGAAATAGCTCTAGGCCTACGTCAACTAGGAAAGAATAAATGAAGTACAGAGATGTCCAAACTATGTAAATCCTAGAGTTGTCTGCCCTCCCATAAACACATGACAAGTGCCAAGGCATTTCCAGTCAAAACACCCATGGAACCAGCAGCCTCCATCCTTTGTATTTATTATTTTATTAACAGCATTTTACACAGCATTTAACAAGCACAGCCTGCCTGCTTTCCACCACGGCTCTCAGCAGACTGAGGGGTGGAAAACAGATGGGGGTGGCGAGGAGTGGTCTCTAGAAGAGACTTCTAAGCTGGAGAGATCTCTTCAGATGGGCAAGGAAAAGGAACATTTGGGGTTCCTTTCTCCTGGCCCCAAAGAGAAGACAAAAGTAATGCTTTGGAGGAAGAAATCCCCTCTCCCTTTTCCGGAGGAAAGTTGTGCAGATGTGGTCTGTCTAGTCTCCACTTGGATTCCAGAAGGTGTGAAGCAGGGTCTTCTTTCCCAACACTCTGCCCATCAGTTATTGGTGCTTTTCAAAGAATAAGTATTTGTCTGCTATCATTATTCTATATCCTGGTGGAAAGTTTATAACGAAAACTAATGCCTTTCTTAAGTCATAAAATGAGCCTTGTATGATTATTTAATTAAAATCTATTTAAGGACCGATCAGGCATGTAATTTGCGCTAATAATGACGATTATGGAAATGTTCGACTTAACCAAAAATCATAAAAGGAGACATTTTGGTCAGTGGGGCGACCAGGAAGGATTCAGGGAGTTGGACGGTTTTCCGAAACGCACGAGGCTTTGGGCTGCAGAAAGTGCCGGGCTGCCTAGCCTCTGGGACCACGGTAGAGAGGGCTGCAGGACCCCAGGCCTGGCCGGGGCAGGCCGACCCACACTTTGCTGAGCAGAGAAACCGACCCTGGGAGTCTGAACAACCTTTATTCCCAGCTGAGGAAATGGGGGAGGGGGCCTGGGAGGAGGAAACTCTGGGAGAGCTGATGAACCGCACAGAACTCTGCGCGAAATGGCTGTGTTCTCTTGCTTTAACAATCAGCAGCGACACACGCATTGCTGCCTCGGCTAGCCTTGGCTGGAGCCTGGAGGGGTGGGGGGAGGGGGGTCTCTTGTTCCGGAGAAACCTGCCAGCTGCTGGGCTTGGTGCGAAGGCAGACACAATGCTGCTGTTGTTGGTTTGATCTCTAACTGGATTGTTAGTCTGGCTTTAACTGTGTGGTAAGGGGGGAATGTGAAGGCTGTTTACAGCGAGTGCAAATAATGTGACAGCTGTTGGTGCACGAGCAGCGCTGTGCCTCCTCGGCGCTCACACAAAGCGCGCACTATGCAGGCCCGCGGAGAGCTGCAGAGGTGGCCGCCCCTTGCTGGCCCGGGAGCCCTCGGATGCGCTGCGAGAGAGCCCTGGGCGGCGGCACCCGCCCCCCCGCACCCCGCGACATGCATCTTTCTGGCTCCTGGGATCGTGGTGGACGTGCGCGCTGGTTGGTGTGTTGTGGTTTAGGGAACTTGTTAGGCAGAGGTGGCAGGAGAGGGCCTGCGGGGTCATGAGTGTCAACTGTCTGGAGGGGTTTGGCCGGGATCTGTTGACCTGGGGCCTCAGTGGCTTGTGACCGGGTTGTTAAGATTTGGGAAAATAACTTTCCGCCCTAAAGCAAGCCTGTTGGAAAGAATGTATTATTAACTGAAGGCTTTCTGGAAATTGCAGAGGCTCTGAAGGCCGTTGTTCTTCCTCTGAAATGGCCCTGTTATTCAGACAAGTTCAAGAGACGGGCGGCCGCTGTGTTCTATGCCCTCGGCCCTGTTTCCTGGATTGGAAACACAAGTGTGTAGGTTCAGGACCCGAAGGGGGGTGAATGGGGGTGGGGAGGGGTGCAAGTCGGCTTTTGATCACCCGCCTCCCTTTGCCTTCCCGGTTTTTAAGAGCGCTCTTGCCTTTCAGCTGCAGGACCAACGGTGCTGTCTTGAGGTCTGCCCACAGCGCCACCCACTCTGTGACTTAATCAACTAAATGCCCAGAGCCCGGCCTTCTCTGAGTTCCTGGTCCTCTGCCAGGCACTGCGGGGAGGCGCCAGGGTGGGAGGGAGAACAGTTGGTGGGTGGCAGCAATACCCCGCTGGGCCGGTCCAAGCTGGCGGGGCTCAGGATGGTCCAGAAGATGGGCCTGCCCCTGGGCTGTCCTGGGGCAAGCTGGGTGTAAACACCACTCCCCCCAACCTCAAGGCTGAAGGCTTCCGCAGCCCTGGCCCCCGGGCTTTGGAGGATCATTTAGAGCTGACTTAACTCTATATCCTGCCCTTCTGTGTGACTTCGGCCCCTGAGTGTACAGCTTGCAGGATATCTGCAAATTATGGGTCCACCTCCGCCCCACCCTGCCCCCAGATCTACTCTCTGGGTTATAATGTGGACTTCTACATCTAGTTGGGTTCCCTAGTGGGGAGCTGGGAGATGCTTCTGGAATGATACATGAACTTCGGTGCCAGTTCTGTAAACTGGTCTCTTTTTATGACGTGTGCCATTTTCTGTAGGAATGTTGCTTGCAAAACGAGTTTCGCCTTGGAGGAAAAGGGGAAAGATAAACAAGCCTGCAACGCCAAAGCGCTGGCAGTCTTTCCCTCCTTCCAGCTCTCTTAATGCAGCCGGGCTGCATTTCCAGGATAAGACTCGTGCTTGTGAAGAGGGACTCTGGTTGGCTTTTTTTTCCCCCGAAGCAAACGCAAATCAGAGAAAAATAATTTTCTTTCAACGATATGCAACGTATTAGTCTCTTGTTATCGTGCTCCGAGGCAGGCCTCATTTGCGCGTCTGCCAGCTCGCTCACATCTGCTCGGCGCTGTTTGGGGCATTTTAACCTTGGTGGTGTCGTGTCTGGTCCCACGGATCAAGGAGGAGTAATTAAGCTCTGAACAGCTAGAAAAATTCACGGGCCCCCACGTCTACCGCAGTTTTCCCACAGCTTTGTTTGGGGGTGTTCCGGGTTCCAAGATGAACAGACGTGGGGTTCCTATTGTTCCTCGTAAAGAAAGTGGGCGCCCCCGTCCTCCTCTGACCCTCACCCCCAGCCTTCCCAGGACTCCCAGGCTGCACACAATCAGCAGGGAAGCCGGGTGCAGATCACAGGACCCTGTGTTTTATGCATCTTTCATTCGTAAAAAGTTCCTTTGTGCTTCCTGTGTGTACTAATGATAGCTGTCGTTAATAGCTTTCTGGTATAGCGTTCCTTGTTGGGGGAGGAGTTTGCAGTGAGTTCACTTTATTTCTACAAAGCCCTGATGGAGGCTGCAGTGCAGTGACACCCCCTCTAGAGTCGTGGTCTATGGATCGTTTATTCTGGATTTGTTTCCAGGTTGTGTAGACTCCAAGTGGGATCCCAGCCTGTAGGGACCAGACCCGGGGGGGTGTGGAGGGTGGGTGGGCGGGGAGGAGTGGAGTAAGGTCGATTAATTGCATTCAACCGAGGTTTCCTGTCCTGGGCTGCTGCCTCCTGTTGAGGGACACCAGCTTCCAAATGGGGCCCCCTCTTGCATACACGCGTGGTTGTGTGTGGCACAACCGTGAAAGAAAGTGAAAGGAACAAAAAGCCGAGGCCTGGCGTGGGGGGGGGCGGGTTGGAAGGGGGAAGGGGAAGTGTCTGAGGTTGGTCCAAGAACTGACGGGGGGCCACGGCTCTGTTTTGGGGGAAGGGGGTGTGTGGCGGGCAGCCCCGGTTTGGCAGCGGCTCTCCCGGTCGATCCTTGCTGGTGCCCCCCTCCCCAAGCCCCCGAGCCCCCTTTTACAGTTGGCTACACCTGGCTTGCATCTTTGAATCGGGGAAGGTGGGGGAGGCGTCCACGGAGAGAACACTCCAGACTGGCCGAAGGGAGCGCAGGACGATGGGCTGGAGCGGTCTCCAGTCAGTGCCCACTCCCCTGGGGCGCGCCGCCGCACATCCTGGGTTCTCCGTGCGCCCACCCAAAGTTGCTTTTTGTCAGAGATTCAGCGGCAGGCGCCTGGGAAGGGGGAGCCCAGAGGAGCGCGCGGGCGGGGTGAGCTGGGGTCGGGCTAGCCGAGAGATCCGTGGGTCCTGGAAGGTCGGGCGGGGGGTGCGTGTGCGGGGTCGGCCCCGCGCGGGGACCTGGCGGAGGAGGGGCGAGGAGCCTGCGGCAGCGCGGGTGTGTGTGGTGGGAGAGAAAATCCCTTTGTTGCCGACCAATCCGTGCTCAGGGCTGAGGCGGGGGAGGGGGCGCCCTTCCCCCACTCGCCGCCGCCGCTGCCGGCCAAGTTCACTCCCGACTGACCCGAGTGGCTCGCGGCGCTATCCTGGCGCCCTGGGAGGAGGCAGGGAAGGTTCTGGTTGCTCAAAAGGTCAGGGCCAGCCACGTGAGTTTCCCGTCCCCCACCCCGTCACACCCGCACTCCTGCTCCGCAGCTGTGTTACTAATGCAAAACTTGGGTCGTGAGTGGGGACGCCTCTGGAGGCGGCGACAGCCATGACTTGGAGTGTGCCAAGAGACAGCGCCTGGACAGGCTGGATCACTCCTCCCACCCCCCACTCCCCCCCAGCACCCATGCCCGGCTGCAGGACCCAGTCGGGCGACCTCCTTCAGCCACACCCCAGGAAGCCTGCGACCCTCCCCCCGACCTGGGGGCATCCTTGGGGTTCCCCTCTCCCCACTGCTACACATACTGGGGAAAACATCCCAGGAGGACTTGCCCCAACGCTGCACACCCTGGACCGCTTTTTCTCATCTCCCACCTCCTCGCGGCCCCCAATGCTAAAATAGGAACTTCTTCATCCCTCCCTTCCTTGACGCCAGTAGAGAAGTGCCTGTCTGTGACTCAGTCTGCGCTTGGAGCAGTCCCAGGAAGGGCTCCCGTGCCATCAGTTTGGGGCTTCCATGAAAGCCACACACTCTGCAGAAGGTCACCCCTCCCTGGCCCCCTCTGTGTCCCTGCCTCAGCCTTCCCTCTGCCGCAAGGAAACTATATAGCCATTCGGGGGTTTGTTTGTTACGTAGAATGTTTAGTGGAGTCAGATGCTGTTTAATGGGTTAGATGTGGCCTGCACCAGCTATTGCCAGGCAGAACTCAAGTCCATAGTGCAGTTTAATCCTCTGGAAAACACGGTGCCAAAGATTTACAGATGAGGGGGCCAAAGTTGAAGAGGTCCGGCCACCTGCCCAGAGACACGCCGTTGATGAGAGTGGGAGCTGGGAGGCTGTGGTGACTGCGCACGCGCGCGCGCGTGTCCTCCACAGAGAACCAGCCATGCCCGTGCAGTGAGAGACACCCCTTCCCCGAAGAGGTCCCCAGCCTACGGAGGGCCGTGGCACATGGCATGCTGGCTGGGAGCCCTGCCGTCTGCCCGGCCTTCTGAGCCAGAAGCTCCCCAAAACCCGTCCAGGTCTTCTTGGTCACTAACTGGATAAGTGCCTGATGCGGCATGGGGTGCCTAGAGAGTGAGGCCCTAGGAAGGGGCACCGTTAGTATTGGAGTGGAGTTGGGATGGTTTGGTGGCGCTGCTTCCCATTCCGACGCTGTCACTTGACAAGCGTGCTGTGCAGACTTGAACCAATCCATCAGCGCCTCAAGGGCGGAGGCAGTGGAAAGTGGCCCGGTGCCAGGAGGAGCTGGGGTGGAGAGAAAGGAGAGGTGGCAGGAGTGGCCTGGTGCTGCCTTCCTCCCTGCGCTCACGCCAGCCTCTCACGGCCACTGCTCCTTCCTTTGCAATCTGTTTGTTGCCTGCCAAGGGAAGTCTCCTTTAAAGAAAAAAAACAAAACAAACGTTCTCTCCTTCTCCTCATTCCATAATGGTGTCTTCATAGCAGGAATCGGCAGAACGGTGGTGGTGGGTACAGCTGGGGACCCGTGTGCCCCCTCGTGTCTTTTCACAGAGGGCCAAGGTGCCCTCACTCAGGGATGCCAAGGTTGGGGGGACAGCTCCTAATCTTGGTCCCTCTGACCTCTTTCTGCCAATCAGGCTCTTCTCCCCAGCGTCCAGGCCAAGCTCGGATGCTAATCATAACTCTTGGCTCCCGGACCAGATGACTGCCCAAGTCTGTCGAGGGAGACTCAAGCTCTCCTGTGCTTGCCCCTAGGGCCAGACCGAAAGCCGGAGACCACGCGGTGAGTCTGCGTTTTGCAAGCCGGGTCTCTCCCAGAACTGGGTGTTCAGCGGGCAGCCACCACAATTCCTGGTCTGTTCTTCAGAAACCAGACCCTCCTCCGTCTCCCCGGCTGACCCCTTCTCTTGGCCACCTTCCCTCTTCATCCCTATCCCACATCCTTGCCCCCTTCTCTCCACTGCTGGAAAAAAGGGTTAAAACCCAGAGCCAAGGTGTAGCTTAGCAGCTCCCACTGGAAACAGGTTGGTGCTTGTAAAGTGCTTTTCATGGACTTCACACATCTTGGCACTTCCAGAAGCATCACCCACCTGTGGAAGAAAAGGGGGGGGGTCGTTGAGAAATAAGGGCAGATGAGCCTCTTATATACAGCAGCAAAGCGCCTGCTCTGTCTGTCATCTAAATCACGTCATTTGCCCCCTGCAGCATGACCCACAGCCAAGGGTGAGGGAAGTCACTTTTGAAGAACTTTTCCTTGGAGGTTAAAAAAAGAAGAAGAAGAAAGTAAGAAAGACCCCCAACTATTTCAATAGCCGCTTCTAGAAGAGGAATGGGGTGAGCGTGGCGGTGTCTCTGACCCTATCTGTGTGTCCCTTGTGCCCAAGATCCCCTTAGTTAGTTCTACATCCCAGAGAGATGGGGGGTGGGCCCGTTTCTCAGTGATGGTGGGGTGTACGCAGTACGGCCTTTGCCCAGGATGAGGGTGTTCCTGCCCAGGATTTGGGCTGTCATTCTGGAGAAGGGCCTCACGCCAGGCAGGGCCCCCGGCTCCTTGGCCCTTTCCGCTCAGGTCCATCTTTGGCCTGGAACCTGAAGAGTTAAGAGTCTTTAGCTCGTTGCAATGAAATTATGGCTGGCAGTGGCGCCGCTGTTTGTTCAACAGACCTCCAGTTTTAAACAGTTCACAAAAAGTTCATGGGGCAGCTAAAGATTATAAGTGTGTGTGTGGGTGTGTGTGTAGTCAGCAGGATCCAGTACTGAGCCTTGCCCCTCCTCCTCTTGTTTCTTCACGGCCAGCCCCCCGCCCCGCCCCCACTCCCGTGACACTGGACCACGCTCGGGGCCTCAACCCTCCATCTGACCCTGTGCACGTAAGAACACTTCATCCTGACACTGGGTGTTATTTATCTGTGCGGCGTTAATATTGAAAACCCCACCAGACAAGACCTGGAAGGGCGGGGAGAGGCTTTGAAAGCACCCCGTGGTCCCAGGTGTCTCTAAACTGCATTCCCCTCTCATGCTAAGTCCAGGCCGCCCTTTCTAAAGAAAAGCCCTTTCAAGGGAAGGGGGCTGCTGGCCCTTTTTGAGGGGAGGGGAGAGGGCTCAGTAGGATGATTGTGGCAGCGGCCTTTCTGTTTCCTCAGTCAGGTGCTCAGAGGTCCTTGTCCCAAGGTGACAACTAAAGGAGACATGTAAGAGGCAGCTTGTGTAAGTTTTGAAGACTGGAGCACCAGAAGATTGGGGCTTCGAGGGCACACATGCTTCGTCCCTCATCCTTTTCTTAAGGGTTTGGTGGAGTGACCCTTTGGCTTCTGGTATAATGTCCAAATTTCATCATGACACCCAGCCAGGGGGTGGCATGGTGTGGTCCTCCCACTGCAGCCACGGCCAGGACACTTGCACCGAGGAATGTTGCTCCTCCACCTTTTATTTATTTATTTTTTTTTTTTTTTTTTTTTTTTTTTTTAAGTTTATTTATTCATTTTTTTAATTAGTTTCTGCTTTATAACAAAGTGAATCAGTCATACATATACATCTGTTCCCACATCCCTTCCCTCATGCATCTCCCTCCCTCCCACCCTCCCCATCCCACCCCTCCAGGCGGTCACAAAGCACCGAGCTGATCTCCCTGTGCTCTGCGGCTGCTTCCCACTATCTATCTACCTGACGTTTGGTAGTGTATATATGTCCATGCCTCTCTTTCGCCTTGTCACAGCCCACCCTTCCCCCTCCCCATATCCTCAAGTCCATTCTCAAGTAGGTCTGCGTCTTCATTCCCGTTTTGCCCCTAGGTTCTTCATGACATTTTTTTTTAAATTCCGTATATATGTGTTAGCATACGGTATTTGTCTTTCTCTTTCTGACTAACTTCACTCTGTATGACAGACTCTAGGTCTATCCACCTCATTACAAATAGCTCAGTTTCGTTTCTTTTTATGGCTGAGTAATATTCCATTGTATATATGTGCCACATCTTCTTTATCCATTCATCCGATGATGGACACTTAGGTTGTTTCCAGCTCCGGGCTATTGTGAATAGAGCTGCAATGAACATTTTGGTACATGTCTCTTTTTGAATTATGGTTTTCTCAGGGTATATGCCCAGTAGTGGGATTGCTGGGTCATATGGTAGTTCTATTTGTAGTTTTTTAAGGAACCTCCATACCGTTCTCCATAGTGGCTGTACCAATTCACATTCCCACCAGCAGTGCAAGAGTGTTCCCTTTTCTCCACACCCTCTCCAGCATTTATTGTTTCTAGATTTCTTTTTTTTTTTTTTAATTAGTTTCTGCTTTATAACAAAGTGAATCAGTCATACATATACATCTGTTCCCACATCCCTTCCCTCATGCATCTCCCTCCCTCCCACCCTCCCCATCCCACCCCTCCAGGCGGTCACAAAGCACCGAGCTGAAGTTAGTCAGAAAGAGAAAGACAAATACCGTATGCTAACACATATATACGGAATTTAAAAAAAAATGTCATGAAGAACCTAGGGGCAAAACGAGAATAAAGACACAGACCTACTTGAGAATGGACTTGAGGATATGGGGAGGGGGAAGGGTAAGCTGTGACAAAGCGAAAGAGAGGCATGGACATATATACACTACCAAACGTAAGGTAGATAGATAGTGGGAAGCAGCCGCAGAGCACAGGGAGCTCCTCCACCTTTTAGATGAGGCTTCCCTGGACATCTTCCTTTTGGTCTTCCTTTTGTTAGAAGGGGCTGCAGGGGTTAGGGAGGGGAAACTTTGTTGAACGTGCCTTCTGGTCGGCCCTGCACTAGTGGTGGCCTGCCCCCAACTTGATTTGTATGTTCGAAACATGGAAGAACAGCCCGTGAGCCCCGCACAGAACCTTCCTTGATGCCCAAGTCCATCTGAGTCCACCTTTTCGGGGCACTGTGGCCAGCCACTGGAAATGCCCCAGTCTGTCTGAAGAAAGGGACGCTTCCTAAAGAAATAGCTTCTCTAAAATCCCACCAGGCCGGACACAACTGGGAGATCCCTGCCTCTCCTCCAGCTTCATCGTTGAGCTCTAACTCCGCGCCGTGTGTCTGCGGCGTGGGGCTCTTGATGAACAGACGGTGTTCTCTTCTGTATAGGGGCCGACGGGGATGCTGGTGGACAAAAGCCTGTGTTAGGACAAAGAAATGCAGAGGGATAGCCTGGCTGGCTTTGGGATTCATAACATATCTTTGGGATCATAACATATCTAACAAGATATAGCAATCTTTTTTGATTTTTTTGAAGTTTAAACAAATAGTGTACTCTGCATGAATTTTGTCTTTCAACTGAATCATTCTAATGTGGAATTTATGATGCTATAGTACTAGTTTACAAAGAAAGTGGAGTAGGCTTCACATATCTCCATATCTTATATTGATGGCACTTAAATTCTAATACCAAACTGTTATTGTTTCATAAACTAGGAGAAAATTGAGCTGATAACGAGCAGGAGAAGCTGGCAGAAACAATAGATTTTCTACTCTTTCTTTCTATTGTGTGTAAGCCTAGTTACCCTAGTTGACCAGTTAATGACAACACATAATGAAATTTTCCTGGCTGCTAATTAATTAGCTCTAATTTCACTAGTTTTGTTACTGGTAAGGCTTCCACTAATTCTATGTGTGAATGTCTTCTTACCCTACTCATCCTATTTTCCTCTTTGAGCTTCCTCAAATGTAGAGAACCCATTTGATTGACTTAAGAGTCAGAAGAGACTTACAATCAGAGAAAAAGCAAAAAAGAATGACTATAATGCCAACTAGTATAACTATTAATTAGAACTTATGTTTTGAGGATTTTCAGACAGAAGAGGGGTAGAAATGATAATAGTTTAGTTTTAGGAAAGCTGTAGTACACAAATAGAACCCCAAATCACACCACAGATAATTTTCCAGGAATTTAATATATCTGATATACACTCAATTTGTGCCCATGAATGGTGAGCAACTGGAAGTAAAGGAGAATCACATAGTTACATTTCTGGACAAATCAGGTTATCAGAATGATGCAATAATGACAGTTTACCTCAGTCACTTCTTAGGCTTTCTTATTTACTATGCTAAATGTTAAATGAGATTCCTGAGTAAAAGCATTACAATGACTTCAGCATTGTGGGACATGAAACACAGTGAGAACTCAGAGCAGGGAAGGAAATAAGTCAGGTAAGCAGGAAAAAGAATTGAAAGAGCTGAAAGATGTATTACTTGGCTGTCAGGTGTTAGGAGAGTTTATTTGTGCTGCTTCTTAATCTTCATAACGCTCTTGTCAGAATGGTAGTAACATACCCATTTTTTTAGATGAGCGACCTTTAACTGTAGGTTGCACTTGATTGTCTGCCAGGTTTTCAAGTCTGTGATGGGGACAGTAATGTCAGAAATTTCAATCCCAGTCAAATCAAGAGCTGGTAGAAACACCATTAAGGAAGTGCATAGTTTTGACCCAAATTTAACCACATTAAAATGTTGTCCTTTCTTCTCCAGGATGATAGTCTGTATTTCAAGAAGAATTCTAATTCTTGCCCCATAACAATTTCTCTGAGTTCTTTGTGCCAACTAAAGCCTTTGATTGATTTTCGTATTAGCAAAGCCCTGGAATTCTATGCAAAATGCTATGAATAGTTATCTACCTATCTAATTATTTTTAGCAAAAGGATGCAGAGCCGTTATCAGATTCTCAAAACTCAATCAGATTATCTAACAGTGTACATTAAATGAGGTAATGAATGCCCTTTCTGGATCCAAACATTATAATATTTTTAATCCTTACCGTGGTGCCTGAAATGTCTATTACCTCTAATTATCAGTAAGGGAACTGAGGCGTCGTAAAGTCTAAGTAAGTGAGAGGTCTGGAATTCAAATCCAGGTCAGTTTCAGTCTTGAACACCCCTAATTCTGTAGCCTACACTGCATTCTATACTCTTACTGTAGATAATCAATAAATGTTCATTTATTTCCTTTACCCCAGTTGGGGACAAAGAACATGGGTGTGTGAAAGAAAGTACAGATCAGTTTTAATGTAAATGATATAATAATAATGCTAGTCAGCAGTTATGGAATATTCATATTGTGCTAGGAGTTGACCATTAAGTACTTTACAGGCATTCTTTTATTTAAAATCTCATATATATAATACCTACCTTAGGAAGTAGGTAATATAAATGTTGCCAAGGTGATTGAAATAACGTGGTCACGTACAGGCAATGAAACTGGGAAAGAGTTTTCTGGGCTGATGGTTGAATTTTGGCCAAGACATTAAGGGGAGAAGGGATGAGCACTGGTGGGGAGACTGAAAACTTATTCATCGTAGGGAGAAAGCACTGGTGGAAGCATTGTACTGCTTGCTTAAGAACTGTTACCCTCATAACCCCAAAACTGAGGTTTTGCTGAAAGCTGAAGGCAGATTTCTTGCAGTGTGAAAAAGAATTTACTGATATCTCTTCATCTCTTCACGTTTGAACACGACTGTTTTGCAGATTGGTTGAAATGACTCAAGTTCTCTTTCAGATCTGGACTAAATGTCTGTATCACAGCATCAGGGCCTATGAAGCAGTATTTGCAAGCCCATACTCACCTCCCCCCTTTTTAGTGTTTTGCACTCTGGAAAAGCAAACAACAGCAACAACAATATCTTACTTCCTTTTATCTATAGTTATTAATCTTGTCAAGAAACCCAATTTGATATATTTATGCTAAAATATAAATGAGATTTTTCCAGTTTTATTGAGATTGAATTGATATATAATATTCTATCTGTCCAAGGTGTACAATGTGATGATTGATATATATATATATATATATATATATATATAGTGTGAAATGACAACCACAGTAAGTTTAGTTAACCTTAATTCACATAATTACAAATTTTATTTTTGTGATGAGAACTTTCAAGATCTACTCTCTTAGAAACATTCAAACGTAAAATACGGTATTGTTAACTGTAGTGACCAAGCTGTACATGACATCACCATTACTCACTTATCTTATAACTAGAAGTTTTTATCTTTTGATCATCTTCACTCATTTTCCTCACCTCCAACCCCCAGCTCTGGCAACCATCATTCCATCCTTTCTATCATGAGTTCAGTACTTTAGATTTCACATATGAGATCCTAAAGTATTTATCTTTCTCTGTCTGACATTTCATTTAGCATAATGCCTCCTAAATCCACCCATGTGGTGACAAATAGCCAGATTTCCTTCTTTATCATGGCTGAATAATAGTAGGTTGTGTGCACCCCATTGTCTTCATCCATTCATCCACAAAAAAACACTGAGGATGTTTCCATGTCTTGGCTACTGTATTGGGTTGGCCAGAAAGTTCATACAGTTAATGAATACACTGTTCAATAAAACTAGGTAAAAATGAAAATTGTGTCTTTTATTTTTACTTCAAATAAATCTTTGACAAAGCCAGCTAGGCATCCCTTTGAGTAATGACTTATATCATGTTGAAATATTTTAAACATATGAACAGTAATAGCTTAAATGACAAATGTTACTAATATTGACACAATTGATCAAGGAGAATATGTTAGAATATGTTAAAATGCAGATGGACAGTGAAAGAACAAATATAACTTATAACTAAATATTGTCTTGATATTTAGACCATTGGTTAAGAACATGATAACAGGTTTCATCCATTTCAAGAAAGCAGAATATTTGCAGATCACTTAACATTTACTAGGTATGTTAGTCTGGAAGGATATATTTCATTTACATGTGTCATTTAATTTAACCCCATCCCTCTGTAATAGATAGTGTTATCCCTATTTGCAGATAGGAAACAGGCTCAGAAAGATTAAGAATGTTACCTAATTCTAGTAAGTAGCCAAACCTAAACTGATCTAATTCCGGGGCAAAGCTCCTTCTGACACATCAGTGTGGGTCTTTATCTCTTTGAGAATTGTTGAACATTAAAAACCTTCTTCCAGGTAAATGCATAAAGAAACAACATGAGCAATGATATAACAATACAAGTCTCACTAAATAATTAGTGTGTTTGGCCTTGCTTTTGCTGATAGATCTTTTGCAAAATTGCTTTTCTCTGAGATAGTGGACTTCAAATATTTTCTTTGAAGACTTTCCTAAATTATACCTATCAGAAAGCTACTTTGCTTTAAGGCTAAAGAAAAATGAAAGCTTACTTAACTACACTTAGGTGCCAGAGTCATACTATGAACTCTACACCTGCCAGGATTCACGCTAAGATAGGGTGGCTCCACAAACTGTCCATAGTACTGTGATTTCTTTCTGATATTTTGAAGTAGAAATAATTTAATAACTATTCACAAAAGAGAGAAACACTGTTTCTTGGTCCTCAATATCATACTGCTGTAGGCTAATTCTCTCTTGTTACCCCTTAGTATAGAGAGTGTGTTTTGGGGACCCTCCTTCACGATCTTCTCCATTGCAAGAGCATCTTACATAAATCCAGGACTTCTCAAGCAGCCAGTTTTGCCAGATGGTCTTAGGGTTGGTTGTACCCATATATGGATAATCCTGAACTTCTCAAGTAAGGTCCTTATAGAGCATAATGGCTAAGAGAATTGGTGCTGATACCAGACCTGAGTCCAAATACTGCCTATGCCCCTAACTAGCTGTGTAACCTTGGAGAAGTAACTTAAGCCCCTTAAACGGATTAGATTTCTCACCCGGAAAATGGTATAATAAATGCATCTACCCTATATGGTCAGTGTGTAAATTAATCTAACTTGAGATGGTGCATGTTAAGCATTAGCACAGTGCCTGTCTCTTATTAGGAATACCTGCTTTTATTATTAATTATTCTCTGTATTCCCAGGTTCAGCAAGGTGCCTAACATATAATAGTTGTTCAGCAAATATTTACTGGATTGAACGAGCTCTGAAATTTAAGCATTGGGTCAACAGCAAAGTAGTCACCCCACCATCATTTCTCCCACAGAAAGGGAGAATAGATGGAAGCCAGCCATTATACTTTCTTTTCTTATTCTAAACTTCCCATCCAGGCCCAGCAATAAAATAATCTTCCTGAACCCCAACAATTTCGAGAATTTTCCAAATCACTATTTGAAAATAGTTGGGTTTCCCTAATCTAATATGCCCCAGGACCCCAAGGTCACCAAGCTTATATTAATGAAGTCTAGTTAAGAGAAATGATTACAGTTAGTAAACCAACTACTTATGAGCTCATTGGGCTTTTTAAAATTTACTATCTGCACTTCATAGAGACACAAGTAGTTTGCTTTTGTAGGACACTCAACAGTCAAAGTAGTCTTTTAAAAAGCACAAATCAGATGCTATTATTGCACTGCTTCTAACCTCTAAAGGCTGTCTATTGTAAAGAGATTAAAATTTCAACTACTTAGCCAGGCTCACAGGGACCATGTGGTCTGGTCACTTACTACATCTTTCCCTGACCTTCATGGGGTTCGAGGCACAGTTATCTTTTTCAGTCCCTCAGATGCAACAAGCTCTACTTCTTGCTCTCCCAGCTTTAGATTGGCTAATCCTTCTACCCAGACCAATTTCCCTCTGATCACTAAGGCCTCGGTTCAAACGCCACCACTACTATCTTGACCAAAGAGACCTGCCTCCTCACTGCCTCTCCGTCCCATTGTCCAGTCGTATTTCTGTCGCTGTACAAAATTTATTTACATGTTGACTCTGTCTTCCTCCACCACTGGACATTTGCTTAAGAGCAAGCAAGGACTTTGTAATTTTTTGCTCACCACTGAATCTTCCAAGGCTTGCAGCAGACACTGGCACATAGAAGGTGTGTAGGAAATGTGTGTCTAATAAATGAATAAATATGTGAATGGAAGAAAACTGTAAAACACTAACACAAGAATATTCTTCTTTCAAAAGAATAATGAAAAATAATTTCATTCAATAAGAATTATTCTTAGTTACTGATACATGACTTAGTAGTTCCCATTCAATTTAAAATGTTCCATTTTTTTCTGATACTTCACAAGTCATTAATTAAATGTTGCTCACATTTAAGGCCAATCTGTGAGACATTATTTAACTTGTCCAGCATTAACCCAGCATTAACTTAGGTGGGGCTCCACCAAGTACTGATCATGTGACCTTGGCCTTTCATTGCCTCAGTTTTCTCATTTGTAACATGGGTATAATAATAGGCTTATTTCATAGGCCTATGAGGAGGAAAACCTCATATATATATATATATGTGTGTGTGTGTATATATATATATGTATTTAAACAGTGTCTTAGAATAGTGTCTGGCACATGATAAGCTTTATAGAGTATTGACTGCTGCTACTAGTACTGTTATTATGAGAACTAACTGTTGAGAATAATCCTTCATATAGTGGTTTATTCCACTGAAGATAAAGGAAACTAATAGAATATTAGAAATCTGATTAAATACAGAAAGCCAGTAAAATATACCAAGACAGAAGATGATGAGAGTGTAAAAGCATAGAAGAAAAAAAAACGGTTTTTGTTTTTCTTTTTCTTTTGTAAAGAAGGAAAAAGCCTAGAAATAGGACAAAAACTATTCATTGGCTATACTGACATGGAGATCGCTGGTGACCTTCATAAGTAAAATTTCAGGACAGTGGGCAAAGAGCTTACGGTGAGAGAAGTCAGATGGATGTAAATTCTAGAGTAAATGGGACGTGAGGACATGGAAACAGTATATGAAGATAACAATTTTGAAAAGTTCAGACAGGAATTGGCTAAAGAAGATATGCAGGGATTAGGGGAGGAGGGAGGCTTTCATGTTACACGTATAGTTTTTAACATTTTAAGTTGGAGTTACTAGTCTAGAATGAGGTTGAATTTTGGCAAGAATCATTCATAAGGAGTTAGATGGGTTGTAGAAAATGCAGTGCTGTGAAGTACTTGAGAAGATGAGAGAAAATGAAATGCTCTCTGTAGTGCACATGGCCTTTTAACTTTCACTCGTGTAGTAAAAGGGAATACAAAGATCAACGCAAATGCTAATGAATTAATGGATTTGGCAGTGGACTATTTACTGACTTCTGAGTTCTTAATGAGCTATGAAGCACCTCACCAGCTCAGAATGAAGGAAGTAGAGAGGATGGAGGGACATTTGAGGAGGGCAGGTAAAGCTTCTCAAAAAATAGTCCTTAAGGAGAATTAGAAAGAACGTACTGTAAGTCAGAGCAGTATTTCCAGTCTTGAAAATCCATTTGAAGTTGGTGATTATTAATTTATTGGAATACCAATTTGCCCTGCCACATGATTTTTCTCCAGCTACCTGGATATAAGTTACACAGAGGCAGAAAAGAGTGAGAGATAACAATCGAGGGAAAATACAATTAGTATTTTTTTCCACTTCCCCGCTCCAATTCTGGGGAGCCTTCCCGGACATGGCCGCCCTCCCAGCCTCCAGCAGCACTCTGTTATCAAAGAATTCAAAGAAATGGAACATAGGTTTCCAACTTATTAATTTAGCAAAATCAAAAATTATATATAATGTCTTCTGTTGGCAAAGTTTCTTGCAATATAATTTGGTTCCATCTTTTGACAAGTAATTTGGCAATGTCTAGCAAGATAAAAATGTTAATAGCTTTTTACACATTAATTCTAATTCTGGAAGCTTATGCCAATAAATAATTTATAATCCAGAAAATTATTATATAAAGATGCTCATTGTTATGTCATTTGTAATAACAAAAAATTGGAAACACCTTTAATTGTTAACAGTAGGAAAACAGTTTAGGAAATTATATCCACTTAGTAGAAAATTACACAGTTACTATATTATAATTACAAGATGATGGAGCAAAATAGAATAATGCTTAATAAAGAAAGAATGAAGAAAGCTGACCTAAATTTGTGTCTTCCTTATGACAGTAATTATGTAAACATATTTATTAAAACTTAAAACCAAAGTAAAGTTTTAAAAGCTCTGTACCAGTAATGGGGATTTTATGTTTGTTTCAAAATATTTTTTAACATAACTCTTATAATTATATTTTTTCTACTCCTTTTCTTAAGAATTTCTGATTATTACCTCATTTTTCATTTCATAGTTTCAAATAAAGTCAGCAATTTTATCATCAGAGAAGATTAGACTTATTTGACAGTTCATAATTCCAAGTTTTTTGGTATAAAAAGACCATATACACTTGTAGGTACTTTCAAAAAATAAGATTTTGAGAATTTTTTTTTTTTTTTTGCTTAGTCTTTCCTAGTATGGAGATTAAGCAAACTACCTAAAATTGCCAGCCATTCTTTTTTCGTTTTTCTCATTTTATTTACAGAAATGATAACAAATGAGTCTGCAGTTGCCTCTGCCAATTTCTTAAATCCTCTATTATCCACATTATGAAATCATACTAATATGAATGCTTCCAGTATTTTCAGAGCTCTTTAGTTATTATACTTTAGCATTCTGTATGAAGTATCTTATGTAAGTGTAAAATTTAGACTCAACTTCTGGAAGCTTTTGATTTCTTGGTTCAAAAGTGAGAGATCCTTAGTTCAGCCATATGATTAACAATTACTTGTATAGTAGGAATCTCCTAAATTATTGTTTTATGGATACCTGGCAGTTTTCTTGCCATTTCTCAGAAGTTCTCTATTAAACACATTCTCTCTCTCTCTCTCTCTCTCTCTCTCTCTCTCATACACACACACACACACATTGTGATTAAAAGCACAGACTTTGGCATTATGAAGTCTAAGGTTCAATTTCTAGTTCTGTAGTTTCTGGGCCACCTCACTTTAGGCAAGTAACCTAATATCTCTTAACCTTGTTATTTTCATCTGTAAAATGGAGATTACAATTATATCCGACAATGCTCAAAACATCCGTAATGATTTTAGAGTTTCAGAGTCAGGTACAAGCAGGCACTCAGTAAATGGCTAGTGCTTTTATTACTTTATTATTATTTAGGTCTTGATTTTCCTTGAGTCTGTGAGTCCCCATAATGAAATGTAATTTCCAGTAGATTGAGTAACACCTGTGTTCACCAAAAATTGTAACTGAGTTCATTACTTTCTGTGCAACCCAGATTAGTTTTCTGCCTTTTTTTCTGTGCTGTATGTAGGTGTTCAATCGATTTATTTAATAAATGTGTGAATGCATGCGTGCGTAGATGAATTTTTAAATGTTTCTTTTTGAGAAGGTAGAACAGATGTGACACAGTTGAACAGATAAGAAAATAGTCCATGGAAAAAATGGCAAAGTCACGTATGTGCCCAGGGCCAGCCTAAGGAGAATTACTTTTTTTTTTTTAAGGGGAAATGTGTTGAATAGCTTATTTTAATTATTTTTAAAAGTTAAGTACAGGGACTTCCCTGGCGGTCCAGTGGTTAAGACTTCGCCTTCCAATGCAGTGAGTGTGGGTTCAATCTCTAGTCGGGGAGCTATGGTCCCACATGCCTCACAGCCAAAAATCCAAAACATAAAACAGAAGCAGTATTGTAACAAATTCAATAAAGACTTTAAAAAGTGGTCCACATCAAAAAAAAAAGTTAAGTACAAAAATTTGCTGATGATTAACATATTTAGCACCAATAAAATAATGTGAGATTAGCTGTACTAAAACAGAATGTTGAGCTACATTCACATTAAGTGACATTATATAGTCTAAATTTGTGGAAAACTTCTGAAATGGCTGATAAAAAGGAAGATGGTGAGTGATCTTTGAGCAGAAAAAGACAGAAAGAGAAATGGCCTTTTCTACATCCTATTGTGCCTCTAAGTAAAATGCTTGGTAATCTAGCTACAAAGCTATATGTCATTTGGCTTTAGGCACCTACTGTGATTTACCTTGTGAAGATCAGATTTTGCCATGGATAGGATCTGTAAAAGTATCACACATTCCAGTACCATTGGCAACCACAGCTACCAAAAACTCCAATTTAAATTGATGAACCTAATATCAGATGATAGTATCATTTCCTTGTGGGTGTTTTGGGAAAAGGTGGGTAGGAAATGTATAAAAGTGAATACTTTATCAACTGAAAAAACAATTCATCATTTTGAAAACATAAAATACATTAAAGTTGTTATAGCATCAGGCATTAATATTTCACTGTACTTTAGACATTGCCTATAATCAACATTTTCTGCTCTTTGAAACAAAATCATGCTTGTGGTATGCATTAATCATATAAAAGATTAAACACTGAAAAGAAATTCAGCCTTTAAAGACAATTTGCTTTGATTTATTCAGTGGGTTCTTCCAAAAAGTTTATACCAAGAATTATTGCTTGTTGCATTGGAGTTACAAATTCTTTCAGAGTTACTTAGTATTTTCTGTAATATCAGTATCAAGGAAGGTTAATCAAATTTATGTATTTATTAGGAAATACAGGCACATAATCATAAAACAAGAAAACACAGCCATTTTTATAGACTTTATTTTTTAGAAGTGTTTTAATTTTACAGAAAAATTGAGAAGATAGTATAAAGTGTTTCCATATACACTATACCCATTTCCCTCTATGATGATCCACTTACATTAGTATGTTACATTGTTACAATCAATTAACAAATATTGATACATTATCATTTACTATAGCCCATCCATTAGTCCAGTTCCTTAGTTTTTACCTAATGTCCTTTTTCTATTCCAGGATTTCATCCAAAACATCACATTACATTTAGTTGCCGTGTTTCCTTAGGCTCCTCTTGGGTTTGATAGCTTCTCAGATTTTCCTTGGATGACCTTGACAATTTTGAGTCGTTAGGTTTTTGTAGGATGCCCACTACTAGAATTTGTTTGATGCATTTTTCATGATAATATTGGGATTATGTGTTTTGAGGAGGAAGACCACAGAGTAGAAGGGTTATTTTGTCAGATCACATCAAGTGTACAAAGTATCAATATGCATTATGAATGCTGAGGTGGACCTTGATCACCAGGCTGAGGTAGTGTTTTTCAGGTTTCTCCATCGTAAGATTACTGTTTTCCCTTTTTCATACTGTACTTGTTTGGAAGGAAGTCAATATGCTCAGCTCACAACTAAGGAATAGGGAGTTATGCTTAAGATGGAGTACTACATAAACTATTTGGAATTCCTTTGCACTGGAGATTTATCTATTCTCCTGCGTTTATGTATCCAATTATTTATTTATATCAGAAGAACTCATGGATTTTTATTTTATACTTTGAGTTATAATCGAATTCTACTTTAGTTACTTTGTTCCTCAAATTGCTCTAGTCCTGACCCTTGTGAACTCTTTTCAGTTGGCTCTTGTGCCACTCTGAGGTATCCCCATCCTATATATTTTTTTTTGGAACTTCCTTACTTTCTGACACTATAAGATGGTCTTGTATATAAACCTTTTATATTTACTGCCCCAGTCCTAGAATCAGCTATTTCTTCAAGGATAACTAGGTCTTTTTAGTGGAGAACGGTATTAGACAGCAGGATCTGGGTGTGGGGTGTGCTAATTGCTGCTAGGATGTCATTGCTTCTAGATCTTCTCAGCTGACAGAGCAAAGAGATAATATGTGTGTACATTACCCATGTATATGCACATATCTCTAAGTATCTCTCTACATGACCATGTGTATTAAGGTAATATGAAGCAATATTAAGCTAAACATGAATGTATATTGATGTTTCCAACTTTAATCTGTTACCACATAGATCATCTTAGCCTCATCTCTTGCTTATCTTTAAATTTCAACTCCAGCAAAACACTTGGCTTTTAGAAGTATGAAAATCAAATTGTAGCAACTTTGGGAAGCCACATCATCTAGCAAAATAATTCTTAAAGGGCAAGGTGTATATCATCAAATTTTAATTTACAGTCAGCAGTACTTTTTAACATCAAAAGGCCTCCAGACCTCTGCTTCCAAGAAGATGAAGTAGCCCATTTCTCCCAGGTTCTCCCACTTAAAACTAAAACCCTGAACATAACAACAAACAAACATAGGAAGACTCTGAAAGGTGGAAATGAGAAGGCAGACTTAACTAAGGACTTTGGGACTTGAGGAATGACATGGTGATGAGTCCCCTGTGTTTCCTGTTGCTTCCCATACATCCTGGAGAGGGTATTACAGGACCCCCAATCAATAACCACCAACAGAACAACAGACAAAAAAGCTTCAAAAAAAAACCCTACAAAACCCTGTTCCCCCTAGCCAAAGTATGAGGAAAGGGGTTGCTAAAGACAGAAGACCATTTGGGCAATAATATACACACCACTCGAGCCAAGTGCCAGTGGAATATACACACTACTCGAGCCAAGTGCCAGTGGAATATTGCACCCATCCCCTATGTCCTGTTGTTTCAGTTGGGCCAAGGTAGGATTTGATCTTCCACACCACCCCACTCCTGCCCTCCAGAAGAGCCAGCGCTCTGATTCCCCACCAGGGTTGTTTCAGTGTGGTCCAGTGGTGAGCTGAGCCTCCAACCCTTTCCATGAGCAAACAGACTTTAAAAGGTGGTGCCTGACAGGCTAGTTAACACTGGGCTGCCCTCACACAGTCGTGGGGTCCACTGGTGGGACTTAGCCTCCATCTCTCCCTGACATCAATAAGAATAGGGTGTTACAGATTGGAGGGAGTAGGCACCCCACTAACCCCCAACACATGATGTCAGTGAGACCCACTGGGGTGCTGAATCCCCATAACCATCCTGAGGCAGTAAGACAGAATGAGATGGCACAAGCAGGGCTAATTGGCACTTCTCTTCCTCTTACCCTGGTGTCAGTGGGGCCAGCAGGTACCTGACCCTCTACCCACACCCGGCATCAACAAGAAGGAATGAAGTGGGAGGAAGGACAGCAAACACTTCACTTCTCCCCTCCCCTGGTGTCAAGAAAACTACTGGGGAGATGAACTTCCACTCCTACTAAAAGGCAACACAATGATATTAATGTTCCCACTTTTGGGGGGAAGGTGTCAGAAGGGCCATAGGCTAGCTGAACTTCTACTTGATCTGTCTGCAGTGAGACAATGTAAGTGCCCACTTTTGCTGGGGTATTGTCAGTAGGGCCCAATGGAAATCTGTACGTCACCCCCCAGTCCTCATACTACGCCTCAAATAGGATGACTTCCTTCTAAAAAGTAATAATAAAATTAAATGGGATACAGAGTCATATAATAACTCCCAATGTTTAGAATACAATGGAAAAATACTCATGACACCAAGAACCAGGAAATCACAGAATAAATGAGAAAAGACAATAAACATACACCAACACTGAGATAAAACATCTATTGAAATGATCAGACCAGGATTTTAATAAGCTGTCACTTAAATGCTTCAATTAGCAATTATGCGTTCCTTGACAGAAATGGGAAAAATAGAAAATGTAAACAAAAAACTAGAAGTTAGGGCCTCCCTGGTGGCGCAGTGGTTGAGAGTCCGCCTGCCGATGCAGGGGACACGGGTTCGTGCCCCGGTCCGGGAGGATCCCGCGTGCCGCGGAGCGGCTGGGCCCGTGAGCCATGGCCGCTGAGCCTGCGCGTCCGGAGCCTGTGCTCCGCAACGGGAGAGGCCACAACGGTGAGAGGCCCGCATACCACAAAAAAAAAAAAAAAAAAAAAAACTAGAAGTTATAACAATAAAAACAAATGAGAACAGTAGAACTGAAAAATAAAACCATGAAAAAACTTTGCTCAAGAGTAGAGTGGAGATTACAAAGCATAGAATCATGAACTTAGAAGAGATCAGTACAATGTACCATATGTACAGAGAAAAATAGACTGAGGGGTAGAGATGGGAGAAAGAACAGGATCTCAAGAACGTGTAAACAGTAACAAAAGCACTAACATTCATATCATCAAAGTTCCAGAATGAAAAAAGAGAGCAAGTAGGACTGACAAAGTATTCAAAGAAATCATGACTAAAAAGTTCCCAGTTTTTTAGAAGACATAAACACAAATTCAAGAATCTGAACAAACCCAAAGAGGAAAAACGCAAAGATATCCTTGCCAAGACGCATCATAATTAAACTTCTGAAAAGTGGAGACAAAAAAAATCTCGCAAGTGGACAGGCAGAAACAATGCATCACTTATTGAGAAACACCAATTCCAACGACAGCATATTTCTTGTCTAAAACTCTGGAGTCAGAAGCATTGACATAACATTTTTCAAGTGCTCACAGAAAAGAACGCTCAGCCACAAATTCACACTTTTATCTCCACTTTCCTGTTTGACTTACATTAATGGACTACTAACTCATCTTTCTATATCCGGGACTGCCGTCACCCTTCTCCAAAAATCTAGTCACAGTATTTCCAGAGTGATCGTTCTGAAAATGAAACAAATGTGTCTTATAAAAATACCTGATTGTGTTATGAAAGTTGTCTCTCTTCTAAGTTACCAGTTAAAATCCTTCAGTGGATTCCCATCTTTCTGGGAGTAAAATCTCACATCCAAACTCTCTTTGTCCTTTTGGGCTGCTGTAAGATTATACTGCAGGTTGGGTGGCTCATAAACAACAGGCATTTTTTTCTCACAGTTCTGGAGGCTGCAAGTGCAAGAATAGGGTGGCAGTACGGTCAGATGAGGGCCCTCTTTTGAGTTCCAGACTTCTCACTGCAACCTCACACGGCAGAAGAGCTTCAGGAGCTCTGTGGGGTCTCCTGTGTAAGCGCACTAATACCGTAATCATTTCCCAAAGGCCCCACCTGCTAATACTATCACCTCCGGAAATTAAGATTGCAACGTATACATTTGGAGGGGAACACAAAGACTAGACCGTAGCACTTAGTGTACATGCATGGACCATTCATGGTCTGGCTTCTACCACCCTCTCCATTGTCTTCTTTTCTTACACTCCAGTGAGCATTTCTTTTTTTTTTTTTTTTTGCGGTACGCGGGCCTCTCACTGTTGGGGCCTCTCCCATTGCGGAGCACAGGCTCCGGACACGCAGGCTCAGCGGCCGTGGCTCACAGGCCCAGCCGCTCCGCGGCATGTGGGATCTTCCCAGACTGGGGCACGAACCCGTGTCCCCTGCATCGGCAGGTGGACTCTCAACCACTGCGCCACCAGGGAAGCCCCAGTGAGCATTTCTTATACTGATTATGAATGGAACTCCTTTCTGGACTGATCCTTAACCATTCATTTTCTGGCAAACATGAATTTATCTTCTCTTTTCCTCAAAAATTCACCCTTCTTTCGTGTTACATATCCATTTCAATTGCCTTCTACAGGAAGCCCTACTGATATCCCCCATATACTACTCTCCACAGCGTGCATTAAGGTCTTACCGTGTCCTCCTATAGCACTCTATAATAATTTTTACGGTAACTATGGATTTTCTTATTTGAGTGTCACAATACATTGACTTCTAGGTGGCACGATAATGATTTTAGTAACAGTAACACTGGTGCCTAGTTTAACCCATGGCATACTTTAGGTGTTCAATAAATGTTGGTTGAATTAGTGAATGAATGAATGAATGAATGGTCAGTTTGAAATCTTAATCATGTTACTTTTCAAAAATCTGTTAAAAAGATACCCACATTTTTCCAGACGATTAGGGACTTAGGATCTTCAACTTGATTTAATAGAGGAAATTTTTACTCATACATCATGCTTAAATACCTCAAAGTAAAACCATTAACCCAGGAATTTAAGGTTATCCAGTTGGACTTGCAAGCCAGTAATTAATATCTCCTGCCCCGACTGTATTAGATGGTTTCACTGTTCCACTCATATCTCCCCAGCACTCATCATTCCACTATATGCTGATAGACTCATGCTACCACCTGCAATTATCCACCTTAAGGCAGGCCAGAAATGTACAGGAGTTAATGTATCTGGGTGTAGCTTTCAACCAAGGACAGAGGGGACTGGAAGATAAGTACTTCAAGTTTCTCACCGATTCTTGGGATAACTCTGAGACATGTTCTGTAGAGTTTCACAGAACTCCCCTGAACTACTGGCAGCAGTTCCCTGCAGGAGTAATTTATTCAGCAATGCACCTCTGTTGTCTTCCTTCCATGCCTCCATTCTCAATTCCCACTCCACTTGTGAGTTTTCTGGAAGCACCACCCAGATGAACAGTTTGCATTCAAATTATTGCCTCAGGTTCTGCTTCTAGGGGAATTCAATTTATAGCCTCCTAACAATCCGGTGCTCCTTACAGAGCCATCACTGGTACAAGTACCAAGGCATGGCACATTATGTATCACTCCTCCTAAATCCTAATATTTTTAAACAGATAGGAAAGAGCATGACCTTGAAGAGAAAAATCGTTTATGAGAATGGCCAATGGATAAAGGGAAGGAGAGACAGTGCCATTTGTTTTCCATTAATGATAGTGTGAAATTTATGGGCAGATGGTCTAACAGGTGTGACTATAATTTGAGGAGCCTGCTCCCTTGGTTACAGAAGACTGCTATTGTTATTATTATGGAGGCACAACCTCATGACTTTATTGCTTCGCTTGATGTAGCCTTTTCCTTTACCCTTAAATCTTTCTACATCACTGAATTGCAGCCAATAGCTTTATTTTCTCCCTATGGCTCCATCACAAAAAAAGACGCACATGTGCACACACACACACACACACACACAGAGTTTTGTGTATGCCAGTGCTTGAAAAGACAGGCTCATGGTGCATGTATGCAATGGATATTGTACATTACAGGTCTCTGTGAAATAGTCTTCTGCAGGTTCCTATGTTTATTTTATGAATAATTAACTTTAGTAAAGTTAATTTCCTGAAGATCTTGATGAAGACTGAAGAAAGGAAGTAAATTTTAAAGAAAAAGACTTAGAAACTTGCCCTTTTTGCCCTCTCTTTGTATCTTAATGAACAAAGGATAACTGGGCCTTTTTTGAAGTCTTTGCTTGAGTTGAAGACACAAAATGCAACCTGTACTCTTATCATAATATGTACAGTTTATGAGTACACAAACTTATAAACCGTGAATTTCCCTAAAGTTATTATACCATTTAGAAGATGTTTGCTTGGACGTTTACTTAAAACCAAACAATTGAGGTCTATATGTCCAAATAATTTCCTTCTCTCTTGCTGTCTCCATTTCAGTTTCCTGAGTTTCTGGGAAGGCCTGGTTTCCCCAAAGGAACGATTTCTGGTAGAAGTCTGAAGGTCTGACCCAAGAAAAATAATCCAGTATAGCCAATGAACTGAGGACAAGAAGGTTTCCAATCAGGTAGGAACATTTAATCTCTTACATTACAATCACCTTAAGTAAGGTGTGCTGATAGCTGGATATGATTTAACTGCTTGGAAAAAGATGCATATATAACCTACCCCACAAGGAAGCTGGTCTCAATTCCCTTAGTGGTTGTGGTGTTTATCGGAGAGTGCCTTGGGGGAAGATGAATACAATAACAGTATGATGCTTTTTTTTTCATTTTTAGCTCATTGTTGCCAAGTACACATGGTGATCTTGGTGCCTGTGGTTTAATCCCAGGAGGTTAGATATGTGGAACAGCACATTAACCCTTTTTAGTGTTTTCTCCCAAGACAAATCATTTTTATAGGTTGTCTCCATGGTCTTCTAGTTCCTTATCAAAATTAAGCGTCAAGTCTTCTAAGTGAGCAATAGCCCCAGTCAGTGTGCGGAAATCAGCTTGGTTCTTACTGGGGCACATCTTCTTGGTCTTGGCACAAAGTGAGTTCACATAGGGAGTTAGAAGGAGGAGAATGGGGCATGCGAAAGGGGAGTTCTCTGTTCTCATTTACCTATGCATGTTGAACCTCCACTAACAGTTTTATTTTCATTAGCAATTTGTGCTAAAAACCTAGGGTAGGGCTTCCCTGGTGGCGCAGTGGTTGAGAGTCCGCCTGCCGATGCAGGGGACACGGGTTCGTGCCCCGGTCTGGGAAGATCCCATATGCCGTGGAGCAGCTGGGCCCGTGAGCCATGGCCGCTGAGCCTGCGTGTCCGGAGCCTGTGCTCCGCAACAGGAGAGGCCATAACTGTGAGAGGCCCGCGTACCGCAAAAAAAAAAAAAAAAAAAAAAACTTAAGGTAAAGGGAATAATGAAGCTGTCCCATTATATGGCAGGACAAAAGATAGTAGTGACATCAAAATCAGGGCCTATCCATCTCATTTGCAGTTATATACTCAGTGTTTAGCATAGCATTTGACCCCTCATCAGTATTCAATAAGAAGATGCGTGTTGAATGACTTAAGGATGAATTAATGAATGAAAAAAGTTAATATGGTAGAAAATGTGTTTTATCCTTGTATTTTCGTGTGTTGACTTCTGTATTTCAAGACCCAGCACTGTAACTGACACATAGAATATAAGCAATAAAATTTGTTGAAAGAATGAATGAGTCCCCACAATTCTAAGAATAATTTTAAGACCAACACAGACCCCATATCTGCCAAGGTCTATGACAGAAGTATCCAGAGAAGAAAGCCTGATCTCAGCTAGTGGTAGAGCTGACAGAATTTATCTAGTTTTAATAATTTACAGCTCATCCCATTACATTTAGGCATAGTACCTACATGAGCCATACAATTAAATGTTGACTGAAAAAAATGCACAACCTAAAAGTTGAGAATTGTTTTATTTAAAAAAAAAAGAATTATGTTTTATTTGGAGGACATACTGAGGACTTAAGTCAGGAGACAGCCTCTCAGATAGCTCTGAGGGACCGTTCTGAAAAGGTAAGGGAGGGCACAGGATATTTAGGGGGTTTTGCAAAAAAACCCAAAAAAACAGGTAGTTGGAACATCAACATCTAGCTCCCCCAAGGTAGACTGCAGTGTGTTACCCTTTCCTCGGCCTACCTTGGGGCACCCTGAAGGGCCTACGGGTCTGAGTGTGGCCCAGCAAGCCCAGGGGAGCCGGCGGGTCCTCAGAGTTCTTGTCCTGAAACTGGCGCTGACGCGACGGGGCCACGAATCTCTAGACGCTTACTGCCGTTAAACGAATGCAGAACTGCGACTAAGGCCTCAGGGAACCTGCTTCACGCCTGCCCTTCTGGATGGCAAATCAAGACCTTACGTCGAGGCTAGGGCCCACGTTGAGATTCCCCTTAGCTCTAGAGCAGGGCAGGAAGAGCTCCCACCCAGGACCTGGAAGCACCCTCTTTCTTTCGAGAAAACTCTTTTTCTTCTCAGAGCCATGCCTACACGGATGAGCATCCGGGCCACATCAGTGTTTTTCACGTAGCTTCAAGGCCGCATAAATGCAGCTTTCAAGGTGGGAAAACAAGGCCTGTCTCAAACGGCCGACATTTCCAGGTTGACATGGGGCAGAATCTTCAGTGGCTTGTACCAAGCCAAAAAGACCAAGCTTCTCACTGAGTCCTTCCACAATCAACTTTTCTAGGCAGCGTGTTCTTCCTGAGGTGAACTGCCTAAACGAAAGAATGCGCTAGGGCTCCTAGGGTCCTGCGAATCTTCCAAAAGCCTGCAGCGTTACAGTAGACACTGTGCTCTAGATGCACTTGGACCGCAAGCCGACTTTCTCCTTGAGGCAGGTTGACTTCAGGTATGAAGTACTGGGAGGAATTGTAAGCAAAGTGTTTTTCTCAGTATAGCTCCGACTGTGGCAACGGGGCCAGCGATGACAATGAAGCAGACTTCCATGGCCTGCTGCAGCTGCTACAGTCATCTTCCTGAGGCTGCTGGTGAGCTGAGGAAATCTAGCTCCCCCGAGGACGTGTGCAACATGCTGCCGTTCACTCGGCGCACACACGGGTGCTCCGAAGTGTCTCCGTGTCTGAATGTCGCTCCTCAACTGAGGAGAGCCTGGGGGTACTCAGGGCCCTGGCACGGAAACGGGTGCTTTCGCGAGGAGTCTAGGAGTCCTGAAAATCTTACTACAGTTCGACTAAAGCAGAACGGCGACTACTGCCTAATGGAAACTGCTGCACGCCTTTCATTCAGCATGCAGTTCAGGGCCTTATTTCGGGGCTGCTGCTCAGTTGAATTTCCCTTTAGCTATAGAGCAGGGAGGATGAGCTCCCAACCAGGAACAGGAAGCACTGTGTTTCTTTCTTTAAAACTCTTTTTTTTCTCAGAGCCACGCCTGCAGGGACTAGAAACACGGCAACAACAGTGTTTTTCAGTTTCTTTCTGGCCACAAGAATGGAACTTTCAAAATGGGAAAACCAGGCTTTTCGCTATAGACGCCATGTCTAGATTGACACACAGCCTAAATACGTGTGTTTTCTAACAAGTAAAAGAGACACAAGCTACCCACTGTGCCCTAAACTGAATCAACTTTTTAAAGCAGGGTGTTCTGCGACTAGCGAACTGCCTCAATGAAGGGATGCCTTCGGTCGGCCGAGGGGCCTGTGTATCTTCCAATATCCGGCAGTGTTACACGAAGAACTGTTGTTTAGTTGAAGTTGCAGTGCAAGCTGAATTTCCCCTTGAGGTATGGTGACTTCATGTATGAGGTCCGAGGAAGAATTGCCTTCCTCCCCTTTGAAGTCCCAAACCACTACACCCAACATCTTTGTCTTTAGTTGAAAGTGGTATTTAAGGTGAGGATTTCAGCCATTTGGGAGATTTACTGAGTTCTCCTGGGTCTCTTCCATGTATACATATTATTAAATTTTGTTTGATTTTCTCCTGTTAATCTTAATCGGTCTCATATCAATTTAATTCCTAGACTAACCAGAAAAACCTAGAAGGGTACAGGAAACTTTCTTCCTGCCCAACAGGCATTATAGTGCAGGGCACATTGCCTGCCTTTGAAAGCATCTGAACTTATACACATTGAGAACCCTCTCCTTTCCATGCCCCTTTACCATAGGCATAAAGATTTCTGTGCACATCGAGGCTGAGCAGAACTCCTGAGTCCATCATTGTTTCTCAAGGCAGTCATGAAGACTGTCAGAGAGGAAGAACTTTTCCTCTGCCCTTCTGTAGGCAAAGGGAGTAGGGGGTCCCCAAAGAAAAAGAATCAAATATAACTTTTTGACATAAGAGAAGCCATTTTAAGCCTAAATCATTTGTGATCTCAGCCTGGTCATGATGCTTGCTCTTGAACAGGTCTCAGTAATTAATGATCTTGTGAAATAAAATTGTCCCTTACCATCTGGTTCTATAAGAATGAAGTCACTAGCCACTGTAGTCTCTGACCTTGACAAAAAGTAATCACTTGATCTAAAAGAGAACTGGAAATTTTTCTTTGAGCCAAATTTGAGGATTATAACCTGGGAAGAGCATCTCAGAAAACTCTGAAAACTGAAAACTGTTCTGCCCATTAGAAATCCAGGGAGGTGTATAAGTTTTTTTTTTGAGACAGAGGGCTGTACATCAAATGACATTTTATTGAACGTTTACATAATTCAGATCTGAGTGCCATCCTGCTGGTCATGTAACCCCTTACAAGGTCAAGAAGAAATGTTATCTCTTAAGGAGGGAGTTGTCTTGTTGATGTTAGGAGAATGTTGCTCTTTATGGTTGAGCAATTTATGTTTAAATTTCTCTTGTCTTGCCATAAAATATAAATTTTGTTTCACAACCTTCAACACACCCTGAATGGAATTCAGGACAGAGATCAGGAATGAGGCAGTCTATGCTCTGGGAAAACCCGGCAGAACAGGCCTTCAGATAGTTAGATATTTTCAGAAGAATTTTTTTTTTTTTTTTTTTTTGCGGTATGCAGGCCTCTCACTGTTGTGGCCCCTCCCATTGCGGAGCACAGGCTCCGGACGCGCAGGCCCAGCGGCCATGGCTCACGGGCCCAGCTGCTCCACGGCATGTGGGATCTTCCCAGACCGGGGCACGAACCCGTGTCCCCTGCATCGGCAGGCGGACTCTCAACCACTGCGCCACCAGGGAAGCCCCACAGAGAGGATTTTGATCAAATGGGCTTTTCAATGTTCCTCCTGTTCTACCACACCTAGTATTATACTACATTTATCTCTAGTGATAGCTTCTTCCTGGGACAGGCCTCCTGTCTTAAATTATTTTAGGGAATAAGGGGGAAGTTCAAAGGCTCTTCCTGTGTCTTTTGGGCCTTGATTGTTTTCAGCTCAAAATAATCCACATGCCATAGTGACACATCTTGTGGTGGCCTGCACTTAGACCCATTGGCTCCCACGTGCAAATGAGAACCATGCAATGACTCAGGGAGAGCCCTGAGCACATTATTCAGATAGACACCAACATGATGCAATTTTTCTTCGGTGTGTTCAGTGAGAGAAAGCAATACAATAGGCACTGCCCTTTTACTTTGGGGGAGGTTGAAAGTCCCTTCTTGGAAAGGAAAAATAAGTCCTTTTAGAGCATTTAGAAAACCTAAAACCTGTGACTCAATTTTTTTAAGTGCAGAGTTAATTTTACCCAAATGTGTTTTCTTAAAAATTGCAACCAGTCAAGATCAGTATCTTCAAGGGGTGCACCAGTTGTGATATTTGCTGACTTTACACTGTTCTGAAATTGAGGATACCTTCCCTCTACTCAGTTAATGTTTATTTTTATTAAGTTTTAAAACTGTTTTAAGTAGGAGATCTTTTACTGGAGCCTGCGGTTTGATAATGTTAACCACTGTGACACTGCTCTGTTACCTCACATCAACCAATCAAAGAATGGTGCAGGAGCTGATCACATACCCTGTGATTCCCCTCTCTCACCTGGTATTTAAAAATGCTTTCATGAAACCCATCAGGAAAGGGAGTTCAGGGGTTTTGAGCACTAGCTGACCTGAACTCCCTGCCTGGCACCTGCAGTAAATGCTGCACTTTCCTTTGCCATAACCTGGTGTCAGTAGATTTGCTTTACTGCACATGGGAGAGCAGACCCACGTTTTCTTCATCAGCATATTTATATATATATTATTATATATTGTAGGCAATGGAGATATTTTACTTCTTTCCTATTGTGCTGTTTTATTTTCTAACTGAGTTAACCATGAAAGTCAATTTTTGTTGATAGGAAAGAAAAGGTACAAATTAATTAGCTATAGTTAAAAATTTAAAGCTTTCAAAATGCTTGTTATTTATAATGAGATTTATATAACAGAGAATTAGGAAATAATTCTGTATTTAAATGGTTAGATTGTGATTGTGGAACATGAAATTGGTAGTCCACAGGACATATACTAAATTTTCACGCTTAGTGATACTATACTTGTACTGTCCATGTCAAGCTAAAATGTTGTTTTTCAACAATCTTTAGCAAACATATCTTAGTTTTATTATTCAGAGGGAATATAGGAGCTCAATTTGTTATAGGGAACTTGAGCATTCCATCAACAGGAATTTGAAGAATACACTAAGAATATCTTCTACATTACATTGGAGTAGTGAATTACTGATAATTATTTAGGGAATTCTTTTGAAAAATATAGTCATCAGGGGCCGATAATTGAATTCTATTGAAATATAGAGATAGATATTAATAAGAATGGAAAATCATATTTTCATTTTATATTGCCCATATCTTCATTTTATTTGTAGTTTTTGAAAGTTTGCAAGAGAAAGATATCAGAATTTATACTTCATTCAGCAGAATCCCTTGGACCAAATGATCACACACTCAGAATACATAAGTGGAGACATTGCTGACTGTGGCCCAGGAGACAAGGACAAGACCTAGAAAAGACACAGTAAATAATGGAGGGAAAAAAAGATTGGAATAGACAGGCATTTCTCTTAATGAAAAATGTTAACAGTAGAATCCTTGAGGGAGAATCTTTGAAAACATTGGATTTCTATAACAATAAAAAATTGAGTCCCAAAGTACAATGAGAAATAACAATAATGAATAAATAGGATAAAGAAATTATATGTTAACTGGCATACATTCCAGGAGATTATCAGACTCCTGCAGAAACCAGGGCGTTCTGGCCTTTAATTCCCCTTGGGCAGAACTGCAGCGCCCCTGTCCCCAGCCTTCAGCCATCAACTCCAGGACTACAGAGGCAGAGTCCTAGCCCTCAAGTCAGGCTGCCTCACTGACTTGAATGCCCATGGAAAAGGGAACTTTGATCCTGACCTGAGACACAGCCCTCAGATGTTTGTAAGCTGGAAAGTCTGCGTCAGACTTCCTCCTTGCATCTCTCTAGGGTGAACTAGGGAAAACAAGACATCACAAAACCCTTTCCCACAGAAGAAGTCTGGGAAAAAACACATGACGATGTTGGCCTTGGTGCCAGGTGAGGCTGATATAACTAGAGCACACCTTCTCCTGGGTTTGGTACCAGAATCCAGGGCCCTGGTGGGAGGACCTGGGCTCTGCCCTGGGTTCCATGGACACAGACAAGCAAGTATGATCTCAGCAACCTTCAAGGACCCAGATGTAAGAAAGAGGCAATGAAGACACGATGGTTGCTTCAGGGTGGCTTGGTGTCAGCCTAGAACAGCTGGACTTCATAAGGAGTAACACACTGTGGAGGGAAATAATAAAGAATTTATAATAGGAACAGAAAACAGTTTCATTTGAGCCAAGCTGAGGGCTATAATCTAGGAGGCAGCCCCTCAAAAGGCTCTAAGGAACTTCTCCGCTGAAGCATGGTAGTCTTATACTTTATCAGAACAAAGAACATACATCAAACATGACAGGGGTCTATTCCTTAAAGATTTCAAAAGAGACAGATTGAGGACATATCTAGTGAGACAGTAGGATCCTGGTACCTGGGAAAGGAAGCTCGTCTTCGAGAGGGTGTTAACATGGACATCGTAAGAAGGGAGTCATTTCTCCTTATTTTTGAATCACACATTTCTTTTCCTTAATGGTTAAAGCAGATGTGCTGTGTGTGTTTGACAGGCTCTTTCAGTTCACACAAAGTTTAGACTGAACCATGTATAAGCCTAAATGACTTCCCCATACCTCACTACGTGAAAAATTTCTCCCTCAACAGTATAATTTGGGGCTTGACTAATCTTGGCGATAAACCAGACACATAATACCCTCAGCTCTCTAGGCCTCTCCACCTGCAGATCCTGCTGTCTCCTCCCTCCAGGGCCCAGCACCACAAGAGGCTGTCAGGTGAGGGGTTTGGGACTCAGAGAATTGACTCCCGAAAGTGTTTCTGTTTTCCAAGATAAATAACAATACAGTTTGGATTCTAAAAATCATCCAAATAAGTGGGAAAAAAAATGCTAGACCAACAGTGAATCACAGCGTTTTTCATAAGATAAATGAATGTTATATAATGAAAGAGTAAATAGAGCCCAGAGGCTTTAATATGTAGAATTAAAATGGAGTTCAGTAGTGTTTAAAACACATCCAAAGGTCATATTTATGAGCTGCAAGTCCAACTGTATTCCACAAGAATTTAGGCAAATGCATGAAAGATGAGTTATGAGTAAAGCACTATCCCCAAACTGTGGGTGTGGGGAAACTCATCCTAGCACTTTGTGCAGAACTAATACATTGCAACCATATCTGGTTTCAAAATTGATATTTTCTGCAACTAAAAAGGCAGAAATAAGCTAAATAAGCTACCTATCCCCCCTCTGTCCTTCAGTTATTAATTAAGACTCCTATTTCTTCCTCTCTTATCTATTTTTTAAATTCCAATTTCAAATGTCAAAATATTCAGCTATTATATCTGTTATTGTTCTCTTAATTTAGTCTCTACACAGCCTGAAATTTCTTTTTAATTTCCCTATTATATAATTAGTGTTATATTCATCAATTATGTGATATTTCCAGCAGGTCCTGAGCTTTTATGCTCCAAATGTATGCCCTTCCATACTTTAATGCACATAAATATACTTTATACTTTTACATCAATTTAAAAAGTAATCTGTTGAGTGCAAATTCTGTCTTCAGCATTTTGTTGGGGTCAGCAGTGGGGAGAGAAAATGTAGAAGAAGGAAAAGACATGGCTTATTGTTCTCAAAAGAAGTTACAGAGAAACCTCTGACTTCCTTATCAAAAGGAGGCCCATTTCTTTTTCAATGTCTTTTCTATTGACTTCAAGTCTATCGGGCTTTAAAATATTTGTGTGTGTGTGCTCATATTCTGACTGTCTCTCCCAGCAGATTGTGAGTTTTGTGAAAGTGAGGCAGGAGATAGATGGGCCCCAGGGTAAGCAGCAGGAGTTCATTCCCTCTGGACAGAAACTCCAAAATATCAATAACAGGACAATCGAGAAAGGAGGCTGTGCCCTGCCCAGATAAGAGATAAAAGACTAGATATTCCTCATTCTCAAGTCAAGGAGACCTTCCCAGCTACACATGTGCAGAAGGGTTCCTTGGAGGTCAAAAAGGGAGAGGGCACCACCCCATAGTAAGTGATGTCAACTACCCATAGGCCTCTTCGCTAGAATCCATCTTGGCTAAGAGATGCACATGAACACGGGAGGACCCTGAGGTATACCAAATATGAACTCAGAACCAGGCAAAGCAAGATGATTGGTCAAAGGAAACCTGGAAGAAATTCCCCATAAAAGTGATTCAAACTACCATGCGAGCGCAACTCTCTCTCTGAGCCCGCCCATGTGTCTATCCACATGTATTCTTTGTCCTCCTAATAAACACTTTACTTGTTTCACTACTTTCCATCTCTGTGGAAATTCATTTCTACACAGCAGACAGGCCAGGACCTTGTCACTGGCCACTAGTTCCTAGTGGTCTAGTGGCTAGGATTTAGTGCTTTCACTGCCCCGGCCTGACTTCAATCTCTGGTCAGGAACCAAAATCCTGCTTCAAGCAGCTGCAGGCTGAGGCCACCTGAGATGAAAACAGGGGCAATGTTTATCTTGTTTAAGGTCATGTCTTGTTAAAAAACAAAATTCAACTGAGTCAATTTGAAAATCTGATTGGCCTTATTTGATGCTTTATGAATTGGGCAGCATCCCATCTAGTAAATAGAAGGGCACTTTGAGAAGTTATACAGAATGGAAGGTTTTTATAGAAAGGAGGGTGGGCAAGAAAGTCATTAGCAAAAGAAAAAAGGTTATTTGGGACCAGTACTATCTTCTCTTTGGAGGGAAGGGAAGCCTTGAGTTTTATCATGCAGATTGCCTCTTCTTCTTGGGTTGGGGGAGATGGAGAGGGCCCCTGTGACAGATTACCACATTGGTGCTGACCAGAAAATTCCAGATTTCAGAATTAAGATAACATTTCTGGTGAAGGTCGAAATTGCAAGTAGGTTAAGTATTAAATATATGCGTGGTGTCGTGGGCTTTAGCACAAATGAAACCATTTTGTGTCAGTGGTTTTCCTCCTTAATAGTCCCTAATGTAGAACTAGCAGAAGCACAACAAAGATTTGTGGAAAAGTAAATGAGTGCCTAACTCAATTGATCAACTGGTGTAAAGAATGTGGCATAAGAATAAAAAGATCTAGAGAGCAGATGAAAGAAGCTTTTGTGTATATTTTTAAAAGGAATGTCTTCTGTGTTTTCAAATTACTGCAAACCTAATCAGCAATGTTGATGTGACTATTAAAAATGATGCTTTTTGAAAGGTTAGGGAAAGGAAAAACAAGAAAAAAATAAGGATGTTTGGCATTCTGGATGTTGGCTAAATGGCAATTTAATCACTAAGAACGTATTTTATTCTATTGTCATGATATATATGTAATATATGTAAACATTTATTTATATGTCATACATAATATATATTTCTTTTTAATCACCCCTATTGGGGTACAATTTACATACAACTAATAGTACTCATGTTAAGTGTATAGCACAGTTAGATGAATTTTGACAAATATATACAGTTGTGTAATCACTACCACAGTCATGCTACAGAAAATTTCCATTACCCAGAAAGTTTCCTTAGGCTCCTTTGTGGTCAATCCTCACCTTCCTACAAAAGTGATATGATGATTTGCTTCCAGTGACTGTAGTTTTCCCATTCTCAAATTTACATAAATAGAATCTAACAGTATGTATTTGGTTCCTGTTTTCTTTCACTCAGCATGTTTTGAGATTCATCCATGTTATGTATATTAATATTTCATTGCCCTTTACTGCGGATGTGAATTACTCATTCACTTGATGATGAACATTTGAGCTGTTTACAGTTTGCAGCCTTAACCTTTATGAAACCACTGGGATTTCCATTAGAATTCTTTAATTTCTTACCCAATTCAACAGTATGATTTGAAAGTTATCAGAAACCTGCACTTGTCAGAAAGTCTTTAGTATGAATCTTCCTGAAGATGAAGCATTTTTGCAAAAGCATCTATGAATGATAAAAAGATTTAAAAAGACACAGTTAAAGATCTGGTTAAAATGCAATTGAGAAAAAAAAATTTGTTTACTGCTGTAACATACAAATTTGACATATTCAAATTTTAGAAATTTTATTTAATTTCATATAACTTATAAGAATATCTATATTAATGATATTTAGTATAATCTAAGTGTATAACCTAAGAAGGTTGGAGATACATTTATCTCTAATCAATTGACAGTGCCTCCTATAACATACCAAATAATCCTAATTAGTTTAATATCTCTCTTTGAGATGACTTAGGGGTCCTCTGAAACATCCCAAAGCTATCTAGAGGTCAAACTAACTTTAATTAGGATTCTATCCTTGAGAAGTTTATCCAAAATGATAAAAAGTTTCAAAACACTTGGTCAAATAGGATTACAGATCACTGTGAAACAATGCTTATCCATTTAACCAAAGTGACAATGAAAGATGTTAAAAGCAAATACAGAAAGTTATAACAGATTATTTAAAAGGTAAAGAAAATTTACAATCTGTAATCAAAAGCAAATCAGTACTCCAAGAAAACTTTTTTCTCTTAACAGAGAGAGAAAAAAATTTCAAGTTTTTGTACCACTTTACTTTTAATCTTAAAATTCATTTACTCAATTAAATTCATTCTAATCTTAGTGAGTCCTGACAACACATAGAATTTCTTTCTAAAGATTACTTTTTCCCCAGAAATCTACAACTTTCTATATTCATATTAACTTGCCCTTTATTTTATTTCCTATTTAGAAATAACCAGCATTAAGACAAAATTACTTCCTTTTTCTTTAACAAAATAAATTTCTATTCTTCATACCTTCTTTTAATGAAAACACACATCCTAATACCCTGTATACTAAAATGTTCTCTTTATTTCTAGTAGCTTTAATTACATATTTAATTAGAATTCTCAAGTCTTAAAAACCTAAATTCCTAGTGAAAATTAAGAAGTAAGCAATTATGAGCTGTTCTTTACATTAGCATTCTGTAGATGGGCAAATTTATAAATAAATGCTATTTATAATTTCTAAAAATATGTGCTTTCTTATGGAAAATGTCTCAGTGTGACAGCAAACATATTTATTAATAGTCTTAAATATCTTTACTTCCTCTGTAAAAGGAAGCCAATGTTTAGTAATTAATATTTCAGTATATTATTTTATTTGGAAATGACCTCGATATTCAATGAATTCTCGTCATTTAGCTTAATTTAGTTAAACTCTAAAATTTCAAGTTACTAAAACTTCCAGAAAAGCTATTTTTAAGTAGACATTCCTAAAACATAATTATTCCCAGAGTTCACCTAAAAACTCTTGTCTCATTTACCTCTGTTTTATTCACTTGTTCTCAAAAATTATGTTTAGATTACCCAAGAAAACTTTATGAGACATTAGACCAAGTCAGCCATTATCCCACATTTAATATTGAATATTTTTCAGATCACATGAATCTGAAATTCATTCAAGTTAGTTTCTTTTATATTTCTGAGAATTTCTATAAGTGCTTAATTTCCTTTAAGTCAATTAAATAGAGCTCATTTACAAACTAACTTTGATAATACCATCCAAAGGAAAAGAGACATATTTGTAATGTACACATGGACATACATACATCCAGACAAACAGAGATCTCACAGTTTTCCTGCCTGAGTTTAAAAAGGACTCTTCTCCCCTTTTTTCCCCCCTCAGTCTCAGGAATTGGCGATGGTATAGACAAGAGTGAGTGAGAGTACATTAGAGCCCAGGGTAGAACATTTACATTTCAAAGGCACAGGGAGAAAAATGTAAGTTCCTCCTAGTAAGATTCGTTTCCTTCTGGTCAGAATAGTGAAGAGATACTTTTAACAAGCCAGCTTTTTCATATGCAAAAACAAGTTTTAGAATGTCAAAAAGTGCCCCATCTGGGTCATTATTCTCCAGAGCCTAAAGAATACTGTGACCACATGATTTTAGAAAAATATCACCTTCTCCTTTTCATGGGTATGAGCCCATGAAACGAAGAGCTAAGAATTTCCCAATTCTGCAAAATACACTGTAGGGAATATAAGATGAAACAGAGCTCTGATTACCCATTCTCAGTTGTTTATGGCTGGTAATCTTAAAATCTCAAACAAACAAACAAATGTAGTCTCTCAGTGTTGCAAACTCCTCAGCCCAAAAGGGAAAATCCCAAAAATGTTTAGCCACTGACAGACCCAAATGGCTAAGAGAATGAATACCCTGGTATTATCACACACAAGTTCCACTACTTACTAGAGAAATCTCAACCAGCAAAGCATGTGTCTTTTTCCCTTTACCACAGAAATGAAAAGTGCCATGGGCCAATGATGCCTGGTCAGTGGCAAGTGTTCAGGGCCATCTCTGAGACAAAGGTGCTCAAGCAGCTGCTGAGTAGTATCCATGAGCTGCCACTGGTCAGGGGCCAGTGTGCTATGGTTGAGATGCCCACTAGGGATGGTGGCCCCTTCATGGTTGCCAAAATTATTGCCAAACCAAACACAGATTCACTCACCCAATACAGAGCAAAGCCAATCTACTGATGCCAGTTGTGGTGAAGGGTTTTATTTGCAGGATGCCAAGCAAGGATAACAAGCAGCTAATGCTCAAAAGACCCAAACTCCCTGAAGACTTTTGGGCAAGTGTTTCTAAAGGCAACATTAGGAGTGAGGGTCTCAGGGTGAATTATCAGTTCATGGACATTCTTTTGATTAGTTGGTGGAGAGGTGACAGGGTGATGTTTTGGGAACCTTAACCATCAGCCTTCTTGTTCCAACCAGTCTGGGACCTACATGCTTGTGATCAGCATGTAGTCAAATCCTCCATCAGGTGGAGAGCCTTAGTGTCTACAAAAAACGCTCAAGTGTCGTGGTCCAAACGTGGGTTGGAAAAGAATTTCCAGACACAAGGCAGAATGTAAAGAAGATAGAATTTATTAGAGGAAAGTGTCTCTGCCAGAACAGCAGGCTGACTTCCTAGTAGTCTGGGGGAGTCGACCCCAAACATGTGCTATTGATCAGTTTTTATAGCCAGAAAACAAAGGAATGGTCCAAGGGGAAAATTTCGTTTACTAATTGGTGGAGGCACATATACTTTCCTTCTGTAGGGTGGCAGTGGGACAGGGAAGATGCCTTTTCTTATTTGGGACAGGTCTCATGGCCCAGCTGGGCTCAGGAATTTCATAACCATCACAACATGGTGGGGAGGGCAATTAAGGGTCTGATAAGGGGTGTAACGCTGACACTTTTTCAGAGAGGGTTGTCCTTTGTCCTTGAAGCACCATTGTCCTTGGAGCACCACATCAAGGATATGTGTCAGACTGTTATCTATATCCCTTGAGGAGAAAGGGATATAGATAACACTGTTTTTCAATCTATTGTTACTTTTCTTGCTTGACTGCTTTTCCTTTGTTTCTGAGTTTTGTCAGTTCTATAATCATTAACTGCTCTTTGGAAATCAAGGGAGGCCTAGGAGACTAAAGCTTTTTTCTACAAACAAGAAGCAGGGAACACTGGGAGTCTGTCACTGGGAAGGCCCCACAGGATTCTACTCAGTTTCACAATCATGAATAAAGTTGTTTCTATGAACGTTCATGTACAAATTTTGTGTGGACGTATTTTTCTCATTTAAATTCCTAGGGGTTGAAATTAGGGGGTTGTATTAATGCTAAACTGTTTTCGAAAATAGTACATCATTTCACGTTTTCTTCAGGAACGTATGGGACTTCTGGTTGTTCTCCATCCTTACTAACATTTGATGCTATCAATCTTTTTAATTTTAGTCATTCTAGTAGATGTGAAGTTATTTGCATTGTGGTTTTAATTTTTCTTTGATGACTAATAATGCTGAACATTTTAAAAAGTTGCTTATTTACCATTCATGTATCTTCTTTGGTTAAGTGTCTTATTAAATTTTTTGCCCAATTTAAATTGAATTGTTTGTCTACTAAGTAGTGTTGTAGTGAAAGCTGGAGAAGAAGCAAGTTTGGCTGGATTACAGAAAACAAGGGGGAGAGTGGTAGGAATGAGGCCAAGAGAGACATGGGAGAAGGGGAGAACAGATCAAAAAGGACTTTGAGGCCTTGGTGCGAACTTTGGATTTATTGTAATTAAATTGAATTCACTGGATGATTTTGAGTATAGAGTGGCACAATCAGGCTTAAATTTTAAGGGACCACTTTGGCAGCTCTGTGAACAGGCCAGAGGAATGGGAGTAAACACAGGATAGACTAGGAGGTTATTGCAGCAGTCAGAAAGAGAGAAACTGGTTAGTTGCAGTTCTGAATGACCTTTCCCCTCACTCTTGTTCCTGACATTCCAAACTGTATAATTTCAGATGTGGAAGACTGAGAAATTTCCTGGATTTTCTCAACAGAATATTGACTTACTCAAGGCCTTTAAGTGGAACACTCTACTGAGGGTTGAGAGAAAGCTGACAATAGTGGCTTGCTTAGCTTAACTCAGTGGTTATGGTTGTTAGTTGTGGTTGCAATATTATGGTTGTGTGACTCTTTGGTTAGTATTCACTTTCTCCATCTTGGAATATAAGTTTGATGAGGATGGAAAAATTATCTCTTTTTTTAACTCACCACTGTAGCCTCAGTTTGAGCACAGTGCCTGCCAATTAGCATTTAGTCAATGGGTTTTTTTGTAGGGGAGTGAATGTGTGTATGTGTGAGGGAGAGAGAGAAGAGGGGCAGAAACAGAGAGGGGAAGAGACAGACATAGGGACAGGGGAACAAGTCCATATTGCAAAAGAACAGGACAATATTTTCTGTGAGTAGAATGCTCAGAGCCTGTGTACTGTGTTCTTTTCTACTTTCTCAGGTTAGATTTATCACTTCATAAATTTTCTTTATCTTATCCAAAATGAATCTACATTTTTTTTTCTTGTAAGTATAAAGAAAAAGATTTTTTTGGGGGAAATTTTTAATGTCTCACTACAATTCAAGTACCATAGATGTCTCTTTCTATTATTTGTATATCCTGAAAATATACCAGCATTATTGTCTAACACAAAGGAAGTTGGTACTATAAATTATAAGAGACAGGAGCTATGTTTTCACAGCTCTGTTTCTTGAGCACCCAGCCCAATGGTATTGTGGAGATGGAATAACAATCACCATGAGCACAGGTCACTGCTGACATAGGGACTTGCTTTCTCTCTAAACCATTTGACTTTGTTGGTGCCCAGGGCAGGATGCTCCAAAGTATGCCTCAGTGGAATATTACTTTGAATTAAAGTTACTGAAGAAATGACTGATGCAAGAGAGACACACTGACCTTCCTATCTGTCTCCATGAAAGCAGGAAATTAATATCTCATGTGAATGGTGCCCTCCCTGTACCAGGAGGTAGAAAGACATCATTAGCACCAGAGATAGGGAATGCAGGGTCAAGAAGACTGTATAAACCTTGTTACTTCTTTAACTCAAGAAGGTTGGCAGGGACATTTCTTCCTCCTCAACAGCTGACAAGACAACCAGAAGGCTGGCTAAACCCTGCTTCCCACCACAAGACTGCTGCAGCTGAGAGATCCTAGGACACATGACAAAGGCCAGCAGAAGGTAAAATTTCTTATCTCCTCAACTTCCCAGGCCTTTAAGGTCTGGTGGGAGGGAAAGTGCTTAAGAGTCTCCTTTTCTCTATCTCTAAATTTAGATTAGCAGAAGAAAATACTTATGGAGCAAGATCCTTGTGACATAGAAAATCTGGTATTTGGAAATGAGTAATCTCATCTCAGTTTTTCTTAATCCTTTCCTCCCAGAGACAGTCACTGTTTTTCTTTGTCTCTGTCTCCTGAGTCATGTTTCATAAGAAGAAAGAACCATAGGGCAGAAGACAGGCATAGGCCCTATAAGCCTGCTGTTTGAGACAGCCTCACAGACTGGTGAGTTAACAGTTCTCTCCAGTCCAGTGCCTATTAAGACAAACTTTGCTGTCAGTCCTCTGTATAAAAACTGGATGAGATTTTTCCTTCTGTATTTTTCTATGTCCTGAGAGTTTGGCTTTTTGTCCAGTGAGAATATTATCTCTGGTCTCCACCATCTGGATGGTGTATTTACTGGGGTGCATCTGGTAACCCGTTGAATTGACTGGGGTTCTGAGACACAAAGTCATAAACAGCACACTCTAGTCTTGTTGTGCCAGCTGTCAGAGGAGTTTGTCCTAAGGGGACCCAGTCCATAAGGGGCCTTTGTTGTTTCAACCTTCATTGCCTTGTTAGTGTTGGAAAAGTCCCATTCCAGTAGCATATGCCTGATGTCACAGATTAGTAGGTTTGGGATCAGAGGTGCCTCAAATTCCCAGGAGAGACCAGGGACACAGTTTGCATTATACCACCCTTACTGCCTGTGCAATGAAGGCCTTTGCTTTCTTAGATTATCCTTGGAAATGAATTTTCACATTATAGGGGCTATATCATCTGTGCCCTCTCCATCTGAAAGTCTGCTTATTTTATCCATGGTAAGGATTTATTCTAAGCCTGAAAAGTTACCTCTGGGTCGTTCCATAAAAAGGCTTACTGATTTGAGTCACTATTTGAAATTAATGTAAGGTCTTACTCCTCAATGGCCAGATGATGGATCCTTTAAATTTGCTGTATTTAAAAGATTGCCTTTTTGAGAGCTCTCATCATAAACAGCTGTCATATTGATATTTATGGAAGGATCAAATTGAAAGGAAAAATAATGTATAACAGCTAGCCTTAGGGAATCGTTATTAAGATGAAATAACAGAAATTAGACTTAAAGATCCAACATGAATTCCTCTTTTTAAGAAAAATTTTAAAAATTGCCCCATCTCCTCAGCAATTCCTTAGGCCCTCCTACAAATAATTAGGAAAAGATCAGTTGGAAGCCAATATTCAAGAGCTAATAGAAACAATTATCTTTGTCTTCCAAATCTCTACAAAACCAGAAATGCAACTTAGGAACGAGTCAAGGCCCATTTATCTTCACCAACCCTGAAACCTATTCCTCTCAAATTCTTGTAGATATTATAAAAGTTGAGGATAATTGGAACAAAATTGTCCTGTACTTAAGAAGAAAAAGTTTTTTAAATAATAATTACCCTGAGACTTATGATAATAGAAAAATACACTCCAAAACTCATAGAAGAAAATTTACATTTTTTTTCCTCTGTCCCTTAAAGTTATAAATCTTACCATGTCTTTGAAATGTAAACACAGCCACATTGCCTGAGACTGAGCCCAGATTAGCTCAATTGTTAGAACCTGAAACTAAAATTTAAAGAAAAAAAGAAAGAGGTTTTTTTTTTAAACAAAAACCCTCTCTTGCTCAAACTCTAAATGACAGTCTCCTTAAAATTGTTTATCAAGGGCAAGTACACTTAAAGGGCAAGAAGACTTAAAAGTCTTCTCCATAAATAATAAAAGACTGTAGCTATCTGAGTGAGTAAACTTAATTTATTCCAACAAGCAATATAAAAATTCTCAAAAATATAACAAAAACAAATACAAATATTTTTCAAATTCACATGATCTAGGATAATTTTTGGTAAGTAAAATCTAGTTCAGGTTTAGGTTTAATTAATACAGACATATCTTAAGAGTTATCAGCATTAAGTATAATAGCTTTATTCTATGTAGTTTTACTAAAAGTCAAATAAGCTCATGTTATCTCTTTTACAAAATTTCTCAGAAAAAAGTAATAATAATAATAATTTAAGATGATGGCTAACACTACTTTAACATCTTATGAAATTGTCATGAGTAATCTGAGTGATTGTTAAGAACAAATTAATTAAATAGACATAAGATAAGAATTCTTTTAGGTAAACTTTTTTTAGCAATAATTGTTTTTGCTATGTCAACTTAAATAGTTTTCTAAATGTCTTTGATAAATTGTACCCTTAGAGTTTTGCTAAGTTAAATTAAATGAATTGAATGTCTAGATCATTTCCAACTAAGACAAAATACTGAAATATTAATTGCTGAACGAGTCTAAGTTTACCTACTTTTGACCTCTTATTACACACTAAATATGTTTGGTTCTATTAGTAAACATGTCTTGTGCTTCATTAAAAGCTTGTACTATGAAGTAGAATATGTTTCTAGAAATTATGAAATGTATTTATAAGTTTGCCAAGCCACAAAATACTTACACAGTTAATAATTTTAACTTTATCTTTACAAAAAAATTAAAGCTTCAAAGGATTAAGAATTGTAAATAATATATGTGGTTCAAGCTGCTAGGAATTATAAGGAAATTAGAATGTGTTTTGGGGTAAGAAAAAGTGTAAGGTATGGAGATGTTTTTGTTAATGTAAAAACTTTGTTAAGTGATTTTTGTCCTAAAGCCGGTTACTTCTAAATGGGAAAGAGAACAAGGGACAAACCAAAATGGACATAGAAAGTTGTAAGAGGTTTCTTAAAAAGGAATCTTTAGAAAGGAATTTTATGTGTAGTCAGGTCTAAGATTGGAATGAATTTAATAAAGTGATTGACTGAGTTTTAATATCCAATGTAAGCTGGTAGAAAATTAAAATTTGTTTTTTCTCTCTTTTTGCAAAATTTTCTTAATTATTAGTCTGCTCTTAATGAGAAATTGTAAACAAAGACTTTTTTTTACATTTAATGTAATCTGTCTAGCAAAACAAATATTGTTCATTTTGTCTTTATGAGTCTTTGATAATTTTGAAGAAAAACTGAGTGCTTTCAATATTAAAAGAGCTAAGTCTTTGTACAACTATTTAACTATCTGTATTTACATGTGAATCTTTGTCACTTTGATTAAATTGATAACTAAATATTAATTCACAGTGACATATGATCGTATTTGACAAAGTGTTTTAAAACATTTTTATTTTTGAAAAAGTAGATTTTCCCCCAAACCAAATTCTAAATGAAATCTTATTGACCTGGAAATAACGTTCAGGTTTTCCAGAGGCCCCCTGGAACACCTTAAAAGATTTGTTTTGGGCTTCCCTGGTGGCGCAGTGGTTGAGAGTCCGCCTGCCGATGCAGGGGACACGGGTTCGTGCCCCTGTCCCGGAGGATCCCACATGCCGCGCAGCGGCTGGGCCCGCGAGCCATGGCCACGGAGCCTGTGTGTCTGGAGCCTGTGCTCCGCAACGGGAGAGGCCACAGCAGTGAGAGGCCCGCGTACAGCAAAAAAAAAAAAAAAAAAAAGATTTGTTTTATCTTATTAGAAAAGAGAGCTATGAAACTCATTAGGCTTATTTGGTATGTTACTTACATGGGAAGCATTGCTAAATAAATGATCATAAACTCTAGGTTATATCATAAGGGTGAATGTTATTAATATAAATGTTCTAGAAAGTATATGAAATTCCTAAAATTGGATATGTCCTAGTATAATGTTATCAGTCATAATTCTAGTTATTATCTTAAATGTTTTGTGTCACAGATAAATTTTCTTGTCAATTCCATTAGAATGAATCAAATTTTTAGTAATGGATATTTGTCTTTTATTACTTAGACAATGGTTTCACTCAGATGCTTTTACAAAAGCTTCCTGAAAATGTGTTTCATGTTCAGAGAAATTCTTGGAAAAGGATCTAACAAGTATTCTAGAGCACAAGTTTCTGATGAATTTCAAATCATTACACTGAACTGAGTAAGAATTTACAAAACCCTAACGGAGAAATTGATGGTTTCATAAAACTTCTAACAAAAGATCAAACAAAACAAGAATTAATTACATGGGACTAAGTAAACTGAAGAAGATGGTTATAATGTTTTATGATTTTAAAAATAAATTTATTTATTTTATTTATCTTTGGTTGCATTGGGTCTTTGTTGCTGTGTGTGGGCTTTCTCTAGTTGCGGCGAACGGCAGCTACTCTTCGTTGTGGTGCGTGGCCTTCTCATGTTGTGGAGCGTGGGCTCTACGTGCATGGGCTTCAGTAGTTGTGGCTCGTGGACTTCAGTAGTTGTGGCTCATGGGCTCTAGAACACAGGCTCAGTAGTTGTGGCGTGTGGGCTTAGTTGCTCTGGGGCTTGTGGGATATTCCTGGACCATGGCTCGAACCCATGTCCCCTGCACTGGCAGGCAGATTCTTAACCACTGTGCCACCAGGAAAGCCCCATTTTATGATTTCTTTTTCGTAGTACACGGGCCTCTCACTGTTGTGGCCTCTCCTGTTGCGGAGCATAGGCTCTGCACGAGCAGGCTCAGCGGCCATGGCTCACGGGCCCAGCCACTCAGCGGCATGTGGGATCTTCCCGGACCAGGGCACGAACCAGTGTCCCCTGCACCAGCAGGCAGACTCTCAACCACTGCACCACCAGGGAAGCCCTATGATTTTTAAATTTGAAACATTGCTGCTTCTTTTTTTTAAGTTTTGTTTCTCCAAATTTAGGAAAATTTGTTTTTCTCTTTTTTTTTTTTGCGGTATGTGGGCCTCTCACTGTTGTGGCCTCTCCTGTTGCGGAGCACAGGCTCCGGACACGCAGGCTCAGCAGCCATGGCTCACGGGCCTAGCCGCTCCGCGGCATGTGGGATCTTCCCGGACCGGAGCACGAACCCGTGTCCCCTTCATCAGCAGGTGGACTCTCCACCAGTGCGCCACAAGGGAAGCCCTGTTTTTCTCTCGTAAGCTTAGAGCAATTTGGTAAATTATACCCTTGTAAGCAAAATTGAATCATTTGTCTTTTTCTCCCTACCCGATTCCTCCAGAATTCAGAGGCTTTCAGTGAACATTCTTATTTTCTTGGCAATATAGTTATTTGCATAATTTCAATAAGAATCTGTTCTCCTTATAATAGCACATAATTGCAAACATTGATTATATTACTAAAGTTTTGCCTAGAATGTCATATTTGAGAGAGATATACATAAACTTAGATTTGACCAAACAGCTTTAAGAAACTAAGGTTGACTTCATGGAGCCAATAAAGCCCCTTGGGAAAATAGTGTGGTACCTTGCTTACAGAGTTCCCAGCAGCCTTACTAGCTGAGTAAGGAAGGTCACTTCCTGGCAAATGCAAGAACCTCAGAATATTTGGGGGACATTGAGGAGAAAAATTCCCCCAAATCTATGGACGTCAAATGATTGGCTTGGCTTCTTAGCCTCAAGGGACTATTAAAAGTTTAATCTGGAGATTCCTTATAAAAAGTTCCAGCAAAGCAGATTTAAAAGAGCCTATATGGGAGATTTCCCTCTAACCCTGGAGATATTCTGCATAGATAGTGGTTGACCAGAGGTAAAGCCTAAAGTCCTTCATGAATTTCAATCAAAATTGGACTTTAAGAAGCCAGAACTCCTCACAGTGACATTCAGGAGAGAGGGTAGAGACAAAGATGGCAGAGTAGAAGGACGTGAGCTCACCTGCTCTCATGAAACCACCCAAATCACAACTAACTGCTGAACAACCGTCAACAAAAAAGACTTGAACATACAAAAAAGACATTCTACATCCAAAGACAAAGAAGAAGCTACAACTAGATGGTAGGAGGGGTGCTTTCGTGATATAATCAAATCTCATACCTACTGGGTGGGCGACCCAGAAAGTGGAAAATAATCATCATATCACAGAGGTTCTCCCACAGGAGTGAGAGTTCTGAGACCCACGTGAGGCTCCTCAGCCTGGGGACATGGCAATGAGAGGAGGAGATCCCAGAGCATTTGATCTTGAAGGCCAGTGGGACTTGAGGGCAGGAGCTCCACAGGATTGGGGGAAACAGAGACTCCACTTTCGGAGGGTGCACACAAGGTTTCATGTGTACTGGGACCCAGGGCAAAGCAGTAACTCTGTAAAAGCCTGGGTCAGACCTACCTGAGGGTCTTGGAGGGTCTCCTGGGGAGGAAGAAGTTGGCTGTGGCTCACTGTGGGGGCAAGGACACTGGTGGCAGAGGACCCAGGGAATATTTTTTGTTGTGAGCTCTCCTGGAGGTCACCATTTGGGCACTGAGACCCGGCCCCACCCAATAGCCTGCAGTCTCCAGTTCTGGGATGCCTCAGGGCAAACAACCAACAGGGTGGGAACACAGACCCTCCCATGAGCAGACAGGCTGCCTAAAGTTATTCTGATCCCACAGCCGCCCCTAAACACCACTTGACACAGCCCTGCCCACAAGAGGGAGAAGACCCAGCTCCACCCACCAGTGGGCAGGCACCAGTCCCTACCACCAGGAAGACTTCACAAGCTCCTGAACCAACCTCACCCATCAGGGGGCAGGCACCAGAAGTGAGAGGAGCCATGATCCTGCAGCCTGAGGAAAGGAGGCTACAAACACGGAAGGCAGAGAAATGTGTTCCAGATGAAGGAACATCATCAAACTCCAGAAGAACAACTAAGTGGAGTGGAGATAGGCAATCTTCCAGAAAAAGAATTCAGAGTAATGATAGTAAAGATGATACAAGTAACTGGAAAAAGAATGGAGGCACAGACCAAGAACATAGATGAAATTTTTAACAAAGAGCTAGAAGTTTTAAAAAACAGAGATAAACAATAACTGAAATGAAAAATAGCCTACAAGTAATCAACAGCAGAATAAATGAGGCAGAAGAATAAATAAGTGAGCTGGTAGACAGATTGGTGAAAATCACTGCTTTGGAACTGAATAAAGAAAAAAAATGAAAACAAATGAGGACAGTCTAAGAGACCTCTGGGACAACATTAAATGTGCCAACATTCACATTATAGGGGTCCCAGAAGGAGAAGAGAGAGACAGAGGGGCTGAAAAAATATTTGAAGAGATAATAGCCATAAACTTCCCTAACATGGAAAAGGAACAGTCACTCAAGTCCAGGAAGCACCGAGAGTCAAATACAGGACAAACCCAAAGAGGAACATGCCAACACACATGAATCAAATTGACAAAAATTAAAGACAAAGAAAACATTAAAAGCAACAAGAGAGAAACAACAAATAACATACAAGGAAACCCCAGTAAGGTTATCAGCTGATTTTTTCAGCAGAAACTCTGCAGGCCAGAAGGGAGTGGCCCACTATATTTACAGTGATGAAAGGCAAAAACCTACGACCAAAAATACTCTACCCAGCAAGGCTCTTATTCAGACCTGACAGAGAAATCAAAAGCTTTATAGACAAACAAAAGCTAAGAGAATTCAGCACCATCAAACCAGCTTTACAACAAATGCTAAAGGAACTTCTCTAGATGAAAAAGAAAATGCCACAACTAGAAAAAAAATTATGAATGGGAAAGCTCACCATTAAAGGCAAACATACAGTAAAGGTAGGAAATCATCTACTCACAAATATGATATCAAAACAAGCAATCATGAGAAGAGGAGAGTACAAATGCAGGATATTGGAAATGCATTTGAAATTAAGAGACCAGCAGCTTAAAACAACTTTTCGTGTGTGTATATATATATATATATATATATATATATATATATATATATATACTCTGCTATATCAAAACCTCATGGGAAATGCAAACCAGATATCTACAATAGATACACAAAGAAAAAGCAACCCAAATGCAACACTAAAGATGGTCATCAAACCACAAGGGAAGAGAACAAAAGAGGAAGGGAAGAAAAAAGAGCTACAAAAACAAACCCAAAACAATGAACAAAATGACAATAAGAACATACATATTGATAATTACATTAAAAGTAAATAGACTAAATGCTCCAACCAAAAGACATAGACTGGCTGAATAGATACAAAAGCAAGAACCATATATATGCTGCCTACTAGAAACTCACTTTAGATCTAGACACCCACACAGACTGAAAGTGGGAGGGTAAAAGAAAGGTATTCCATACAAATGGAAATCAAAGGAAAGCCAGAGTAGCAATAGTCATATCAGACAAAATAGACTCTAAAATAAAGACTGTAACAAGGACCAAGAAGGACACTGCATAATGATCAAGGAATCAATCCAAGAAGAAGATACAACAATTGTAAATATATATTCACCCAACACAGGAACGCCTCAATATATAAGGCTAATGCTAATAGCCATAAAAGGAGAAATTGACAGTAACACAATAGTATTGGGGGATGTTAACACCCCACTTTCATCAATGGACGGATCATCCAGACAGAAAATCAATATGAAAACACAGGCCTTGAATGACACATTAGACCAGAAGGACTTAATTGATATTTATAGAGCATTCCATCTGAAAGCAGCAGAATACACATTCTTCTCAAGTGCACACGAAACATTCTCCAGGATAGATCACACACTGGGCCACAAAGTGAGCCTTGGTAAATTTAAGAAAATTGAAATCATATGAAGCACCTATTCCAAACACAATGCTATGAGATTAGAAATCAACTACAAGAAAAAAACTGTAAAAAACACAAATACATGGAGGCTAAACAATATGCTATAAGCAACCAATGTATCACTGAAGAAATCAAAGAAAAATGAAAAATATACCTACAAATGAAAACAAAAACACGAAGATCCAAAACCTATGGGATGCAGCAGAAGCATTTCTAAAAGGGAAGTTTATAGTGATAAAATCTTACCTCAGGAAACAAGAAAAATCTCAAATAAACAACCTAACCTTATAAGTAAAGCAACTAGAGAAAGGAGAACAAACAAAACCCAAATTTAGTAGAAGGAAAGAAATCATATAGATCAGAGCAGAAATAAATGAGAGACAAAGAAAACAGTAGGAAAGATCAATGAAACTAGTAGCTGGTTCTTTGAAAAGATAAAATTGATAAACCATTAGCCAGCATCATCAAGAAAAAAATGGGGAGAGCTCAAATCAATAAAATTAGAAATAAAAAAGAAGTTACAATGGACACCACAGAAATACAAAAGCTCATAAGAGACTACTACAAGAAACTATATGCCTGTAAAATGCACAACCTAGAAGAAATGGACAAATTCTTAGAAAGGTACAACCTTCGAAGACTGAAGCAGGAAGAAATAGAAAATACGAACAGACAAATCACAAGTACTGAAATTGAAACTGTGATTAAGAAACTCCAACAGGGCATCCCTGGTGGCGCAGTTGTTAAGAAACCACCTGCCAAGGCAGGGGACATGGGTTTGAACCCTGGTCCAGGAAGATCCCACATGTCACAGAGCAACTAAGCCCATGGGTCACAACTACTAAGCCTGCTCTCTAGAGCCCACAAACCACAGCTGCTGAGCCTGCATGCCACAACTACTGAAGCTCACATGCCTAGATCCCATGCTCTGCAACAAGAGAAGCCACCGCAATGAGAAGCCCATGCACCGCAATGAAGAGTAGCCCCCTCTTGCCACAACTAAAAAAAGAAAGCCTACATACAGCAACAAACACCCAATGCAGCCAAAAATAAAATAAATAAATAAATTTATTTTTAAAAATTTATTTAAAAAAAAGAAACTCCCAACAAACAGAAGTCCAAGATCAGATGGCTTCCCAGGTGAATTCTCTCAAGCATTTAGAGAACACTAAACACCTGTTCTTCTGAAACTATTCCATAAAATTTCAGAAGAAGAAACATTCCCAAACTCATCCTATGAGGCCATAATCACCCTGATACCAAAACCAAACAAAGGTACTGTAAAAAAAGAAAAAGAAGTCAATATCACTGATGAACATAGACTCAAAAATTATTTACAAAATACTAGCAAAGTGAATCCAACAACACATTAAAAGGATCAGACACCATGATCAAGTGGGATTCATCCCAAGGATGCAAGGATTTTTCAATATCCACATATCAATCAGTGTGATACACCACATCAATGAATTCAGTAAAGTCACAGAATACAAAATTAATACACAGAAATCTCTTTCATTCCTATACACTAAAAACAAAAGATCAGAAAGAGAAATTATGGAAGGAATCCCATTTACCATCACATCAAAAAGAAAAAAATACCTATGAATAAATCTACCTAAGGAGACAAAAGACCTGTACTCTGAAAACTCTAAGATGCTGATGAAAGAAATCGAAAGTGACACAAACAGATGGAGAGATATACCATGTGCTTGGATTGGAAGAATCAATACTGTCAAAATGACTATACTACTTAAGGCAATCTACAGATTCAATGCAATCCCTGTTAAATTACCAGTGGAATTTTTTTTTTTAGACTTTTTTCATGTGGACCATTTTTAAAGTCTTTATTGAATTTGTTACAATATTGCTTCTGTTTTATGCTTTGATTTTTGTTTTTTGTTTTTTGTTTTTTTTTGTTTTTTTTTGGTTGCATGGCATGTGGGATCCCAACTCCCTGACCAGGGATCGAAGCTGCATCCTCCTCATTGGAAGGTGAAGTCCCAAACACCGGACCGCCAGGGAAGCCCCCACCAATGGCATTTTTCACAGAACTAGAACAGAAAAATTTAAAATTTGTTTAGAAACACAAACCCCCAAATAGCCAAAGCATACTATGAAAGCAAAATGGAGCTGGAGGAATCAGGCTCACTGTCTTCAGACTATATTACAAAGCTACAGTAATCAGTATGGTACTTGCACAAAAACAGAAATATAGATCAATGGAACAGAATAGAAAGCCCAGAAATAAACCCACACAACTATGGTCAATTAATCTATGACAAAGGAGGCAAGAATATACAATGTAGAAAAGACAGTCTCTTCAATAAGTGGTGCTGGGAAAACTGGACAGCTACATGTAAAAAAAAATGAAATTAGAACAATTTTCTAACACCACAGACAAAAATAAACTCAAAATGCATTAAAGACCTAAATGTAAGATGGGATATTATAAAACTCTTAGAGGAAAATCCAAGCAGAACACTCTTTCACAGCAGCAATATCTTTTTGGATCCACCTCCTAGAGGAAAGAAAACAAAAACTAAAATAAACAAATGGGACCTAATAAAACTTAAAAGCTTTTGCCCAGCAAAGGAAACCATAAACAAAACAAAAAGACAACCTACAGAATGGGAGAAAATATTTGCAAATGATGGGACTGACAATGGAATAATCTCCAAAGTATACAAATAGCTTATGCAGCTCAATATCAAAAAAGCAAACAACCCAATCAAAAAATGGACAGAAGATCTAAACAGACATTTCTCCAAAGAAGACATACTGATGGGCAAAAAGCACATGAAAATCTGCTCAACATCGCTAATTATTAGAGAAATGCAAATCAAAACTACAATGAGGTATCACCTCACACCAGTCAGAGTAACCATCATCAAAAAGTCTACAAACTGTAGACTACAAAAATGTTGGAGAGGGTGTGGAGAAAAGGAGTCCTCCTACACTGTTGGTGGGAATGTAAATTGATTCAACCACTCTGGAGAATATTATGGGATTCCTTAAAAAACTAAAAATAGAACTACCATATGATCCAGCAATCCTACTCTTAGGCATGTATCTGGAGAAAATTATACTTCCAAAAGATACATGCACCCCAGTGTTCAGTGCAGCACTATTCACAATAACCAGGATATGAAAGCAATTTAAATGTCCATTGACAGATGAATGGATAAAGAAGATGTGGAACATATATACAATGGAATATTACTCAGCCATAAAAATGAATGAAATCATGCCATTTGCAGTAACATGAATTGATGTAGAGATTATCATACTAAGTGAAGTAATTCAGAGAAAGACAAATATCATATGATATCACTTATCTGTGGAATCTAAACAAATGATACAAATGAACTTAATTACAAAAGAGAAACAGACTCACAGACTTAAAAAACAAACTTATGGTTACTAAAGGGAAAAGGTATGGGGAGGGATAAATTAGGAGTTTGGATTCACATATACACACTACTATATATAAAATAGATAATCCACAAGACCCTACTGTATAGCAAAGGGAACTCTACTCAATATTCTGTAATAACCTATATGGCAAAAGAATCTGAAAAAGAATGGATATATGTATATGTATAACTGAATCATTTTGCTGTACACCTGAAACTAATTCAACATTGTAAATCAACTATACTTCAATATAAAATAAAAATTAAATTTAAAAAAGAGATTAAACAAAGAAGTGTCTTCCAATGCAAGGATCAGATCAAAGAACATGAATGGAATATTCCTACTGGGACGATTAGGAGGATAACACATCCTTGGTAGGTGCAGAGCCTGTTCACTTATCCTCTGACTTTCCTTGCCTTTCTCCACTACATCCAATTAAGCAGATAAAAACTTCGAGAAAGCTGCCTCTTCCTTCACCAGTGCCAAGAAGGACAAACTCAAAGAGCCATTTGTCTGTCTGTCTTCCTCTGATGTTGCTTCTTCACGTTTGAGCTATTGGGAGGAGAGAGAGGCAATAAATTCTCTTAATAAAAGCAAAAAATAAAAATAAAAAGCAAGCCTATATGGTCAGTCACAATCCTTGCTATACTTATATAAATAAGACCAAGTTTATTGAATCTAGACTTATTTTGCAAACAAATTTGTCTTAATTTGGCTATCTTTGATAGAAATGAGGGTGATTTTAGAGGGAAAAATTATCTTTCAATAGAAACCAAAATACGTATTGTGGATATTAGATTCTAGTGCTATTAATTTTCCTTGAAGTTTTCTTAATTACCTGAAAACTGGACTGTATCCTGAATTTTTCTAGTTTCCTCCACTACCTGACTACAACTCTCCAAACTAGTGTTTCCAAATTTTCTCCCACCCTTTTGACTTGGAATCATTGCAACTAAAACTGCCTTTTTTTCTGAAGTCCTGCATACTGAAGGTAGATACCTTAATATAAACTTCAGAGAAATCTCCACAGCAGCTCATGTTTAGACAATCTTCTTCGTTCCTGTTGCTATATGGACCACTCAGAAAGTTTACCTGAACATCTGATGGACATTCAAACTACAAAAGATGCTTTAACCCTGACATTTAGAGATCTTCTCAACTGTCTACCCTCAGAACTCAAAAACTGATCCGAAATTTGCCTCAATTATTAACCATTGTTTTTTTGTCTCCATAGCAATGCCTCTTATTAAATACCTGATTGCTTGTACAGTAAGCTTAACTTCTACTTGGAAATACTGCTTTGGAAGAGAAAATTAAGGTAAAATGATCATATGGATGGACTCTAATCCAATATGACTTGTATCTTTATAAGGGGGGAATTTTAGAACACAGACATGCACAGACTGAGGGGCAACCATGTGAGGACACAGCGAGAAGGTAGCCATCAAAGGAGAGAGACCTCAAGGAAACTAAACTTGATACTTTGATCTTGGACTTCTAGCCTCTAGAACTATGAGAAAATATACTTTTGTTGTTTAAGCCACCTAGTAGCCAGTGTGGTATTTTGTTATGGCAGCCCTAGCAAACAAATACAATCACTATTAGGGGAAAAAAATCATGTGCTTTGTTTTTCCAGTAGAATGATTTTAACACTGATTACTTCTTACCTTGAGATTATAAAAGACAGGGATAAACATTACTGTAGAGTATATATGAGTTGTGTCCTATGAAACAAAGCTAGTTAACAAACACCTCTCAGCTGTAGATGATGCCATGTGTTCATCTGATCAGCAAGAGGACATGAGTGGAAGGGAGAACCTTTTCTGCTTCAGACAAGCAACTTCCTGGGTTACCCTGAGTATGACAAAGAGGGCCATTGCTTGGGGACCAGGTCTCCAAGCAGTCACAACAGGCCTCAGGAACCCACAAGAAAATTGTGAAGGAAGAATATTACTAGCCAGGCCCATATGTATCTTTTCCTCCCATCACTGCTCTTTTGTGAAAAATTCTTCCAAATACATATTTTTGTCCCAAAATATCATGTTGGACGCTCGCTACTAGGAGCAAAATTTTCTAGCATCTCTGTTGGATGAATTTTCACACTTGCAAAATCACTCAGAAAAGAGTTCATCCTCCCAACACCTGCCCTGCACCAGTGTCCCCCTAAACAACATCTGACCACAATATGAAGGAACTTACCTCCCAGGTAAACAGGTGCTTGAATGTGATTTAATTATCTCTGCATCCTCTCCCTGGTCTCCCTGTGAAATCTAGTCACCTCTTTGCATTAAAGCATTTCTGTGAGAAGCCCTGTAAGGTGCTGGATATTCTCAATTCTGTCCTACTGGTTTCTCTGAAGTGCCTAGAAGCTGTCCTCTCCACACACAAACTGTTCTGACAAACTTCATTTGAATGAGTTGGATTTTAATTCTCAATTTGCTTCTGTTCCTAAGCTCTTAAGGCTTTTTTTTTTTTAACAATTCAGAAAAAACATTAAAAAAAAGACAAGGTTGGGCTTCCCTGGTGGGACAGTGGTTGAGAGTCCGCCTGCCGATGCAGGGGACACGGGTTTGTGCCCCGGTCTGGGAATATCCCACATGCCGCGGAGCGGCTGGGCCAGTGATCCATGGCCGCTGAGCCTGCGCGTCCGGAGCCTGTGCTCCGCAACGGGAGAGGCCACAACTGTGAGAGGCCCACGTACCGCAAAAAAAAAAAAAAAAGGCAAGGCTACTCGCAGATCTAACATGCTAAGCTTTAACTTAGTACGTTCTTAAGACTGATGTTTTCCAAGGAACAAACTTTCATGTTTCCTGTGCAATAATAAAGGTTTGTTATAAAAGTTAAGTACGAAAAGTGAAAAAAAATAAAAATAGTGGTATCTTCACAGTTGAGTTCTTAACATATTTTCTGATATATGTAAAAAGAGAAAAATTGGCAAAATGAGTACCAACATTTTTAAAAATAATAATTAAGCCTAAATCCCTAGATTTACCAATTTTATAAAATAAGAAAATAACATTTTATAAAATACAATTTTATGAAATATGATTTTATAAAATTTGTTTAGGTAAGTAACAAATGATTTGCCCAAAAAACAGATTTAGCAGGTGGAGTCCAGGGGGCACATTCTACAAAATAAGTTTATTGACACTGTAAAGGGTTACTAGCATAAAATTGTGGTGGGAATAAAAAGGGCAGTGACCTTCCTCCTGAAGTTTAGGAGTGATCCCTGATTTGAGAGATATCTGAGTTGAAGTGGTCATTGGAAACAAATGGTAGAGAGAAATCACAGAGAGCAGACTGTATCAATTCCAGCTTCTGGACTCAGAGAAGGAAGGAAGAGCTTCAGATTTCACTGCAGAGAATGAGGCTGAGAAACTTCAAAATCAGATGCTGTTTCCCAGATCCAGGGGGCCAGCTAATGCACAAAAATGCTTAAAGCCACATAGGTATGTCACCTTTATTTCCTAGAGAAGATGTTAGCATTTTCTAAATCCTCATCTACCATGCCTGGCATGCATTATTTTATAGCTTTCTGGAAGTTTCATCAGCACCACTTGTATATTTGTAGTACGATGTGTCTGTGGAGAGTACAGAATGCAGGTCCGGGGTGGGGGCAACGGACTCTTCTAGCTACCACAGTGAGTGGTGCCCCTGCAAACCTGAGTAAGGAAGACAACTTGCCTTTGGGTGGGTAGTGTTACAATCTGCATGTCTAGGGGCACAAATGTAAAGACCGACCCTGTTCTGGGAATGATTGTGATTCTGACTGACCTCAAAGGGGTAATTATGAAACCCCTGGATCATCAGGATCTGGATGTTCCCTACTTTTTCCATGGTGTGATCATGACAGAAAGTGTGGCTGTAGATATCTGGGAACATTTCCAGAAATGTCCTCCTGTAGGAGTTAATTATAAAGTAAATGTGTATAAAACAGAAAATAATATTGAAACCTATCAAGGGGAGTAGATCTTAAGGGTTAATATTGTAGATGGACTACTTTGGAAAAACTCTTTTTCCCTTGGAGTATTAAAAAGTCATCGCATAATTGCCATCTCCACATTTTGTTCTAGAGTGCCTGGTTTATTGATATCAGTGTGTTACCTGTTTTAAATAAAAATCTATTTGTAAAAATCCAGATCTGTAATAAGTTCTAAATATCATTAGAGTGTCTTTTAACTATAGATTAAAAATCACTTCATTTTCAACAAAATATTTTGATGTAAACATCAAATGTTTTGAAAACAAAGGGGATCTGTTTTTGTTGTTTTCTCTTTTATCTAATTTTTGTATCCATTTTGTCTGGGCATATTAAATGGTAAAAATATTTATAAGATTTGCAGTAGGTGAATCTTCTTAAAAAGAAAATACTGAAGGCCACAGAGTCTGGGAATATTAATATCTTTTTAATAGATTGATCCCCCTTGATTTCTTATTCTGGAGTAAAAGTACAAGTTTTTCCATGAAAATTAGACACACAAATCATCTGACACAATGTATGGCAGATGGAAAATGATTGATGGGAATTTTGCTTTAATGCACATTGCTCATTGTGATTTTGCCCAGCTTAATGAACTGTGAATTAATAATGAGGAGCAACACATTCAACGTATTATAGTAATAAAGTGCTTTTATGGACATTTTTCATGTTTCCAGACTTTCTTGGCCACCCTGAACAATTTTAACTCAAAGGATTAAAAAATAATCGCTTATTTAACTGTGTTAAAATAGTCAACTTTGAAAAGGATATTTTCCTGTATGAACTTTTTCCTAATTGATTCCATTTTGTTCGGATCAGTAAAGTTACCTGAGTAAGCTGCACTATTAAAACAAAGTGATCTGATAGAGTATTAGATGACATACGTGACCACAGTCCATTGTTTTCTGATTCAACGACGAAAGGGAGTAAAGTGAAAAATTAATACTTATACATTTGTTAATTAGGAGAATAGAAAAACTAAATTTCTTGTAGAAATAAGCCCAGAGTCCTCGTGTCAGCCCTGCTCCTCTTAAAAGACCGTGACGCTGTAATACCAATGGATAATCTGGGAGACAACCAGCTGTCATTAAAATAGATTTTACCAAGGCAAGGACAATAGGTTGCTTATTAGCAGTGAGAAATCAGTAGTCTTTTAGAAGTGTACCCTTTGGAAAGTGTGAGATATATAATAAATGAAAGTCTTTCATTATTCATTGTTATAAGCCAAATGTAGATTAAATGTAGACTACCTTCAATTCAGATATTCAGGTATCCTTCCCTCAGTAATTTTATGAGGTAACATGTATAATGTCAAGCATAGGCTAAGTCATATATTTTATAATCCTTCAAAAATTTTTAAAGCAATGTGTTAACCCTATAATGAATATAAAATGGATCCTAACTGCATGTCTTAGAAAATGTGCATTTCATAGAATTATTTAAGAATGAAGCCTTAATAGCCCATCTTTTTAAGTATGTTAGCTGAACGTTATGATTGTGTAATATCATTTTAGGGCATTACCACATTTTAAGAAATAAAATAATATTCAGAAGCATAATTTTGCCAGAATGTAAAATTTAAAACCAGAAATTTGACTTGTGAAAAATCCTCACATGATTATTGGCCTGTTAAAAAATAAAGCAAACCCCACAAACCTGATGCAAGCTATTATGTGCAAAATAATGTGCTAGTTACACAGCCCTCTGGGAAGTGAATGTGAGTCCGGATGCTTCTTTCTTGGTTTATTTCATTCCTAGAGTACCTTTGTTGCAGGTTTTTCTTATGTTTCCAAAGGAAACAAGTAAGCCATCTCAAGTTTAAGTTTTGTCCTCAATAAATTAAAAAACGTGCCAGATACCATTTGACTGGATGATAACTAAAACTGGACAAATATTTTCCCTCACTGGAGACTGACAGTGTTTTAGTTGTGCTTAAAATTTGTGATTCTCCTAAAAAAAAGGGTACAAATGAAAACTTATGGTTACCAGGAGATAAGGGGGGAAGGATAAATTGGGAGATTGGGATTGACATATACACACTACTATATATAAAATAGATAATAATAACCTACTGTATAGCACAGGGAACTCTACTCAATACTCTGTAATGGCCTATATGGGAAAAGAATCTTTAAAAAAAGTGGACATATGTATATGTATAACTGGCTCACTTTGCTGTACACCTGAAACTAACACAAATTTGTAAATCAACTATACTCCAATAAAAATTTTTAAAAATAAAAAAATAGAGTACTACATGCATTTCTAAGAAATAAACATTATTTTCTTCATTCTTCTAAAATAAATAGAAATTTAAAAAAGTAATTTGTGATTTTCAAGCTAATGAACACCTAACAATGAAATTTGCAAATCTACATTTGGAATGTATAATTCTTTTGTTCAGAGGCAGTGACATTACAAAAGAACAAAACTTCTCAAACATTTCCCCATTTAGAGTAATGCTGACGGTGAGTGTCTGGTGGATCTCAGAGGGGCACAACTGATGATATATTTATCATGCTGCCAGTTTGCTAAGTGGTTTCATATTCACTAAGAAAAACTTGTCAATGAATACTGCAGAATAGACGTGAGGTCTCTGTGAGGTCTTTGTGCCAAGTCTCTGTGTGTTGTCTCTGGGTGAGATCTCTGTGTGAAGTCTCTGTATGAGGTCCCTTTGGAAGGTATCTCTGGGAAATCTGTTAAATCTGTGCTAGGTTTCTGTCTGAGGGTCTGTGAAGCAACATGAGGTCCCTGTGTGAGGTCTCAGTATGTGATCTCTGAGAAAGGTGTTTGCGTGAGAAGTCTCTCTTGAGAGGTGTGTCTGTGAAGTCTTTGTGTATTGTCTCTGGGTCTCTCCATTTCTTTTTTTCTTTTGGTCTCTCAATTTCTTGTCTTACTGTACCTTATGGAAGATGGAGCAGCAAGAGAAGGGCAAAGGGACTTGCTTCTTTCTGTTTTCTTGCTGTTCCATCAGCATCACCTGTCTGTGGCACTCTCCCAGCAGGAGCCGAGAGGTCCAAGTCCAGCTTCCCCATATTCCCAGAACTCACTTCTGGGTGCCCCTGAGAGGACCCAGCAGCAGCCAGGCTCAGGTCCCAGCCCTGTCAACTCTTTCCTCTGGGTACCGACCTCTCCCACAAGTCCTGGCTCCACTCTCACTGCTGTGCCCATTCTGGAGGCTGCCTTGGGAATTGGGGCCCAGAGGTAGGGCCTGGCTCCAGGGAGAAACCAGGGGTGTGAGCAGTCCTGTGCTCACTCTGCCCCCTCCACCCCAGGTCACAGCATTTCCACGTGTTGAGGGGCCTGACAGGGATGGGGGATGGGGTCCATTTCTGTTGTCATCTGGATCAGGGGCATCAGCTGGAACAGAAATCTCCACACTGAGAAAGACACCACCTGGAGCTGTGTCCACCATGCGCCCTGCACATGGCAGAAAGCACCAAATCACTCTAGAGAAATTCTTCCTCATCTCCCTGCTTTTCCATATGGATGGGGGTCAGGAGACAAGAAAAGCTGTGCCAGAAGCAGATCAGTGGAACACTCCTGGATTGCACCCGGCCCCATCCACTTTGCACAGGTCACCTCCACACCACCACAAATCCTGTCTGATTGCTTCTTCACCTGCCAGGCTCTGGGGTGATCAAGGACTGGGAGACAGGCAAGGCTTACTACACAATCACAAGCCAGTCCCCACCTCTCCCCTGGAGCAGTCCTTGGGCCATGTGTTTATGTGAAGGTCACCAGACTAGGAGTCACATCCCAAGTTCCCTAGTCCTGGCTTTTACACCTATTGTTAAGTTATCCTTTCTAAAAGTCAAGAGGAGATGATGTGTAAGCTTATTAAATATAGTATTAAGAGATTAACCTTCCCTGATTTGCTTTACTTCTATAAGTTTGACTTTCTGTTTTGACCTAAAGGTGGTTTCTCTAGGTCTGTGATCTTAGAGTTGGAATAGGGTAGAGACCCTGGGGTGGGGCCATGATGAGCTACTGGACCCTTAACTTTTCCTCCCCTTTAGGCCTTTAGATGGTGGTTGTATGTCAGGGGGCTGCTCTTTCAGAACTGCACATTTATGGGAATCTGGTACCACTTTGCCTCCTTCCTTGGATCCAGTGATTTTTCTACACCTACATCCCACCCTAAATTCACAGTGTTTGACCATCAGGTAGTTACTACCCACAGTCACACCCCTATTCCATTCATCCAAAACTCCTTCTCTGGGGTTAACATAGAGTGGAAGGTAGGTGACCCATGAACATAGCCATTCATTTATATGGGACTGGACTCAACACAGCCCTCAGCAGCCTCCCTGATACTCCCCTCACCTACACACACAGAGCTGGAAATGCCATCCTTGCTGCTGCTCTAAAGTATAGGAAAAACAGAGGTGGGGGAGGGTGATGCTGTACATTTTATTATGGCTAAGCTAAAAGGGGTTCATAGGGCATATCTCAATCCCAGCCTTCATCAGAGAGAGAAGGAACTCTTAAGAGCAGATGTTGTATATTCCCTACCAAGAGATCCAGGGGCAAGCTTTCTCCTGTTTCTGAACTCAGAGCCCATACTCTATTCCCCCCAAACTTCCATCCACTTGGCTCTGACACTTCCTGGAGACTGAATTGGAATCTCCAGCCCTATCGTGTAAACCTATCCACTACAGTTGCATAAAGTTCAAAGTAGCATAGAAGAAGGAGAAAGATTGGTTGAACCAGATCCTTGGGTGTGGGTTTCATAGGTTTTTCCCGTCTCATTGTTAGAGTAATTTTGGTTTGTGTAATGACAGTATTATAAGGTGCAATGAAGGGACACGAGACAAGGAGCAAGCTTGTGATGCTACTGTCCACCTCCCTCCATGCCCATCCCTTCTAGAAGACAAAGTGCACAGCACAGACAGCAGCCATTACACTATGCTTTTATTAGGAAAAAAAAAAAAATATATATATATACATGTATTGGGGAACACTAAATATCTTGGATGTGCTAATGAGAAAATCATTTTCTCTACATGGACTGAATTTTTACTTGGAGACATGTTTTCCTACTAAAGGGAAGACTAAAGAAGGATTTTACTGTCGACCAGGCAAGACACCTCCCCAAAGATGACAATGCCTTGGACAGTGTTGATGGCGGGCTGGGGCACCTGGAATCCTTGGCCCATACTGGCAGGTACTAACTGGAAACAAACCCTTCTTGGGGGGCAAGGATGGGAGGCACCTTAGGCCCAGCTGCTCATCTTCGAACCTTACACTTTTCAAACTATGTTGGTGTCTGACTTTCCTTTCCCTCATAGAACAACTCTGGCCCTTGGAGGTGGCTTTATGACTACAGGCTGTATAACCCATCATTCTCCCTTGCTCTGGGTAGGAGGTAAGCCTATGGTAGCAGAAACACCCACATACTGGGACTTGGAATTCCAGTTTGTGTTCATTTAACTTTGTGGCATGAAGTCCATGGTGAATTGCTCTTTTTTCTTCTAGGATCTGTCCAACAGCTGCCATGCGTGCCTGACCCTCAGCAGTCTCACTCTTCAAGATTGATCTGCTTTTGACTGATCCGTGACTCCGGGCAGTGGCTGATATGGGCTTTTTTTTTTGCAGAGCATCTCGACCATTGACTTTTTTCTTGGGGAAAATCCACTTTAAAAATAGCCTCATCCTTTTTCTGAAGAGGCTTTCTGGAGGGCTATGTTTCTTCTCTGGCATGCGCTGGAGACATCTGCTCCCAATAGAGTCCGTTATTCCCCTGACCTGGGCAGGGTGGCGCATACTTCCAGCTTGAGAGGTCCCTAATTCTTTAAACCTTTCTTCATGCTCTCCTGGTTTATGCCCCCTACAGTCCTCTCTTTTGTAAGTAGGGGCAATCATCTTGCTCTGGCTCTTCCGTGAGTCTTGGAGTTTTGAAGTTTTGGGCTCCTGCTGCCCTAGGTTGCTCCTTTGGGCTTCCATAAGGCCACTTGGCTCCTGGGAAGCTAACCTGTCTCTGGTGGGGACTCTCTGGGGATGGCACTGAGGCACCTGAGAAGCCAAGTTGTCTGCAGCAGGGAACCTGTGTTTGGGAAAGTCCTGAAGCTGGTTGTCTGACTGTACCTTTACTTTGGAGTTAAACTCACTAGCAACCTCCATGTTAAGGCATGGCTCACCTGGATGTTGGAAAACAGACATTCTAGGTAGTAGGAAACTTTTACTGGCCCCTGGCACCTCTAAACTCCTCATATGTACATTTGTGGTTTGGGATTTTGTCAACACTTTGGTTTCCAAGATAACACGAGACTGTGGTTGAAGAGCAGGAGACTCCTTGGCCTCCACAGCCTCCCTGGCCTCTTCACCTCTCAAAGACTGGGATCCTAAGTTCACCTCCATCACTGTTACCCTATGGCAGGGGTCTCCTGAGGCCTGACCACCACTCTCCTCTCTTGGCTCATTCCTGACCATTGCTGAACTTGGACCTGGCTCTAGGCTGTCCCTCTTGACCCATTCCACAGTCTCACTCTTCCAGGTTCTGCCCACAAGGCTGAGTGTGAGGGACTGAGAAGGTGGCCTGCCCTCCTGTCCAGTCAGAGAAGCCTTTGAGGGCCCATGGCAGTCACCAGATGGAATCGCTCCCAGGGCACTCTGGATTTCCTTACACACAGTTGAGGGGACAAGGAGAGGCCTCTTCAGGGTAGGAACTGACTCTTCTGTTCTCACCTTCTCTCCTGAATGAGCCTGAGGAGGTTTCTCCAGGAACTCAGCAAACTGGACTGTTGAGTGGGACCCAGACACACAGGTAGCTGCAGGGGAAGAGGCAAACTGCAGAACGGTGGAGGGTTGGAACTTTTTCAACTTAAAGACATTTATGGCCTTGAGGACCTTGAGGGGTAGGGTCCACCTGTGCTTTACCCCAAACCGTATAATATGTGCTCCCAGCACCTCTCGAGTGTCTGGATCAAGGAAGGAAACCCTACAGGAGGTGTTCATGCAGGGTTCCCGACCCTTCAAGCAGTGTCTTCCACAGGCTCCAGCAGGCACTGCTTTGCACGCCTCACCAGGAGGGTCTTGACATGAGAGCTGATGAAAGTTGTCCTTGCCAGGAAGCCTCCCCAGGCAGCTGTAGGAGAGCAGATGGGGCCAGGATGGCTGGACAGGACAGGCAGGGGTGGGCACCTGCAGCCCAAGAACCCTCCTCTGCCCCCACACTGACTTCATAAAGCTCCTGCTCTCCCTCACTCTAGGGCCTTAGCCACGCCCTCCCATGGCTCCCCCTCCCAGGGCTGGGGTCACATTATAGGCTCTGGGAGGAAGGACGACCCAGGAGAGAAGGGGAAAGATTCTTTACCTTTGCAGAAGTGAAACCAGGTTGTGAGTCCCCTCCAGTTCTTCCAGGCAATCTCTGCAAGCTGGAAATCAGGAGACTGGGTCATGGTGGTGAAGGCAGAGGCCTAAGAGTCTTTCAGGAGGCTGAGTGCAATGGCCCTTTAAGGGAAATCTTTGGAGGATTAGACTCTGGAGCCCAAGTATCAGTGTCCAAGGCCACATGTCCCTGACAGTGATGGTAAGTCTCACTTGAAAAGGGTTTGTCCTTTGCAAAGTGCTTCCACGTTAATTAGGCTCAGGCTCTGTTTCCTGAGGAATAAGCTCTGCCACTGGCATCCTCAGAGACCGTGAAGCTGGGCCCTCAGGGTTAGGAGAGATGGAAGCTAACTCTCGGGGGCGCGCAGGGCTGAATGGCAAAGGCTTACCTTTCAAAGATCCACTTTTCTTCCTACTCCTGCTCCTCCCCTTCAGCTCTACTTGATGCTGAGAGAGAAGAAAAAATGAGGGGCGAACACCCAACTCTCACTGTCCTCTATCTAGGCAAGCTGTGTTCATGAACAACATGACTTTCTACATTTAACTAAAACTCTGTGGGTTTTCTTCCCCTTTTACTTATTTTTAAAGTGGATAACAATATTTTCAGTTTTTCTTCTTTGAAGCGTGCAAAGGTTTTTTTTTTTTTTTGCGGTACGCGGGCCTCTCACTGCTGTGGCCTCTCCCGTTGCGGAGCACAGGCTCCGGACGCATAGGCCCAACGGCCATGGCTCACAGACCCAGCCGCTCCGTGGCACGTGGAATCTTCCCGGACCGGGGCACGAACCCGCGTCCCCTGCATTGGCAGGGGGACTCTCAACCACTGCACCACCAGGGAAGCCCAAGAAGGATTTTTTAAGTTTTAATCACCATAGATTTCTTCTGTCACTGTTCCTCTGATCAAGAAACACACACATTCTCAGACCTAAATGTCCACGTGAGCTTTGTCAGATAGGATTCTGCTTCCCAAGGCCAGACCTCCACTCCAGCCTCTTCTCTCAGGCTCTCAGGGGCTCAGCCCCAACACAGAGGAAGGTCTCACTTGTGACACCCGCTGTGGGTAGGTGGCTGGTGAACCAGGGCTCAGGGGTCAGCCTTCCTGCAGAGATTGAACTCTTAGTAATCCAGTCCTTGACCATTATTAGTCACTGCATTTGGGACTTGCCCTGGAGCCCTCTACCATACCTGAACTCCTGGTCTACGATCTTAGGCTAGAAATCCTCATGCCCACTCTAACCCCTCTCTGGCCTGGCTTTTCCCTAGAAGGATGATGTTCTATACTTTTCTGAGAGTTCCCATCTCAGGAGTCTCTCTAGGTGGTTTAGAAAAGTGGAAACAAGAATAAGAAAAAAAGAGATAATCTCTGCTGGGATTAAGCCAAAGGTTTCTTACCTTCCTGATGTTTCTATGTTTCCTAGGTGGTGCTAAGAATGGATTACTCTGGAAGCAGGGGAGTAACATTAGGAAGAGCACCAGTCCACACAGGAACCCAAGGATGATATTAATCACCCAGGAAGTTGGGCTGCATCTCAGCCAGATAGCAACAATGTTTTTCGAAGAAAAGAGATTCTCCATCTTCTGAATTGCATTGCTGCCCTCAGGCAACAGAGCACTGGGAGTTCACTTGATGGCAGAACCCCAGGCCTGCATCACAGAGCTGTGGCCTTGTCACAAAGGGCTCCTGAGTGTGGGGGAGGGGCAATAAGAGAAACAGGCTGAATCACTGCCCCGCCTTCCCATCCAGACCCACAGACACCTGCACCCTCCTGGGGCTTCCAGATCCCTCCTTCCAACTACTCTCATCCTGTCAGAGAGACCTTAGCCAATTTTCTGTTCATTGCATCTGGAACCTGGTTCCTTCATCCATTAGAGACCTTTACTTGAGGCCCACCAATTTGATAACTCTTGAACATCTTAAGCTGACCCTGGAAGACTGGCTGTTTCACAGACATTTTTACTCAGGATTTCCTTTGTCCTCAGCTCCAACTTTCCCACATCATGTTTGTGTCTTGTGTAAACCCAGGGATAGAACTTGAATTTCTTTTACACTTATTTAGTTTTGTGAATTTTGAATAGTGTATGTTTTGCCTCATTTTCTATCAGAGGGAACTACACACAAAAATTAAAATAATTTATTTTTCAAAATTCATAAGTATGAAAGAATGATAAATAGTTATGTAATAGGGAAGAACAAATCTGACTCCACATTAGATCTTTTTTACTTTAATCTTTATGCTTTGTTGCCGGAGCTAACTCTGTCCATCCCTGTGACCCAGGCTGGCTCTGCACTTTTTGGAAAACAATGTTGCCTATAGCCTGAAATATACAGGATAGCCTATTGCTAAGGCTCTGACTTTTAAGAGCCCATTCATGGAGATAAAAAGTTGCAGAACAGAGAATAATAATTGTTTTGTTGGAGGTTTACAGGAACACGTGACCTGACCAGGATCTGACCCATCTGGCCAGCTGCTAGAACAAAGGATCCAACACCAAGATATTTGCAACAATTAGCCATGCCCCTCCCTCACCTTGCCTTTAAAAAGGCTTTGCTGAAAGCCTTCAGGAAGTTTGGGGTTTTTCCTGGGCATGAGCCACGTGTCTTCTTGCATGGCACTGTGTAAACCTTTCTCTGCTCCAAATTCTGATGTTTCAGTATTTAGCCTCACTGTGCATCAGGCACACAGACTTGCATCTGGTAACAGTTAAACCTTCAAATGATGTTTTTGTAAGTTTATAGTGTTTATAATTCTGGAGTTAGTAAATCTTTAAACTGCACAAAAACTTTTGGGACACACTGCAAACACGCACACACACACGTACTCATTTTCCTTAACCAATCTAGTACTTTCAAATCCAATAATCCATAATTTTCTACTTAAAAAAAAATCTTTCATATGTTGTCTCAACCCAACTTCTTAGTTTGCAACGATAAGACAGTCCCCACTCTCCAGATAAATTTTGAAATATGTGGTCTTAATCCATTGAGGCTGCTATAACAATATACCATAGACTGGGTAGATTAAAAACAACAGACATTTATTATTACAGTTCTGGAGGCTGGGAAGCCCAAGATCAAGTCACCAGTATGGCCACCTCGTAGTGAGAGCTCTCTTCCTGGTTCACAGCTGGAGCCTTCTCTCTGTATCCTCATATGATGGGAGGAGGCTAGAGATATCTCTGGAGTCTCTTTTATAAGGCACTAATCCCATTCATGAAAGCTCATAAGCACTTTTGCATGGCCCCGCCTCCTATCTTTAAGAGGTAGGATTTCAACATGTAAATTTTGAGAGAACATTAACATTCAGACGTGCACTCATTCTATACCCGGAAGCTAGGAATGGGTTAGGGGAGCCAAGGTCCTGACCCTAACGGGCTGTAGGGTGAAGAGTAGGACTAGGAGTCAAACCCTTGGGGCTGAGCCAGGTCTTGAGCAGCCTCTTCAGATATTCCTAGTGTGTTATGTATGTATTCTCTTTTCTGAGTGTGCCTTGCCTTTCCTGCCCCATCCTCCCAGGCCCCTGAAGCTTCAAGTCCAGCCTGAACCATATAGAAAGGGAGCTTTGAGTCTTACACAAAATTCCCTTATGACACCACTTTCTATCCCTTAGCAGTAACACAAGATTCACTGAAGGATTCACATGGTAAATATGTCTTAATGCCCCATGAGGGCTTTACAATAATGTGTATTCTCTGCTTCTTGGTCATAATTTTATACAGTTTTAGTGGGAACGTGAGCATGTGAGTTTATTTGGCTATATTGCCATGAATGTGCACTTTCACAAACATATCTCCTACATCTACTATTTTTCCTACAGTCTTTTCCTCCCATATGATATTCTCACCTTAATTCAACCTTTTATCAAAATTTAGACTTAGGTCTGTCACCATGTGGACATGCTTTGTAACAAAATAGCTTCAACCGAGGAGGTCAGTGGAAGGCCTGGACCAGCTATCTTGGTTCCATGATAGTAAGCAAAGGATCGCAAACTACCATGTTAAGCTTAAGCACAAAGCAAAGTTTATTTAAGCATAGGTACACTCTCAGAGAGGGAGAGAGAGGAGAGAGAAAGAGCAGGCTGTTTCTGAGAACAGGCTATTTCAGCGAAGTGAAGCAGGCCCAAAGCAAAGTATATCGAAGCAAAGGTACACTCTCAGGGTGTGGGGGGGGGGGTGGGTGTACTGTTTCTGCAAATTGAAAGCAGCATTCCTAGAAAGGCTTACGAGTGCTTTTAAGGAGCATTTTGCAGAGAGGTGGGGGTGAGTGACAAGGATCATTATTTGATTGACAGTCCTGAGCTATGTAACAAGCTTTCTGCTGCACATGCTCTCATCCTTGAATCTCCAAGAGATTCCTACTGGGTGGGGTGAGGGGCAAAACCACATGTAATTTATTGTAATTATGGTATAATGAGTTTGGATTTACTATAGGTTATGCGCCTGTCTGGTCTGGGCATGCACAGCCTGGAGAAGTCCCCTGGTGTTACTGTGCCTCTCTTTATCAGGATAAGCTGCCCACCACCCGACCATAGTTTCTCCCGTTCTGGGTGGAGTCAAGGGAGGGTCCCCAGGTGGCTGCGTGTGACTCAATTTCTTCTTGTCTTTCTCACCACTGTCACCTCCTTGCTGCTAACGTCTCACTAACTACCTAACAGGTCTTCTTTGCATTCATATTTGCTCTCTAAATTTTCTCTATGACTGTATTTTCAATATGTTTTGTTTGATGGGGGTTTTTTTTGAAATTTAAAAATCTTACGATAACATTTACCTTGATTTATTTAATTATTGTTCTACTGTTATTGATTTCTGCCATCTTATTTTATGCTTTATTTTCTACATTTTCTTTAGTGTTTCTTTTTTCCCCTTCTTTGGCATCTTCCATTTTACAGGTCAAGGGTACTTATGTTTGTTTGACATTTGGGAATTTTTAATATTGTAATGGTTTTATATCTTGAATTATGTTAATTTTCTCCTCAATTTCTTACCCGTGGATGAAAAATATTCCCTGCCATATCCGTAGACAAAGGATGTTGCAGTCATCAAGTCAGACGTCAAAGCAGGAACCCTCAACTGAGCACCTTGAGGGGATTCGGGATGGAGAAAAACAGGGTACTGATTCTAGAGTTAAGGTGCATCTCAAAGGAATGATTTCACGGAGCCCAGATTCTTTCATCTTCTCATACATAGAAAAGTGCTACAGTCCTTAACTTGAGATGTCTAGTTTTCTTTAATTAATAGTAATCTTTTGATGTTCTGACTACCTGGTTTTGGTTGACTCCTCCCTTAGGTCTTCTGAGCAGTTCCTCAGAGTGATCTGACAGGCTGTGTTCTGGGCTTAAGTCCTCAGAAAATCTGCCAAATAAAACATAATTCTCCTTTTGGGTTGTGCATATTTTTCAGTCAGCAGTCTTGGCAACCAATGAAGGGGCCCAGAGCAGACTTTTCTTCTTTGCCTGAACTCTATGAGGATCCAGAGTCCTGGCGCCAGCAGAGGCTTCTTGGGCCTGTCCGCTTTCTCAGAGTGTCCAGACAAATTTGGGTGAGTATCTCCTGGTTCTTGGATCTCCAGTTTTGGTTGATGATCCTAAGTTTTATTCAGTGGTGTTAAACTCTTCTCTTGAGTAGTAGGTTATCCTTGAAACTTGGTTTCAAGAAGAAGTACCTGGGTCACCCTCAGTGAAAGACACTGGGAAGATTTTTACTCAGTTTAAACACTGAGAGCTTATCCTCAGTAGAAAAACACTGGGAAGACTTTTGCTCAAGTGGGTTAGCCTCACTTAAAAGACACTGGGAAGATCTTGCTCAGTTTAGACACTGTGTGGTTTATCCTCAGTTGAAAGACTGGGGAGACTTTGCTCAGGTGAAAGACACTGAGTAAAAGTTGGACTGGGTAATTAGGTGGAAGACTAACCTGTCTTCCTTGAATTGGCTACTTTAATAGAGTTTGTCAAAATAAAAGTGATCTTCACAAATTGAACTCAGAATGGGGAACTTAGCTTTCAATACAAAAGAAAAAGGAACAACAGATTTCCAGCCTCCAACGGATATCCTGGCCAGGTTTATGTACATACAAAATTTACATTTACAAGTGCTTACTTACTTGGGACTTAAAGAAAATCTTGCCCTAAAAATGACTAAGATAGGACTCTTTTATTGCATATGCAGTTAAGTTAGAAAAAGCTGGCTTGATAAAAACATCTTTTCAGAATTCTGACTTCAAAAAAACAAAAGGCTTTCTAGGGGAAACTTGCATTTCTCTTCCTGTGTCTTTGAAATGTAAGTGTTCTGATATTCTTCAGAGTGTGTGTGTGTGTGTGTGTGTTTTGAGAACTTGGTCACTACCATCCAAAAGTACTTATATGGTGTACATTTGGCAGCCAGTCAAATAGACTGGGATTCTGAGCAGTCTTTTGTCTGACTGTACGACTCTCAGGGGCTTTTTGCCATCTTAACCTTCATTGTGTCAGCCTGTACAACAAAGACCATTACTTTCTTAAACTACTTTTGGGAGTAAACTTTCTGGATCTTATTTAGACAGCATCCTTTACACTCTTTTGTGGGGAAGCCTCTTGCGTCTTATTGGTTTGAGTCACTATTAAGGTATACCTCATTTATGGGCAGATCATGGATCCTTCAAATTGGAGAAACTTCTAAATTGGTAAATTTTTAGAGAGCTCTCATTATAAACAGCTGTTTCATTGGCTCCTATGGGGGGGAAATGTGGGAAATTAGACATATAATGGTTAACCTAAAAACTCCTTTAGTTTCAAACAAACCCAAAAAATTGGTTTGGGAAACCTTATTTGTGGTCTCTGCTTCCCCTAAATGGGTCTTACAGATGCTAATAAAAACATTAGAATAATTATTGTTAATTAGGTTAAGTAACAGGGAAAAAAACTGAAGGAAAAGTCTAAAAACTTTTTCCCAACAAGGTGAAAATTTTAAAGGGACTTCTAAATGAATAAGAAATCTTTAGATGGTTATTTTAAAGTGGGATAAATAAAACAGACATTAATGAGATAAATCAAAGATTGGATACAATACTACCTAAGATTGGATGGGCCAAAGGGATCTCCTACTTGTCATCAACATTAAAGGGCCAGACCCAAACAAGTCTGCCCTATTTACCCCAGTTTAAAATACGTATATTTTATTACATATAAATTTTATACACGTAAAATTACACTGAGATACCTGACCAACAATTACTTGGGGCAAAAGTTAGACCAATTAATCAAGTTAAAAGATTGACAAAAGTGCCTGAGTCCCTTGGCTCAACCACTCTCTGGGGACCCCAGAGTCTTTATAAAAATTGGTATGTTTAAATGGGCATTGTATAAGATAATTACCTCTCTTTTGCCTAATTATATTGTGTGGGATAGACATGTTTCACTGGCGAATTCTTCCCCTGCTTGATATTATAAGACGGCATATGAAGGAAATATTAATTAAACATACTAAAGGAAACCAGTGGGATTACCTGAGCCTATACAATATAAAGTAAAAACTGACAGCTGATATTTAAGGGATAATAAAAATAAAGAATGGAGACTTTACTCTGGGTCTAATCTGTGCACTCAGAAAGAGGGTCTTTGTTGAATGCCTTATGCAAGTTTTGAAGGTATGATAAATTAAACCATAAAGTTCTAGACTATAGAATTCTGAAATTTCAGTCTAGTTGGAAATCTTCTCACTGATACAGAAAAGCAAATTAAAGAAAACGTAGTTGGGCAAATCAGTCTTTCAATATTATTTAGGTGACAGGCCAGTTCTTTGGGGAATTAAAAGCAACTGTCTTTGTCTTGCAAATCGGTACAAATCAGAAATGTAAATACAGACCACAATGACCTGAGACTGAGCCTAATTAGCTAAATTAGGTAGAACCTGAAACCAAGGTTAAAGAAGGGGGAAAAGTGGCCTTTTAAAACTCAAACTGCTGATTAGTCAGTCAAGAAGACGGAGGAGTAGGAAGATGTGGAGTTCATATCTCCCCACAAATGCATCAAGAAAACATCTACAATGGAACAGTTCTCCCAGAGCGCCTGATAAACACTAGCAGAGGACCTCAGGCACCTGAAAGGACAAGAAAGATCCCCACGTAACCAGGTAGGACGAAAGAAAGAAGAAGGGAAAAGGAAGAGCAGATGAAGTGGGACGTGACCTGTGACCCTGGGCGGGGGAGCGGAGCTGAAGGTGAGAAGAGGTTCCCGCATCTGGGGAAGCAGCGGGGAGAGAAGCTGGGGCAGAAGGAGAAATTTGGTGGCTCAGAGAACAGTGCAGCAGCCAGTCTGTGGCAGGCAGGAGAGAGTGAGGCCTACACAGATGGTCTGGCCACAGCTCTGCATGCCCCAGCCACTGGTGACCACTGGTGCACACGGGGGCTGAGTGTTGGAATGTGGGGTTTGAAGAGCAGACCCAGGAAGGGGAATGATGTTGGCTGTGAGGAGACAGCTCAAGGGGATAGGAGTGAGGAGCTCCACAACAAGGAATGCTCCTGGAGGAAGCCCAGACCAGCATAGAAGCAAAGTGCCACTGCTGAGTGATGCACAAAGGGCGGGGCCCCCATTGCAGCCTCTCTCCTCACACACCGGCCCCTGCCTCCACAGGCACTAGGAAGGGCTCCTGCCAGAGTGGCTCACATGCCCCCAGCCATCATCACCTCAGCACTCTCCTGCTTGGGTGGCCCATTTGCCCAGCTTGCCACCTTGACTCCCTCCTGCCTGACAGGCTCGTACATCCCATAGCCACCCAGCACCCTCTCACCTGGGCAGCCTGCCTGCCCTGATTGCCGCTTCTACATCCTCCTGCCTGACAAGCTCGTGTGCTCCAGCACCCTTGGGAGCAGACGCCAGTGGGTGGCCCACATGCAGAGATGGGGCTGAAACCACAGCTGAGTTCCAGGGAACATGCAACTAAGGAAGAAGAGCTGAAATCTCTCCTCATGGCTGTGCAAATCATGGCATTACACTTCCTCTGATGGCTTCCTAAATTCAGCACTTGGGAACATCCCAATGGACAAGTGCTCCTGCAGCTGAGACAGGTCTGGCTTTAGCAGCTGTGGGTTTTGTGGGCACATACATGCTGGGGTTTGGCCAGGCCAGAGTCTGAGCTGCCTCCATATCTCACATAGTGGGTCCAGGTACATAACTACTGCAGTCCTGGGACCTGACCTCAGTGGATCTGAGCCAGTGGCCTGGTGAAAATGATGCCTGAGTCACCAGGGCCAGTTGCCGGCATAACCATGGTTAAGGTGGGACTGAGAGCAGTACCAACAGCCGTGTACTTTGTAAGCCCACACAATGGGCGAAAGGAGACAAAACAGAGCATACCCACAGGTGAACACCTCCAGAGGAGGAATACTCAATGGCTTCTATCCCAGTGGGAGTGCTCCAGTCCTCCCGACCTCACACCGCAGATCAGAAACACAGCTAAGAAACAGATCTGACGGCCTCTACTCCAACGACTAGGGGTCAGAACCCAACCCTGACAAGGCAGTGACAACCACAGAGGAAAGGGAAATTTCTGCTGAATAAAAATCAAAATTAAGAAAATCAACAGGAAAGATCAAACTTGGAAAATGTTTGCAATATCAATATCTGGCAAAGAACTTATATACAGATTAAAGAATTTTTACACTTCAAAAATAAAAAGACAATCCAATGGGAGAAAATGGCAAAAATATATTTATGGATATGTTATATATATAAATGTAAAGTATATGTATCTATGAATATATGCCTATTGGCTATTTGCATGTCTTCCTTTTATTTTTAAGTGCCTAATTATATTTTTTATATGTATACACACTATTACATATAAAATAGATAACTAATAAGAACCTACTGTATAGCACAGGGAACTCTATTCAGTACTCTGTAATGACCTATATGGGAACAGAAACTAAAAAAGAGTGGATATATGTATATGTATAACAGACTCACTTTGCTGTACAGCAGAAACTAACACAACATTGTAAATCAACTATACTCCAATAAAAATTAATTAAAATATTTACATATATTGTATACAACATATATATTAAGTATATATAATTTATATATATTTAGAGATTGCTCCATCAAAGACGTATAAATTATAATTATAATGAGATACCACTACATACCACTATAATGTCTAAAATTAAAAAAACTGTTAATGTCAAGTTTTGGTGTGGACCTAGAGAAACATGAATACATTGTTAATGGGCTTGTAGCATGAAAGCTTTAAAGTTAAATATACATTTACATATGACCAAGCAATTACCTAATAGTTCATACTTATCCAAGAGATATGAAGTCTTATGTCACACAAATTTGTTCACAAAAATGTGTAACACCATTATTCATAATAGGTAAAACTGGATATGACCAAAATATCCAAGATTTTTTTTTAAACATCTTTATTGGAGTATAATTGCTTTACAGTGGTGTGTTAGTTTCTGCTTTATAACAAAGTGAATCAGTTATACATATACATATCTTCCCATATCTCTTCCCTCTTGCATCTCCCTCCCTCCCACCCTCCCTATCCCACCCCTCTAGGTGGTCACAAAGCACCGAGCTGATTTCCCTGTGCTATGCGGCTGCTTCCCACTAGCTATCTATTTTACGTTTGGTAGTGTATATATGTCCATGCCACTCTCTCAGTTTGTCGCAGCTTCCCCTTCCCCCTCCCCATATCCTCAAGTCCATTCTCTAGTAGGTCTGTGTCTTTATTCCCGTCTTACCCCTAGGTTCTTCATGACCTTTTTTTTTTCTTCTTAGATTCCATATATATGTGTTAGCATATGGTATTTGTTTTTCTCTTTCTGACTTACTTCACTCTGTATGACAGACTCTAGGTCCATCCACCTCACTACAAATACATCAATTTCGTTTCTCTTTATGGCTGAGTAATATTCCATTGTATATATGTGCCAAATCTTCTTTATCCATTCATCCGATGATGGACACTTATGTTGCTTCCATGTCCTGGCTATTGTAAATAGAGCTGCAGTGAACATTTTGGTACAGGACTCTTTTTGAATTATGGTTTTCTCAGGGTATAGGCCCAGTACTGGGATTGTGGGGTCGTATGGTAGTTCTATTTTTAGTTTTTCAAGGAACCTCCATACAGTTCTCCATGGTGGCTGTATCAATTTACATTCCCACCAACAGTGCAATAGGGTTCCCTTTTCTCCACACCCTCTCCAGCATTTATATGGTACTGGCACAAAAACAGAAATATAGATCAATGGAACAGGATAGAAAGCCCAGAGATAACCCCACACACATATGGTCACCTTATCTTTGATAAAGGAGGCAAGAATATACAGTGGAGAAAAGACAGCCTCTTCAATAAGTGGTGCTGGGAAAACTGGACAGGTACATGTAAAAGTATGAAATTAGAACACTCCCTGACACCATACACAAAAATAAACTCTAAATGGATTAAAGTCCTAAATGTAAAGCCAGACACTATCAAACTCCTAGAGGAAAACATAGGCAGAACACTCTATGACATAAATCACAGAAAGATCCTTTTGGACCCACCTCCTAGAGAAATGGAAATGAAAACAAAAATAAACAAATGGGATCTAATGAAACTTAAAAGCTTTTGCACAGCAAAGGAAACCATAAACAAGACGAAAAGACAACCCTCAGAATGGGAGAAAATATTTGCAAATGAAGCAACTGACAAAGGGTTTATCTCCCAAATTTAGAAGCAGCTCATGCAGCTCAATATCAAAGAAACAAACAACCCAATCTAAAAATGGACAAAAGACCTAAATAGACATTTCTCCAAAGAAGATATACAGACTGCCAACAAACACATGAAAGGATGCTCAACATCACTAATCATTAGAGAAATGCAAATCAAAACTACATTGAGGGGCTTCCCTGGTGGCGCGGTGGTTGAGAGTCCACCTGCCGATGCAGGGGACGCAGGTTCGTGCCCCGTTCCGGGAGGATCCCACATGCCGTGGAGCGGCTGGGCCCGTGAGCCATGGCCGCTGAGCCTGCGTGTCCGGAGCCTGTGCTCCGCAACAGGAGAGCCCACAACAGTGAGAGGCCCACATACCGCAAAAACAAACAAACAAACAAAAACTACATTGAGGTATCACCTCACACCGGTCAGAATGGCCATCATCAGAAAATCTCCAACAAGATTTATATGGGTGAACCAGTTGTGGTATATCCATACAATGTCATATCATACAGCAGTAGAAGGATAGAATTATGAGGAATGCAACAAGGATGAATCTCAGAAACGCTATGCTGAGAAAAAAGCTAGACACACAAGAGTATGTACTTTATGTTTCTGTTTATATGACTTTCTAGAAAAGGAAAAATGAATCTATGGTGACAGAAAACATATCAGCAGTTGCCTGTATCAAAGATGGAGTAGAGAGTGACTGCAAAGAGGAAAGGGAAAACTGCAAAGGGGGGTAATAGGAAAATTGTCTACCTTGATGGAAACAGAGTTACAAAATATTTACATTTGTCAAAATTCATTAAAGTGTACATTCAAGTTAGTATATTTTTATATTATACCACAATATATTTCTTTTAATAAAAATAATTATGAAGAGTAGGTAAGTGGGCAAAGGACCTGAACGCCAGCTTTAGCTATGTTAGAGCTGTAAAATCAAAAATAGATCAAGTTGCCCCTAATTTAAAAACCAAGAAAATGCATAGAAGTTGAGGAATAGAGATTTTAACTTATTTTAAGAGTGAGTTTTCTAACAATTAGAGCTTCCTAAAAATGAAATAAACTTATTTTGAGTTGCAATTTCTTTCTCAGTGAGGACACTCAAGTACAAGATGACGATCATTTTTCAGGTATGTTGTAGAAGTGCCTTAGAGATTGAAATTTGCATTAACCAATACTTAAGATGATTCAATAACATCAGAAAATATGCTATATTTATATATGCTCTTTTATGGTAGAGTTCTGTCTATAATGTTTTCTAAAATATCCTTTGAATTAATATTTCCATAGTAGTCTCCAGTGCTGCACATGTAGGCCAGAAAGTTAGATCTGTGCACAGTCTAGTTTTTAAGAAGCTTGTAATCTGGAAGAGAAGATAGACAAAAATGTTGTAGCAAAATGCAGTAAGTTTCATAAGAGATATCCTCATGCTCTTATACGACATGGAAGCAGTGTCACATTCTTAATATGTCATCTTTTTCTGAAATACTTCAGTATTAATTTCTAACAATGATAATAATTAATTAAGGCATGAATTACTTACGGAGAGATACTAGTTATTCCTAAAATATTTGGAGATTGTTTTAACATGAAGATATTTCTTAGAATACCTCCAGTAAAGTTCCAAAACGTGTCTTTCAAAGCCTAAATGTGTTTGTACAAGCCTGAAAACCTCAAGGAAAAATGTGAATGTTGCTGATTATCCACCATTTAAAGTTTTCTAGGCTTTGGCATTTTTCTGTAAGTATAAATAATTGACTATGAACTATGCAGAGAGTTGTTTTACCTGAATTTCTTTGAGATCCATCAGATGTGGCCATTAAAATGAGCCAATCTCCTCCATTACAACTACTCACTGTGCAGGCTTCTAGTCAAGCATTGGTGGAGATAGCGCAGCTCAATTTAAATTTAAAACTCAAGGTAATGTAACTAAACAAGTTAGTCCTATCCTTTTCCCCTTACTTTCCCTTAGAGAGTTTTTGAAGTTAGGGATTTGTAAAATGAAAATATTAAACCAAATTTAATAGCAAAATGTCATTGATATCATTAGTGAAACCAAGCCCAGTTTCCATTTACCCCAAAGTATAAATCGCCTATCTGAGAAGCAGTTCAAATTTAAGTCATGTCAGATTGGTGGTCTTTCTGAGTTTCAGTTTGGAGCTCTTATTTGAAGTCATTGTTTCATTCAAGAGCATCTCAATATCAATAGCAGGTTTTCTACTTCAGCAAAAGCCTTGATGTACATCAGTGCCATTGGGTCCAGAGGATAGCCTCTTTGTACGTTTTTTTCTCCCAGTCTCACTGCAATGTTAAAGTCACTGATATCACAGAGCACATTTCTAATCCTAACTACATGCCCTAAGTTTGGCAGAAATCCACTCCTCCACTTTTATGCAATGTATTAACAACCAGAAATTTAATTGTATTTGTTGAGACTGTAATATCAACGTGAAGCATTCCTTTTTTGAAGCTCAAATTCTTAATACTTGCTTTCCCCTTTGCAAGAAATACTTACTCCTTTACTCCCTTGTCCCCTTAGGCTACCTACGTCATACATCAGTTAAGAAGACATTTCACAAGGGATGCCTTTCCTCATCCTTCCAGGTGAGAAAGGCTCCCTGTTCCATGGCTCATAGTACCCTGTCTATATTTACTACAATTAGTAATTATTCTTTAGACTGCAGGCTCTAAGAAATATGGACAATGCTTGCTTTTCCACACCTTGTATTACCAGCACCTAATGCAGTGCCTGGGACATAGTAGAAGTTCTATAAATATGTAATGATTGATGAATGAATGAATGAACGAATGTGTTAGTAACAAGATAAATGCATAAATCGTATTTGTAAAGCACAATACAAAGTAATTTCATAATATTCACCCACTTATTTGTACCTTTATACCCTTCTCTTCATTTATATATCTTAGAATTACTTTTAATTTTATCAGCAGGGATACAGGATTAAATGATGAAATTTTGATGAAATGTGTTAGAAATATTTGTGAGTGAGTAAGCACTATGCCATGGTGAGAGAGAGAAAAAAAAAAGCTATTGCTATATTCTTGACTCAAGTCATACTCAATATTATTTGTTACATATTATATTACACACACAAATGCATTCTCACTGGCATGGTATCACCTACATTATTATAAATTCCATTTCCTTCCCAATCCCTTTAAAGCCCATATCTGACCCTTAGACTTATTAAATTGCATTGTTTTAAACCACTTCTCCAATTTGTCAAGGTCATATTATGGTCATGTTGAATTTTGATCTTGACAAAGTATTCATCAGTCTTATCAACTAAAGAGAACTGTAAATTACTAAATCCACATGCGTTTCTATCATCCTAGACTTGATGAAAATACTAAATAGCCTCTGGCCCAGGATTGACCTCTACATATAAAACTTCTGTCCACTTTGGTTGAGAAGGAACTATAAGTGAGTTTAATTGTTCTACCTACTTTGTTTCCAATAAATAGGTCTCTGGTGCTGATCTCTTTTTATAAATTTGTGAATGAATTCAATTAGTAACATTTTTTATAATATTAATATTTAATGTCTGATTTCAAGTCGTGGATGAAAAAATGCTAACATCAATGAAAACTACTACTTGCCCAAATAGATTAATAATAGTAAGAACAGTTAAAGTAGATTTTAAATCTACTGTCATGTTTATTTACTTTCCTGAATTGTTCCCACTGTGCCACTTCCTTACTTTCTGAATATGACAGGTTCATGCATGACGTCCTCCTCTAGATGCTGTGCCATTAAGAAATCTCACTGATTATAATAGGTGATCATCTATGATGGATAATAAGATAAATATGCTTGTGCATTTTCAATCACAAATCCATGTCTTGCACAATGAAATGATTTTACTTGTTGCTTGATCACGGGGACTTCTTCCTCTGAATAAATAAGACTTGACTTTGCCTCTTTATGCAGTCATCTGTTCACAGTTCTGCCTCTCTCCAGTAGACTGTGTCTCCTTAAAGACAAATGAATATTCATTCATCTTTGATCCCCATTGCTTAGCATGCATAGTAATTGTTCAACAAATATTTGTTTAATAAGTTAAACACCAATATGCCGTGAAGTAGGAAAATCTGGAGATGTGAGTGGTCAAGATGGGGGGTGTGATTAAAGGACCCCTCTGAATTCTAAGAACAACATACTTAGGAGGGAATGCATGAGTAATCAACGGGGCTGACTACTTGACAACTAGCATGTATTCAACTTTCAAATTCTATATTATAAGCATCCCTGAGTGTAATTTGAAATGGATAGACAGGAATTTTTATTTTATTTTTTCTAATGAGGAAGCAGTGTAGGTCTCT